>NW_005871215.1:411716-428847 GCF_000147115.1 Myotis lucifugus | reverse complement strand
GGGGAAGTCCTCACTGATTGGCTGGTATTTATCAGAGACCTGAGGAAGTGAGAGCGCAGCGTTCCCTGTAGAGTATCTATAAGAAACCATTCAGGCAACGGGAACAGCAAGTCCTGAGACTCTGGGGGGGGGAACTTGGGGCATTTGGAGAACAGCAAGGTCAGAGCGCTGAGCAGAGTGTGCCCAGTGGGAGGCCAGAGCGGGGAGGGGGGCAGGGGGTAGCCTGGGGTCAAGAGGGGGGCAGAGCACATAGTGTGCATTGTCCAAGCAGCATGAGGGCTTTGCTTTACTGTGAGTAAAATTAGAGGCCAGTGCAGGGTTTTAAGGAAAAGACCATTAGGGGACAAGTGCGGAAGCCAGCGTCCACATAGGAGGCTGTCGAAATGGTCCAGCACTTCTCTGGGTCTCTCCCAGACCCTTCCTCTCACATCCTGCGTCTCCTGGACCACGAGGCTTCAAATAGTATCTCTGTGCCTACAGCTCCCACACTGAGCTCTCCTGCTCCTCTCTCTCTTCCGGCCTCCAGCCTTATGTATCCATTTATTTACTTCCATCTACACATGCCGACCACTCAGTACATCCAAATGTGCCCCGGCTCCTCCACGCCCCCGACCTCTCTTTAGTCCCACACTCAGTAAATGGCACCTAACCAGCTGCTCAAGCATTGTCCACCTCGAAGTCTCTCCCTTTGGCGCATCGCGTTCAGGGAACCGCCAGTCCTGTTGCTCTGTCCTACCCTCTCTCCCAGAGGGGCTCCTCACCCTGCACCAGCCGCCACCACTTCTCCTAACTGGGACTTGGCACCTACTCTGCCCCTTTAGCTAACACTGGGCTGTCAAATGAATTTTCGCAAAAGTGCAGGACTCCATGAGCAACAGTGAAAAATTTTTTCTGTAAGGATGGGCCTTTCTCACAGTGGAGCAGCCTTTTAAGTTAGTGAAGCGTTTGCATTCCTGAGAGCCCAAATCACACTGCACTTACTTTTTTTTTTTTTTTTTTTTTTAATATATTTTTTTTTTTATTGATTTTTCACAGAGAGGAAGGGAGAGAGATAGAGAGTCAGAAACATCGATGAGAGAGAAACATCGATCAGCTGCCTCCTGCACATCTCCCACTGGGGATATGCCCGCAACCAAGGCACATGCCCTTGACCGGAATCGAACCTGGGACCCTTCAGTCTGCAGGCCGACGCTCTATCCACTGAGCCAAATCGGTTTCGGCAGACACTGCACTTACTTGCTCAGGGTCTCTCCTCCGGGATCCATGCTTTGTTCCCCATAGCCAGGTTCTGTTGGTGGTCTCCTTCAGCCAGTCTCCCCGCAGCCTGGCTAACGCCTGACACACAGTAGGCCCTCCAAAAATGTCTACTGGCTGCTTTGCTTGGATTCTGCCGTAAATGTCAAGCTGTTTCACAAAACAAAATGTTTTCCAAGTGGAGATTGGAATCGACACTCATTAACTTGGTGATCCTTTTCGTTAAACAGCAGGAAGGTTCGGTAGCTATGTGAACAGTACCTCTTAAAAAACAAAAATAGGTTTTCAAGGGAGGTGGTGAGCTACAGAGATCAGGGAAGCTGAGGTGGTCCTTTGGCTGTTCCATCAGCCTTTTCATGGGCTTCATTTCTCTTGGTCCTGCTTCATAAACTGTAAGGACTTGACTTCATGTGCCTAATCCAGTAACACAGGCTTCCTCTCAATCTAGCCCTAAGGCACCCTCCCTGAGGTCAAGGGGAGTCTGGGACAATGACAGTACAGAGTGTCTTCACAAACCTCAAATAAGTCTAGTTACGTTTGCCCCTCCCCTCAGCAAGGTTGCTCTCTGAACCTGCAGACACTTCCTGTGGAGTTGGTTCATGTGGTACCAATGTTACCTGAAAGGGGACCTGGCCCTTGTGTGGGTAGCGTGTGGGTTCTTGTCTTCGTGCAGGAAAATTTCACAACGTGAGTCCAGATGACTATGAGGGAGTGCTTATTAAAGCTGGGGCTATGAAACAAGAAAGGGCTTAGCACAGAGGAAGCAGCAGGAGAGCTGAGGCTGGGCTGCTCGAGCTCTCTGGGAAGTCAGAGAAAAGGGTCCTTGGGAACAGATTCAGGGGACGAGCTGCTGCTGCCCATTGCTGCCTGGTTGCAAGTCGCATGGGGTCCCTTAGGGTTTAGGAGATGCATGTCTGTGGGGAAAAGTGGGGGAAGAAGAGGGGAAATGGAATGGTGGGGGTTCCCCAGAGGGAGAGCACACACTAGGTCCTTTGTCTTGAAGCTTTATCTCTTTCTCAAAGGTGGGAATCTTAGGAGAGGTCGCAGGGCAGGGTTTCAACAGAGTATTAATCAGTTTTCTAGGTGTGCTCCTCCCAGGCCCTGGTCTTCACTGATTGGTCAGTGTCAGGGCAAGGGGTCATCAGTCACTGCAGCTGCTTTTTCTGTTTTTCTGGGTCTGGAGCTGAAATACAACTGAGGCTTGCATGTTATTTCTAGGGAGGCGACCTTCTGTATCTGCTGTAAGTTGCTCTGTCAGTTTGTTCAGCTATCTGCCTCAGTTTCCCTATTCCACTTGCCCTGGCTCATTGGACTGACTCACCAGTATGTTTTATAATTTGTATAGCAGTAGCCATGAAATAAAGAACAGGTTTCTAATTTCCATTGCTATAGGCTGCACTCAAGTCCTGCCAAAGGTGGGTTTTGTTTTTGCTTTTCGTTTTGAAAAGACTTATCTGAAGCTTAAAGACTTCAACTTCCTTTGTAAAGACACGGCTCCTTGTCTTCAGGAAATGTGTGTTTATACCGGGATACAAATGGGGTTTAAAATACTGAAGGAAGTAGATGTGATTTACTGAATACACCCTTGGCAATAAGAGAAGGCTATCTGAGATTAAAAAAAGAATAATTACCAGGTTTGTCAGCGTGCTGCTTTAGATTGCAGAACTGCACAAGGTTACAAGGTTATTGTGCCTGACTTTTTGGTGGTTCTCTTTTGAAAAACACTGCCTAATTGCGGACGTGATGACATAAAAACAAAAGCAGCTCATTCCCTTCCCAGTTTCCATTCTACTGAGGGTGACCCCAGGGCAGGCTTGGATTTTCAAAGCCATCTGAAAGAAAATTGAATATTTATTAAGGAAAAACAGCTTTGACTTTAGACTCTAACCTTGTGCATTAAATATAAGCAGAAGGACACATAAAGTCTGCCAATGAATGTTACTTGCTGTCTGTTGAAAACTAACATTATGCCACTGGGCTCCTGCAAAGGGTCAGAGTATATGCCCTTTGAGCTGTCTTCAGGGCAGTAACAATTGGTCACACTCTTACCTAATCACTCATGCAGTTCACTGTACCATATGGGACTTACGGATGACCTTGTGTTCACTTTGAATCAATAGGTGTGAAGCATCAGGTCTCATTCGCCCTGAAGCCCAGCAGTGTTTAGCAGTGAGTTTATTTGTGGGTGAATAGTTAACAGACGATATCACATAAATATGAATGATTTCTTCTTTCAGTCAAATAAAACTGTTTATTAATGGGATCACGGAAATTGAGCACCAGTGCTCGGTTTGATAAACCATTTCCAGTTGGACTATAAGTTCTGTGAAACAAATGCAGGGTTTTAAGAAGCTTTCAGTTGTAACTTTTTGTTTTTAAAAAAATATATTTTATTGATTTTTTACAGAGAGGAAGGGAGAGAGATAGAGAGTTAGAAACATCGATGAGAGAGAAACATCCATCAGCTGCCTCCTGCACACCCACTACTGGGGATGTGCCCGCAACCAAGGTATATGCCCTTCACCGGAATCGAACCTGGGACCCTTCAGTCCGCAGGCCAACGCTCCATCCACCGAGCCAAACCGGTTAGGGCTCAGTTGTAAGTTTTAAGAACATTTAAAATAGCTTGATCTGTTTTAAACACACATTCCATACTTCCTTGGCTTGGTTTCTGACGTCAAATAGTCTTGAGTTGAATCAGTAACAAGCTGATTCTTGTACCTTTTTGTGTCTCTCAGCATGAACATTTGGTGATGGGTATGTGGTCAGTAGATTTCCTATTCGGGTTAAGACATGCTAAAGCATACTGCATTGCATTTCCCTTTTTTGTTTTTGTTTTTTGTGTTTGTTTGCTTTTTTGTAATCCTCACCAAAGAATATTTTTTCCACTGATTTTTAGAGTGGAAGGGAGGGAAGGAGAAAGAGAGAGGAGAGAGAGGGGAGAGAGAGAGAGAGAGAGAGAGAGAGAGAGAGAGAGATTGATGTGAGAGAGACACATCGGTTGGTTGACTCCAGCACATACCCTGGCAGGGCTAGGGAAGAACCTGCAACCCAGGTATGTGCCCTTGACGGGAATTGAACGCTCAACCCTTTGGGTCCCAGGCCAACACTCTACCATTGAGCCTCACCAGCCAGGGCCTGCATTGCATTTTCATTCAAATAATTGCTTTCAAAATAAAACCCAACAGATTATGGAATTTTTTAAATCACTGATAAATTAAGGTCAGACAGCCAGGATTTCACTTGATTTATAACCAAATAATGTCTTAATTCATGCTTTCTTAACAAAATGTCAATTATGTTGCCAAAATAGAAGCAGTAACAATCCAGAGATTGAATAGTAGGAAATAAACTCAGATACTAAGATTTTTATAAGCTATTGAATCTAATTTTTTATAATGCCATTATAAATATCAGTTTTGAACTTGATATAACTTGGTTCTGTTTTATTTTCTTTGGAAGTGTAGGGAAATGGGAACGGGCTGGTGTAGGGTATTACGCTCAGAGTCACAAGGGCAAGTTTCCTGAGCTGTCTCAGCCCACTGTCCTAAGACCATGACAAGGACTCTGTGAGGGGTGTGTGTGTGTGTGTGTGTGTGTGTGTGTGTGTGTGTGTTTGAGAGAGAGAGAGAGAGAGAGAGAGAGAGAGAGAGAGAGAGAGAGAAAGAAAGAGAGAGAGAGAGCGTACAGACTTGGATCTGGCCACCCAGCCAGTTTCCACAGTAACAGCAAAGTCTTTTCTCTCCTTTTCCTACCTCTTCCTCTGCCTCTGCCACTGCCTAGCAAGCCATTTTACACAATCCAGGTCTCAGTTTCTCATCTAAAAAAAAAAAGAAAGCTGGACCACACACTCTTGAAGATTCTGCAAGTAGTACAGTTCTAAGCTTTATGTAAATACTTTTTAAAAGACGGTTCCTACTTGAAAATATTGGTACCATACTTAGAAGTATGATTGAAATATAAATGAAAATATCTCAGACCATGAACTGTGCCTATTTTGTATGCTTAAAATGAATTATTCTGAGAGCAAGCTAATTGAAAAATCTGGAAATCATCAACTGTTTTTTGCATCCACCATAAAAGAGCAATGAAATTCCATATACTGCAGTCTTGAAATGAGTGCAGGGAAGGGTGTAAATATTTATTGGAATGAGAGTGGAGCAGAGAGATCTGCTTTGTCTACTGGTGGGTGGTAACACATCTATGGATCATTGTTTTCACTAAGCATTTAATAGTCCCATCTGTTGAAAATGTACATTCAGAATTACTTGGAAATTACGATAAGCTACCTAGAAGTTGGCAGGGAAGTAATGCTGGAAAGATCCCAAACTCTGCAGGCGAATGGGAAATCCAATATAAATCGATATGTAATTATAAAATCTCATCTTCGGCTACAGCTCTTTAAATATATTTATTTAGGCATGGTATAGACTTTTAACACCAGAATATGGGACTGTAGAGCCTTTGCTAATCTCAGGTTCAATTCTTTGGGGGTATTGTGTATTTGACCTGAAAAATCCACTCCTCATTTGACCCAGCAACTACAGAACATAGTCCTGTCCCCAGTGGCTATGGTGCTGTCTCCACTGACAACTCCATGCTCTCCCTATCTCCCAAGTGGACTACATCTCATTTAGAAAATGAATCACTGAGTTTTGTAAATACCTTATACTGCTTTTTCCCTCCTGTTACCTCTTCTCCACACCAGAAGTCCACTTGGTTAGTCCTACCCCAGGGTTTCATTCAGAGAAGCACCGTTGCCATGTGTTCTTATCTCTCCATAGGGTGTTTATTTTTCTTAACTGCACTTCCTTCTTTAAAACCTCAATTCACTGGTTTCCCTTTTCTCCCACGTCTTCCGTTCCTCTCCCTACACTCTCACTTTTGGCCCATTTATCACTGGGCCCTGCACACGTGTTTGCACATAGGACTGGCATCTTGAGAATTGTAGCTGCTCGGAAGGAGAAAAGACGGTCTTTTGCAGGAGCTGTTCAAGACAGTTAACCCCTCATTACCTCTCTAGTGACCTCTTTTGATAAAATTATTTACATAACTCCATCTCTCTCTCTCTGATTAAAGTAGGAGTTTAAGAAATTGCCTAACCAAAATGAGCAGTTTTCAACAAAAGAAATCAGGGTTTTATTTTCCCAGGGATGGAGAGTTCTCCGTCAGCTGAGAGACCCCCTCTCTTTTGCAGGCGGCTGTTCCTCCTGGCCTCACTGCACAGCTGCTTACATGTATTTGCCAAATTAATCATCACATAAATGTTGTTCTGGGCTTATTGTGCCCCTCCCCCAACATAACATGTGTTGAAGCCCTAATCCCCAGTTCCTCAGAATATGACTGTTTTTGGAGATAGTGTCCTTCACAGGGTGATTAAGTTAAAATGAGGCCCTACGGTGGGCCCTACTCCAGTCTGACTGGTGTCCTCGTAAGAAGAGGGAATTTGAACACTGAGATCCCAGGATTATGTGCGCAGAGGGGTGACCAGGCAGCAAGGCGGCTGCCGTCTGCACACCGAGGAGAGGCCTCCGAGGAAAGCAGCTCTGCTCTCACCTTGATCTTGAACTTCCTGCCTCCAGAATGATGAGAAAATAAATGTATGTGATTTAAGCCAGCCAGTCTCTGGCATTTTGTTATGGTAGTCTTATAAACTCATATAAATGTTCATAGCAACAGACTGCGGGTTGCCAGAGGGGAGGAAGATTGGGGGGCTGGGTCAAAAAGGTGAAGGGATGAAGAAGTACAAATTGGTAGTCACAAATAGTCGTGGGGATGTAAAGTAAGCATAGAGAATATAGTCAATAATATTGTAATAACTAAGGTGCCAGGTGGGTGCTGGAAATATCAGGGGGACCACTTTGTAAAGTATGTGATTGTCAAACCACTATGCTGTACACCTGAAACTAGTATAAAGTAATACTGAATGTAAACTGTAATAGAAAAAAAATACTTTTTAAATGTTCATAGCAGTGTCACATCTATGTTATGTGATCACCGCAGGATCAAACAGGAAAGTCAAGATATAAAAGCTGGAAAACAGGAAAAACAACTTCAAGCAGGAAATGCACTTACGTGAAAGTTGATCTGGAACATATGTGATCTGCAATGTGTTTCAAACCATCTTTTTCTCTCAAAGCCCAAGTTTGGGGGTTTGGCCTCCCTCTCCCTCAGGGAAAAAATGTCACAACAGGCTCCAAGCTACAGGTGGAAGCAACCCTGCAGCACCCGGAGGCGTTCTCTCGCTGCTGAGGCGCTGAGTGTCTGTGTGGTGACCCTGAGAGTAGCTAAGTTCCAGGCAGGTGAGGGTGAGACGAGCTTTGCCTCGGTTAACAACCAAGTTTAGGTGGGTCAGAGGTGCTGTTTAGCACAGGAACACGGTCGCTGTTCAGATAGACTGTGGTTTCAGCTTTATGGCGTTAATTTCAAAGAAGTCTTCAGAAGTATGTACTTGCACCGTGACTGAGTCCCTCCATTTACTTGTTGGCCTCCACCTCAATTCTAAGATGTTGACCTCCTTAAGCCACATTGACTTCTGACTTGATTCAGTACATTAAAGAAGAAAAAAATGTTTCAGGTACCCTGTTGCATGGCACCTTTAAAGTAAGTCCTTAGAAACCATCATTTCTGTTCCTTTTTATTTCCATTGGGTACGAACAATGTATAAACAATGTATACTTCATGCATTGCACAGTCCACTTGGAATTCTCAGTGACTCACCAACAATAGGAAATATGACATAATTGTCAGTGATTCATTGCACCTGAATTTTTTTTATTTTGGCATGAGATAGTGTTCTACTTTTTTCCAGGTGAACTCCCAATGTTTTCCTTCTCCCTTGATGTGTAGTGCTGCCTCTGTCACAGACTGTGCTCCAAATACACATTGGTCTGTTTCTGAGCTCTCTCTTCATTGGTCTACAACAGCGGTTCTCAACCTGTGGGTCGCAACCCCTTTGGGGGTCGAACGACCCTTTCACAGGGGTCGCCTAAGACCATCGGAAAACACATATATAATTACATATTGTTTTTGTGATTAATCACTATGCTTTAATTATGTTCAATTTGTAACAATGAAAATTCATCCTGCATATCAGATATTTACATTACGATTCATAACAGTAGCAAAATTACAGTTATGAAGTAGCAACAAAAATAATTTTATGGTTGAGGTTCACCACAACATGAGAAACTGTATTAAAGGGTCGCGGCATTAGGAAGGTTGAGAACCACTGGTCTACAGGCTTATTCTTAGTCATGGTAACTGAATTACTGTTGCTTACAAAATGTGTTGATATCTGGTAAGGAGAATTCACCTTGCCTGCCCCAGCTCACCATATTGTTTTTCTTCAAAGTTAGGTTTTCTTCCACTGAACTTTAAAATAAGCTTGTCAAGTTTAGAAAAAGCCCTTTTAGATTGGGTTCTGTTTCATCTATCAACTGATTTAGGGCAAATTGACAACTGGTGGACACTGCATCTTTCACTCCCAGAGCATGGAATACTTCAATATTAGGTTTAGGCTTTCTTTCATAGAGCAATGAATTTTTTAAAATACCTCTAGTATACCTATATTCAAATACCCACACATTTATAGAAGGATTCCCATTGCAAGAACTGTGCTGGGCAGTGATGGATTTTTAAAATGAGCAAATTAGTCCTCTATTTCAAAAAGATCATACTCTAATAGAGAGGGATGTGGTAGATATATACACAATTTATATAATATAAATTAGACTTATAAATACTATGCTAAAATTATACATAATATGCTACTAGCGAAGGAAGATTAATTTTTACCTGAGAGATCACTTGGGGGAAAGAGCTATATGCATAATATGAGTATAATGTATTTATATAATATTCATCTCACATTCCTATAAAAAGATGTAGAAAAAACTTGTTAGCCTTTGTGTTTTCATATTTTGGCAACTACATAAAAGTGGCCTTTGTTGTTTATGTTGACATCTAGTCAAAATAAGAAATATTGAGATATTTTGAATTTTTTATACAGTCTTTAAAATAATATTTAATAAAATCAAATTTAAATTTCACTTCCTCCGCCCCAGTACACACATTTTAGTATGTACTTGCACAGTGACTGAGTCCCTCCATTTACTTGTTGGCCTCCACCTCAATTCTAAGATGTTGACCTCCATAAAGCCACAGAGACTTTCTGACCTGATTCAGTACATTAAAGAAGAAAAAAATGTTTCAGGTACCCTGTTGCATGGGCACCTTTAAAGTAAGTCCTTAGAAACCATCATTTCTGTTCCTTTTTATTTCCATTGGGTACAAACTGTCAGCTAGGAAAGTGAGTACTTCTAAATACTTGTAGGAAATTTGCTCACTGGCCACATGTGGCTAAGGCCTACTCTATTGGACAGTATAGCTTTAGACAATCAATTTGATATCAAAATAAGGGAAATGTTTGCAGCATAGTAATATAAATAGGTATCTCTAGGCTGGGGTTTTATGAGTGATATATATTCTAACTGATCATCTATATTCTAATTGATTATATCTAAAACATTCTGATATTTTTTGATTAAGGCAAATGCAGTTCCATTTGTAAAAGATGGAAATAAGCCAGAATAGGAAAACCTCCCATTGCTAGAGTGTTGTCTAGAAAAAAAGTTTTGCAGTTATGGGTGTCAGAAGGCTATAGTGAAATATATGGACTTTCTGCTTCTTTGGGTAGAGCAGAAATTATAACTCGAGCTTTACAAGCTGTTCGGTCTCTTCTTAGATCTTTTATTTGTTTGTTTTTCCTCTTATCACCTTCAAGAGTCCCTTTTCATAGTTGAAAGGAATGTTTGTTTGTTTTTTAACTCCAAATAACCACACCCTGCTAATATTCTGAAAAACCTACGTGTTGCATGCATGGTGGCTTCTGGTTACCACTCACATGAGAGAAGATCTGGGACACGTGATCTGCAACATGTTTAAAACCTTCTTTTTCTCTCAAACCCCAACATACTGTCTTTTTGTGAAAGACATCCCTTCAGTGGAATGGCAGAAATACTAACTAGGAGTGCATCAGGCACAGCTGATCTGGGAAGAAGCAATGAGAAATCATAGAACTGCAGAATACCTTTCAAAACTGTCAGCTAGGAAAGTGAGTACTTCTAAATACTTGTAGGAAATTTGACCTTTACTTCCAAAGTGAGATGAAAATTGATATCTCATTTTGTGAAACTTAAAGGGCAAAACTGAAAATCTAAAAGTGCTTGGAAGTGATTTAAAAACGAAAGATTTACAAGGAGCCTTCAGCTGGAGGATAAAGTCATAATGGTATGACTTTTAATTTCGAAAGCTCTATTTGTTTTCTTTCTTCAGGGAAAGAACAGGAAACAAGACCTTTATTGTGGGGTTATTGGGAATCCTGTACGTTAAACTGTTTGGGAGAAGCAGAGAAAGGTCAAGCAGGAGTGGGGGCAAGTCAAGTTCATGTGAGTTAAGTATTATGTGAGGAGACATGCAACAGTGGAGTTTCCAGATGCATTGAGTTTCTTTCCCATTAATATTCTCAGTAGTGCCAGCATAGGCCTTTGATTAAGAGACAGTTACTATTTAATGGGTGCAATTATGCCCATTCTACGGGTGTGGAAACTGAGGCCTAGAAAGGTTGCAGAAATTGTCCAAGGATATACACTTGGTAAATGAGCTTTTGCGTAAGATAAGCCTGGAATCAGACTCAAACTCCCCTGTTGTCATTTATTGGTTGGTCAAACCACTTATTCTATTCAGATATTCTATTCTATTCTATTCTATTCTATTCTATTCTATTCTAATTCTATTCTACTCGGTAAAATGGGAAAATCATAACTCAGAGTTGATGTATTTAAGTTCTGGTGCAGATGCAGTAGGCTTAAATAAATAATAACTATTGTCATTTGCAGATGCAGTAGGCTTAAATAAATAATAACTATTGTCATTTGCTGACTCTGTACAGAGTACTATAGAGGTGCTATAGGAAGACACAAAAGAAATGGAGAAAGATTTTTTTTTCTTACCCTTCTGTAGCAAAATATTTCAGAGCTTCTTTGATCTTTTTGCCCTGAACTTTCAAGGGATGGAGTGAGCAGGAAGTGTCAACATTTGTGATACTTCATACCAGGCATTTTGTTAGGGTCTGTGTTAATCAGCATTAGATTCGGCTACATATACCAGA
Source organism: Myotis lucifugus (assembly GCF_000147115.1). Taxonomy (NCBI): domain Eukaryota; kingdom Metazoa; phylum Chordata; class Mammalia; order Chiroptera; family Vespertilionidae; genus Myotis; species Myotis lucifugus. The sequence continues at coordinate 417,422 of NW_005871215.1, read as the reverse complement.
GAAATCTAACTTTGTAAAATGAATTAAGGTCATGGGAAATAAGCTCTGGTTAGCATTTTCATAGAGAACACTTGTTTTATTTGTTTTCCTCTTATAACCTCCAAGAGTCCCTTTTCATAGTTGAAAGGAATATTTGTTGTTTTTAACTCCAAATGACCAAACTCTGCGAATATTTTGTAAAACCTACATGTTGCATGCCTGGTGACTTCTGATAATTTCTGCAGATGTGTGTTAAATGCGTGCTCATACATGTGAGCGGGTGTGCCTGCCTGCTGGGTTTTCAGCAACAGATGACTGATGTTAATTGGAGAATAACTGTGCTGTGATTTATTTAGCCATTCTGTTGTTGACAATTGGTTTGTTTACAGACGAGACTATTACCACCATGAACATCCTTGAATGGGGGTCCTGACTGACATGTGTCCTCCAGGTATATCCTGAGGAGTGGAGAGGCTGGGTCGTAGGGTATGCATAGCTTCGCGTTTATGAGATGATGCCAACTCGTACTTCAAAGAGACTGTAACTGTTGATGTTCCCTCCTCCACGTGGGAGAGTTCCTGCTGCTGCAGATCGGTGCCAGCACTAAGTATTATAAAACTTTTTCATTTTTGTCAGGCTGGTAGGGTTATCCTGATTTCTTTTTTGTATAATATTAGTGCACAAACATTTCCCCATATGATTACAAATTCTTTCCAAATATAATTTGCGGCAATTATACTTTATTTTTTGTATGACTGTTTTCCACTTTGTATAATCTGCCCTTTAGTTTTCATAAACAATCCTTTAGAGGCTTTCAAGCTTTTCAGGATGAGAAAACACTGTAATGGGCAATCTTTGTCTGTAAAACCTTTCCTGTATTGTATTATTTCTTTAGGATAGATTTCTAAAAGTGGAATCATTTGGTCAAAGTGTACAAGCAGAAAGAAACTCTGTTATATGTGGGAGCAGGTGCCCTGAGGACTGAGGGAATTGAAGGTTCGTGTAAGAGGAGGAAGTTTGCCTTTCTCAGTAGTCAGGGCCCAGAGCCTAGCCAGAGGTTCCCACTTTCTCCTAGTTCTAGCACCAGAATGCCTGATGATGCGGTGCGATGTTGGTGTGCACCCTCTTCCTTAATCGGACACGTTCCAGGATAACAGCAGTCATTGACGTCTTACTGGAAAGAAGTTATCGCATGAAGACAAACTTTAGGTCTTACCTTGTTTTCTTGGCAGATATTTGAATCCAGGCAGCTTCCCCCTCCCCCGCCTGTAACAGTACAAGATCGTTTATATTTAAATGTTTATGGGAGTGATGTAAGCAGCAGATACTGTCAGAATTCAGAGAAGGGAGAGATGAGTGCCGACTGCAGTGGGCAAGGAAGGCCTCAACCAGCAGCACCCTCTCTTTCAATAGGACTGTGACTTGGACTGTTTTGGGACATCACATCACATTTCTCTGGTAGTTTCATATGCCACCGACCATTCTTATCTTGCAAGTGAATTGGGGATAAAATGCAAAGTGAATTCTCGGACAGTGTGTTTCTGAAGTGTAGCTAGCTCATCCTTCAGATTTAATATATGCTTAATGAACAAGAATTTTCCTGGGCTGGCCATGCGTAGAACGGAGACAGCTAGAGTTCTCCAGAGAACCGCCTCAAGTGAAGGAGGAACCCTTAGCATCACAGCTCCAGTTAAAGACTTAACAGCAAGAACACCCTGTGCCTAGCGCACAGCAAGGCATTTTCATCCCCCTTTGTTCTCCGTCATTGTTGTGGGCTTCTGGGAAACGGCAGCCAAGAGTCACGCACAGCCATCCGACAGTGAAACCCTTTCCTCGCTAATGGGAGGGTCAGGGGTCAGAAATAAAGCTCATGTTGTAATGTGTGTGTAACTAACATAAAACAAAGACTCGAACCAACATGGGAACCCACAACAGGAAGAAGCACACAAATCTGTAGAGTTTTACAATTTACTGACAATGTAAATCTTTACTAAACAACTCAGTATATCATGAGTCATTTTGAACCTGAACCAAATTTGTGAACTTTAACATACTCTTCCAACCAGATCCAACTTAATTGTCAATCCTTTCAACAAAAACCTTAAAGGATCACTGCTTTTCGTCAGGTGCTGTGCTCCACACTGGCGGACCAAGGCTGAGGGACTCTGTCCTTGGCCCTCAATTTCTTCATAGTGTCCACTGTGGTCAGGTCCTGATGGAGGGCATCACATTAATGAGCACCACCTGCCGTCTCTCCTTTGCCCCTCAGTTTCCACAGGTGGTCCCCTTCTCTGGGGCAACAAGGGGCCAGAACCTGGAAGAACTCTGTTCTGTGAACAACTTCAGAGAAAAAAATCCGTACACCACCCATTCCTACTTGCTGTGTTGTCCCCTCCCAAACAAAGTTTTTCCTGTGAAAATTACCACAATTGCACCTAAAATGTAAAATACATTTTATTTTTTAATGAGATTTATTCTCTTTTTTATTTATTTTTTTAAATCCCCACCCAAGGATATTTTTCTATTGATTTTTTAGAGAGAATGGAAGAGAGAGGGAGAGAGAGAGAGAGAAACATCGATGTGAGAAAGACACATTGATTGGTTGCCTCCTGCACATGCCCCAACCTGGGCCGGGGAGGACCCTGCAATGGAGGTACATGCCCTTGACCAGAATCGAACCCAGGACCCTTCAGCCCGTAGGCTGATGCTCTATCCACTGAGCCAAAGTACCCAGGGCGTAAAATACATTTTAAATTAAATTTTAATGTTGAGATTATTGTTGATTCACATGCAGTTGTAAGGAATAATACAGAGAGGTCCTGTGTACCCTTTACCTAGTTTCCAGGGGTAAGTAACATCTTGCCAAACTATGGTAGGAATATCATATTAACATTGATACAATCCACGGTCATAATCAGGTTTCTCCCGTTTTGTTTGTAGTTGTGTGAGGTGAGGGGAGGGTAAGGTGGGTATGTTTAGTTCTCTGCAGTGTCACCACATGAGCAGGTCCTGTCCACCACCTGCCGCTGAGACAAAGAAGAGTTCCATCTCCACAGGATCCGTGGTGTTGCCCTTTGATAATAACTACATCTACCTCCCTCCTGCAGCCCCCTCGCCTCCCCACCTAGTTTCTCACCCCTGACAGCCACTAGTCTCTTCTCCATTGCTATAACTTTGTCACATAAAGGGAATCATACCTTGGGAGTATATAACCTTGGGAGATTGGCTTCTTCACACAGCGTAATTCCCTTTACGCTTACCCAAGTTGTTGTATGTCAGTTTATTCCTTCTTACTGGTCAGTACTATTCTACAGTATGGATGTCCCACAGTTTATTCACTCATTGAAAGACATCTGGGATATTTCCAGTTTGGGGCTTTTTATAAGCAAAGCTGCTGTGAACATTTGTGCACAGGTTTTTGCATGAACATGTATCTCTTCTCTGGGATAAATGCCTGAGAGTGCAATTTCTGGGTCACGTGGTATTTGCCAAATTGTTTCCCAGAGAGGCTGTACCATTTTACATCCCTGTCAGCAATGTATAAATTATCTACTTTCTCCGTATCCTTGCCAGCATTTAGTGCTATCACATTTTGTTTTAACCATTCTGATAGGTATATAGTAATATCTCTTTGTGGTTTTAATGTGCATTTCCATAATGGCTAATGAGCATCTTTTCATGTGTTTATTTGCCATCTATGTTTGTCTTCAATGAAATGTCTGTTCAAGTTTTTTTGCCCATTTTTAAGGTGGATTGTTTATTTTTTAATATTGAGTTTTGAGAGTTCTGTATGTTTTCTAGATACTAATGCAACTAATTTGTTGGATATGTGTTTTTGCAAATATTTTCTCCCCAACTGTATTTTGTCTTTTCATACTTTTAACAGGTCCTTCATAAAGCAAATGTTTTGCATTTTGATGAGTAAAACACATGTTTGTACTTTTTAATGTAGCCTCAAGTCTGCAGGGAAGGTAAATGTTAGAGACCAGTCTCCAGAATATTGAAGGCTCCCTGTAGAATTCTCTTTAAGATTCATTGTTCTTGAGAAATCAATAGCACAAAATTGTTGCATCTTGCTAAAAAGGAATATTAGAAGGCAATTTTACCAGCCTGCAGAGTTTGAGTCTTTCCACTTTCCTGTTTTTTATCAAAATCTTACCAAGTGGAAGTTTTTGGCTTCTATGCCAGATGATTGCTGATGCTAAGTAAATAGTAGTCATTGTTTTCTTGTATAGAACATGGTATGTTAAAAATTAAATATAAATGTGAAGAGTAGCCGAAGCCGGTTTGGCTCAGTGGATAGAGTGTCGGCCTGCGGACTGAAGGGTCCCAGGTTCGATTCCGGTCGGGGGCATGTACCTGGGTTGCGGACACATCCCCAGTGGGAGATGTGCAGGAGGCAGCTGATCGATGTTTCTTTCTCATCGATGTTTCTGACTCTCTATCCCTCTCCCTTTCTCTCTGTAAGAAATCAATAAAATATATTTAAAAAAAATGTGAAGAGTAGTTACTTTAAAAAATAAAAGAGTAGTTACTTTGAGTTGGCTGTAAACCAGGTAGTTAAAATTAGAGATTCTGTTTGCATCAGGCCTGGAAACTTCTGATCCTCAACATACATACATACATACTAGTACATACATACATGCATACATCTGATCAGCGTGCATTCACCGCAGGCTAGTTAATACATTTTTAAAATATGATTTATTTTTTCTCTACACTCTCTGTCCTTACATTCTCAGGGGAGGAAAAACTTACTGTACTTTTTGTCTTATAGGTCTTTCCCCCAGGGGAAACACTTTCCTGTACTATTAAATCAAAATGGAATATGAAAGGAAAAACATTTTTCTTTACTTTGTAAAAGGCTTACTTTTTCTCTATAACACGAGGCTTTCCTCCACGTCTATTTCCTTCTCCCTACTGTATTGAAATGGTAAACGTGAAACAGTTCAGGAGGTGAGCCCCTAAGGAGACACCTCCCTTTGCCCTACCACTGAGCCAGGGACAGAACTGTCTTTACCTAGGTAGCAACTTATTATTTTTTTTTTTACTGTCTCCCTGTCTAGATGGCATATCTCTGCAGACTGGACCATGTGTTAGTTTTCTACGCCCAGAACCAGGAACAGAGTCTATCACACCTACGGTGCTGAATAAATAATTGGGGACTGCACAAATTTCAGTAACTAGGCAGTATCTGAAAATTGGTAACACTCATCATTCAGCAAATTTATATCCTTATATATTATTCATTCCAACCCTTTGAAGGCAAAAGCTACCTTTTGCTTATATCTTACTCATTTTTTTAAACCCCAGTGCTTGGACAATAAGTAGACGTTTAATAACTGTTGAATTTACCCATTCATACAGCAAGTATGTATTGAATACAAACTATGCCAGGAACTGTCAGGAATATACACATTTGCCTAGCCCTAGAAGCATGGAACAGACTGATGAATCTCAGAGGGAAGGGGGGTGGGGGTAGGAAGTTATTAACTAAAGAACTTATTTGCATATATGCATAGCCTAGGGACACAGACAATAGTGTGGTGAAGGCCTGGGGGGGGGGGGGGGGCGTGGAGGGGGCCAATGGGGGAAAAAGGGGGATATCTGTAATACTTTCAACAACAAAGATACATTTTTAAAAAGTATATACTGTGAAAAAAAAATCTCTCATCCCTTCCTTGGAGCTACCCAATTCCCCCCCCCCGGTATCAGTTTCTTAACTAT
>NW_005871215.1:409082-411445 GCF_000147115.1 Myotis lucifugus | reverse complement strand
GTCCTCGGGTTAAGTCGGACTCCATTTATTTATAAAAAGAAAAGTTCCGTCATTTCGACATATGTACATATGTGCTTTATGTTTTTTATTATTTATTTACCACAAGTAAAGGTCAGAAATTGTTATCTTTCTTTTAATTTTTTTTTCTGTTTCACTTCATTACTGCTGTGTATGTGTTCCATGTGAGTGACATAGGTGCTTATGTAGGTGGGTTCCGACTACAGCGAAAATTATTCTGCCGTAGGAACAGATCTCCGACGTAACCCGAGGACCTACTGTACCCACAAACTAAGGCTGAACTTCATAGTTTTGAAAGTGGAGCCCTGCACCACACAGTCTCCACCTACTTTTCCCAGCACATCCTTCTGTTCTTCAAGACACCCCCCTAAACTGATAACTTGAGGTTTTCCAAATGTGCCTTTGTTTTTATGCTCAGTACTGTTCTTCTGCCTGCACTCCCCTAGCCCCTCAACCCTTTGAAGGGGGGGAGCTTATCTATCCTTTCTTCCTATCTGGTCCCTTTGCAATGACTCCTCTCTGAGTCGGGTGCACTTCCAGTATTTCAACTCAGTCTCCCCCTAGTTCACCCTAGGTCAGTGGTCGGCAAACTGCGGCTCGCGAGCCACATGCGGCTCTTTGGCCCCTTGAGTGTGGCTCTTCCTAAGCCTTAGGAGTACCCTAGTTAAGTTAATAACAATGTACCTACCTATATAGTTTAAGTTTAAAAAATTTGGCTCTCAAAAGAAATTTCAATCGTTGTACTGTTGATATTTGGCTCTGTTGACTAATGAGTTTGCCGACCACTGCCCTAGGTAACCAGACCCTGTGTTCTGAATGTTGGTTTAGGTAACATTTAATTGTTCACCGATCAGTCCTTTCTCTTCTAGACTCCAAATTTCTTTTTTTTAATATATTTTATTGAGAGGAAGGGAGAGGGACAGAGAGTCAGAAACATCAATCAGCTGCCTCCTGCACACACACCCCCACTGGGGATGTGCCCCCAACCACTGTTCATGCCTTTGACCGGAATCGAACCTGGGACCCTTCAGTCCGCAGGCCGACGCTCTATCCACGGAGCCAAACCGGTTAGGGCTAGACTCCAAATTTCTTGAGGAGGGGGACTATTTATTGGAAATAGGGAATACTAAAATGAAAAGATATGTCTTGACTTTCAGGTGGCTTCCAATATAAAGGTGAGCTAGACTTGCAAAATTAAAATACACAGCACCAAAGATATTTGTTCAAGTGGAAGTGTGTTTTGTGCTCAGTGACTTATAAGAAAAACAGGGGCTTTAAACACCTCTGGTCCCTGTCCCAGGGTCTGGCACATGGCAGATGCCTAATATGTGCACGTTGAATAATTAAAACAAACACCTGAAAGCAAGCATTTAAGGCAAGCGTCAACATCTTGTCAGAAATCCATCTTTTGTCATAATTATACGAATAAGTCAACAAATAGATGTCTCTCATCTTTTGAAGGAAAAGAGGGCAGTGTGGGAGGGGGCAGAATCAAGTTTCAGCGAGGGCGGGAGCAGGGGAGTCACACCTGGGGAAGGCTCCTGGGCGGCGGGCGGCCGCGCACGGGGGCGGGGAGAGGAGGGGGCGGAGCCTTCGCGTCCAGCCCCGCCCCCTCCCCCCGCGGCGGCGGCGCAGGGCGGTTCGGCGGTGTCGGCTGACGACGGTCGGCCCAGCCGCTGCAGCCTCCTCCTCCCGCTCGGCCGTACCCCCGGGCGCCCGGAGCAGGGCCCGCAGCTTCGCGGCGCGGCGGCCCCAGGAGACGGCAAAGTTCCCCCGCGCCAGCGCCGAGATGCCGGGCAGCGACACGGCGCTCACCGTGGACCGGACCTACTCCGACCCGGGCCGGCACCAGCGCTGCAAGAGGCGGGTGAGTGGCGCGCACTGGGTGTGTGGGGGCGCCGGGCCGAGGGCGAGGCCGATGAGCTCCGGCTGCCTCGTGGACGAACTCTCGTCCCTCCCCCGCACCCGTTTCTCTGCCGCCCCTCTACCTCCCCTGATGCCCCGCGTCCGGGCTTCACTGCCCCTGTCCGCGCTGAAAGGGGCTGTGGAAGGGGACCGTCGGAGCTCGGACATGCGGCTCGGAGAAACCAAGGTCCCCCACCGCTCGGGTGGGACCGCAGAGCCGAGACTCGGCCCCGTCGACTCTCCGCAACCCGCCAGTCTACGATCCCCGCACGGCTGTCTCGGGACGTCCGGGTCTGCCCGAATGTCCGCGATCCTGCCCGGACGTGCTCTTCAACCAAGAGAGCGCCCCGCCGCGCTGGCCCGTTTCGTAGCGTACTCTCGTTCCCCGGAGGCCGCCGCGGACGACACTGGAAGGGTATCCTCTACCGCCCTGATCCTCT
>NW_005871215.1:394542-408935 GCF_000147115.1 Myotis lucifugus | reverse complement strand
TCGGGGTTTCGGGCGCGGGGCAAGGGGCGGCGGGAGCCCCCACGGGCTCTGCCCAGAGAGAAGTCAGTCTTCCAGCCCGCCTCTCGGAAGTTTCTCGCTGAGCCGAGCAGCGCCGCTCTCCCATTGATTTGCAGTGTAATTGGCTGTTGCTGATTTTGGCTGTGGGTGAAAATAGCTCTTCAGAGCGGGCAGAGGGACGATTCCTCTAGCGCTTCAAAATAAAGACGGAAGAGGAAGCCTTCTCCATACCCCTCCTCGGGGATACCTTCGACCCCCTGGGCTGCTGAATCGTCCAGGCTCTCTCTGCGCCCGGTTCCCCCCCTCCCCCCCTTGGCCCATTGAAGTGCCATTTGCAACAGCACCTCCTCCGCCTTGGCATTCGTTCTGGCAGGAGCTACCTGGATTTGTTTTTTGTTCAGCTAATTGTACTCGCTGTCGGAGACCTCAGCATTGGAGTGTCAGCTTCTCTGTGTAAAGTTCAGGGAGGAAGAGTCCTGCTCAGATTCTGACCTGCCACCTCCCAGATAGAGAGACCAGCCGGCCAGTGGGATGGGAAAAGTAGCAACTGGGACGGAAGTGCGGCGCCGCCCCACGTGCAGGAGGATTTGGGTGTGCAATCGTAATTCAGAGAAGTAATCATTCGCCCCAGAAGTGAAGTGACAACTCCCTGGTCGATTTACCTGTTTTCCCCTTTTTCTGTGTCATTTGTTAATCAATTTAACCAAATGATTTGTTTTTACAGATTAAATATATTTGGTGGAATAATAATACCTCCTGCATCAACTCCACTCAGTCCTCCCCCAAAAGAATTCTCTTACTTTTTGCACTTTCTTTAAATGTTTCACAACGATTTGTTATGAAAATAACCAGAAACTTCGTTTAGGAAGAAGCATTGACAAAGGCTATTTGTTTACCTTCACAAAAGGTTGTGGCACTTTAACAGAAAGTTCTATTGTTTATTGGAAGGCTGGCAGCTGGCTAACACAGTCACACTATGAAGAAAGTCGACAGTCTTTATTTCTAATGCATTTGTAATTGGGGGAGTCTATATTAATGTCTCAGGTGACAAGAAATTTCAGACTTGAAGAAATTTGGAAGCTTGGTTTCACTTGTCACAATTGTGATAATCTTTGTGTAAACAACAAGATTAGTAATCTTTGAGGGATGGATGGCTGACTGTGAAATCATTTAAACGTTTTGGCAAAACTCACTGAACCTACTAAAAATTCACTCTTCATAATCAGTAATATGGTGGTGATAAAGTTTGTGCCTCAACTACTGTGATGAGAAATGGTGAAGCAAATGAGTACTTTAACTGCAGACTTAATTTTTCTGCTGTATTGTTCCTTTCTACACCCTTCTTTTATGTTAAAGTGCCACACCCTTGTGTGAAGGTTTCTTATTTTTTTTTAAATTATTCCCAGGATGTTTACCTACTACATTGTTTGGTGAGTTGTAGAGATAGAGTCATATGCTGCTTAACATGGTTTAGCAATAGTTTTTAGAACTGGGTCGTTAAGTGATATCATTGTTGTGGGAACATATGGGTGGGCAGAAGTAGATTTACAGTCATTGGTATCCTATATAATAAAAGCCTAATAGGCTAAGTGTCTGGTCAACTGGTCAACCGTTCACCAATCGGAAGTGTAATATGGCTAAATGATATGCTAAGGCCGCTCACCCGCTCACTATGACGTGCATTGACCACCAGGGGGCAGGCGCTCCGACTGGTAGGTTAGCTTGCTGCTGGGGTCTGGCCGATCAGGACTGAACTGAGCGAGACAGACCAGACATGCCCTGGAGCCCTGCCGTGGTCCCTCCCCAGCTAGCCAACCTCCATGTCCCTCCCTGGCCCCAATTATGCACCGGTGGGGTCTCTTAGCCTGCGCCCTCTCGCAATCCCGGACCCCTTGAGGGATGTCAGAGAGCTGGTTTCAGCCCAATCCTGCAGGCCACGCTGAGGGACCCCACTGGTGCACAAATTCGTGCAACAGGCCTCTAGTAGAAAATAATAATACAAGAATAAACTGGGTTTCCCATACTTGCAACTGTAAACCTACTTTTGCCCACCCCTGGATAGAGTACACTTCCACAGACCCAGATGGTATAGCCTACTACACACCTAGGCTGTATGGTATATAGCCTATTGCTCCCAGGCTACAGCATGTTACTGTACAAAACAACATGAGATTAAATCAAGAACAAGAGAAAACAATGCGGTCAAGAATGGTAAACACAAGATGGATGTCTGCCAGCGTAACAAAGCTACTGTTTTACAGCACACTTCTTTTTTTAATAAGTAGAAAGACTACACTCCAAAAGAATGATTAAAAGTATAGTATAGTAAGTACATAAACCAGTAGCAGTTACTTATTATCATTATCAAGTATTATGGACTGTACATAATTGTATGTGCTCTTCTTTTATATGCGTGGCGGTGCAGTAGGTTTGTTTACACCCGCATCTCCACAAACACATGAGTAATGTGTTGCACTGCTAAGATGTCACTAGGCGATAGAAAAATTTCAGCTCTATTATAATTTTATGGGACCGTGGTGATGTATGTGGTCTGTCATTAACCGAAATGTTGTTACCTGGTGCATGACTATACCTGATTTTTAAATAGACCGTGTATTAAAATGGAGTTAGACATTATAGTATATACTGATTATTCTAAATTATCTTATTGAGCAAACGAAATCTAGTGAGGACTAAAAGAAATCAAACCAATGAGGGCTGGAACTTTAGTGGGTAAAATCACAAGTTCTATAGCAGTGATGCTGATATCACTGTTTAAACTTCTTGATTGTCTGCTTTTAGGGTTTTTATAGTTGAGTCAGGAGGAATAGAGAGAACTAGTGGAAATTTTGTTACTGTATAAGAACTTTTCTCAAGTGGAGCTGATGTAATTTTGAGTCTGTCCTCAAAGCTGCCATAAGCCTGCTGTAATGTAGGGAAAGCAGCAATAATTTTCTTGTGAGAATCTCATTAGGTGATTCTAGCTCCTGTTTTGTGGGATTCACTTCCATGTAGTTATAAAGACATACCCATATTTTCTTTATACTCAGAAAGTATGCAAAAGGAAAAAGTCAAGTGGTATTGGGGTTTAATTTTTTATATATATTTTTATTGATTTTTAAAAAGAGAGGAAGGGAGAGGGATAGAAACATCAGTGACGAGAATCATCCATTGGCTCTCCTGCACACCTCCTTCTGGGGGTCAAGCCTGCAACCTGGGTATGTGCCCTGACCAGGACTTGAACCTTGATCTCTTTATTCCTGGGTCGATGCTCAACCACTGAACCACACCAGCCAGGCTAGGGTTTAATTTATTGATGTCACTCTCGCTTTGGCAATAAACCGTCTATCTAATAGAGTATTTCAAAAGAACCCTTTTGTGAACTCATTTAGTAAATTAGCTCCCCTAAAAACACTGTAACTAAGGAGAACTGGAGATGCATGGGAAGAGTTTATTAACCTTTCAGAGATGTGCGGTTTCCTCCTAGGAAGGACCCAAGACTCCATGAGGTCAAATTCTTGGTTACCAAATGGTCTTTTTTTTTTTTAGTTCAAAAATTGATACTTTGTGGAGAGAACAGGGAAAATACACATGTCTCTTGCTGAGCTTGGTTAAGCCTTTGAGACTAGAATAATAATGAGGCAGTTTACTATTTTCACATTGGAGAAGTCTATTTTTATAGCCAGGTGGATTAACCTAGATTTTTTTTGTGTCCCCTTCAGTGAAAATGTAATATAATTGATGAATTCTGTGATTGTCTCTAAGCTGACAAGTCAGATCATTCACATTTTTAAATTTCATCTGGGTAAAATTCAGAAATGTTCATGTTAACTTGATGCACATAATATACCCCTACTTTAAAAGAAAGAACATACATAATTAGACTCCTACTTTTTTTTTCATGCCCTACATAGTTAAAGCCTATCATTTCTTTAAGAATACAGGCAGTCTGGTTTTTTTAATCAATTATGTGTGAATTAAATTTTATGTTCTAATTTTAAATGTTCTAAAAGGCCACTTTCAGCAGCCTTTTGATCCTTATGTAGGTGAATAATTTTTTTCTTGTTCTGTTGGTACCACCACTAATCAGAACTCTAGTCATCCTGAGTGCTTACTCTTCCCCCATCTCTAATCTACCAGCCATTTCCACTGGACCTTTTTTTGAGTTGGTTCATTCCTCCTGTCATCTTCCATCTAGGTTAGTCACTTATGAACCTCAAGAAGAGATAATTGGTGCACTAGCTTCCTCATTGCTCTGTGATTTTGTCAACTTCCATTCTGTCTTGCCTGCAAGGACTAGAATATTTTGCCTACAGAACCACTCTCATCAGGCTGGCCCCCAGAAGACAGATCTTGCATTAGTGCTGCTGACCAGTGGTGGGATTTTGGACCCTGTAATCTTTCTAAGTATTAGTTTCTTCTTCCGTATCCTAGGGATGTTACCGGGAATAAGTGCAGTAATTTCTATGAAATGTCCAGTACACAGTAAGAACTCAATAGATGGTAGCCATTTTTGTTATCCTCCTATATAATAAAAGCCTAATATGCAAATTGTTTGACTGGGAGTTCAACTGCTCGCTATGACATGTGCTGACCACCAGGGGGCGGCGGCAGTGGAGGCGCTGCTGGCCCCAATGGGCCCCGATGAGAGTAAGACTGCGGTGGGATGATGAAGCAGGTGAGCAGGCAGCACCAGGCCAAGGCGGGTGCGAGTGGGGCCTGATCACCCTGCAGACAGCCAGGGCTGCCGCCCAGCTCCCAGGCACTGAGGGAGCCGGGTGGGTGGCCCCCCCCAACCTATTGCCCTGCAGACAGCAACCAGCAGACAGCAGGTCCTGATCACGTGATCGGGGCCAGGCCCCGGGCTGAGATGGGGAACTGGGGTGGGTGGCAGCGACCAACCTCCTGCGGCACCTGGGCCGGGGGCTGTGACCTCACCAGCTTTCTGGGGGCGGGGGTGATGGGGACAGAGGTGTGGTGAGAATGCGGGGTGTCCCCCGAGCTCGCTCTCACTCCCCCTGTTACCCTCCCCCAGGGCGTCAGTGCTCGTGCCGGGGAAGCCCACGCATTCAAGTGCAGGGTGCCCGCAAGGGGCCTGCCCCGCAGCCACTGGGACTGCAGGGGCCGGTCGGACTCCCCATGGGTTTGCGCAGGAACCGGTCTATGAGGCTGGCGGGGAGAGAGCGCACTGCCCACCCGGCTTCCGTGCAGCGCTGCTGGGCAGCCCAGAGGCCCACACTGCGCCCCAGCCTGTGGTGTCCGGCTACACTCACCTCATCTCGGCGTGGGGACTCGGGTGCCATGACTCAGGCAGAGGGGGTTGCGCAGGGGCCCAGGTGCTGCCCAGGGCCCAGAGGTCAGCTGGGACCTGCCCTTCCATGCCGATGCTCGCACTTCCATTGCTGGCCAGGCCTAGGGACCGCACCCGTGCACGAATTTAGTGCACCGGGACTCTAGTGACTATATAAGAAGTGATCATAAGCTTGAAAATGGCAAGACTGCTAATTTTGTGAATAGTATAGTCTTTCTGGTATTTTGTTCCTCATCACATGGATTTCTCACATGCTTGTCATTTACATTATACTACAGACACTCGCACTCTGAGCACAAGAGGCTTCATTCGTTCACTAAGTAACTTGCTTGAGCACCTTCTGTGTGCTAGCTGCCACTCTAGGTGTCAGTAATATAAAGGTGGTTGAAACAGACAGCCTGGCCTCTCCAGAAGAGTAATGTCAGGCGATTGCATTTTATTTCTACTTGTGGCCCTGGAAATACCCTTCCTTTTTACAGTAAGAAATGATGATCATAAGTACAGTCTCTAACATCTGAAGGAAAAAACTGCCAGCCATGGTGCCCCCCTGTAGTACATCTTGTGTTCTGTGGTTTGGAAATCGATCCAGAACAGTATGATGAGTAATGGCCAAAAGCAGTCAAGGAAAAGAGGATGCCGTAGCCCTTCTGACGGTGGAAATGGCTGGGCAGAGATGCAGTAAGGCGATGATCACACGCTTACTTCCTGGGCAGGAACTGGAGAGAGTGGAAACACACTTCTATGGTAGGTTAACCTGATCTAGTGAAGTGGTGAACTGAGCATTTTGTGAATACACTTTGAATCAGTGATTTGCTTTATTCTGATGAGTTAATTAAAGGAATGGTGAATAATGATGAGTCTTCCAGGTCGGGCTTTTCTTAAATTTAGGATGGATAGATTGATGTGTGTGTATTTTGAGCTACGCTTTGCTGCAAGCCCACCAGTCCTCCCTTTAGAGAACAAATTGCCAGCCGCCACCAGCACTCCCGATTGTCGCATTCCCTGTTGCACACCACAGCAGCTGCTACCAAGTGGGGTCACAGGAGGAGTTTTGCTTCAGACCCACTGCCCCAGTCTCCAGGGCTGCTGTGAAAATCAGAAATCGACTTAGTCCTTCTGGATGGAGATTGCCTGTGTCTTGACTTCACCGAGGCTGCAGCTTTCAGCCCTGCTGTTTCTTGATTGTGTTTTTATGTTTCATTGTGTGTGTAGGAGGAGGGCAGAGGAGAGGGAAGGGAGGAGGAAGAGAACCATGAATCACTGTCCTGTGAATCAGAATGAGGACTTTACACTCCTTAGAAAGGGAACATCAGGATACATGATCAGTGCATAATCCAACCCGTCCATTGAGTTGGGGGGAGGGGAATGCTACTTGAAGGAAAACCTAGTGTGTGTGTTGATTATTCCTCTGTAAGGATGCAAAAGAACATTAAAAGAAGAATGCAGTAGAAATTATAGCCAACATGTACTACCTAAATCCTTACTATACAGCGGGCACAATTTTGGATGCACAATCTCCTTAATCCTCATGATATCCTATTTATAGTTCCATTTTATAGATGAGGGAGTTGAGGCCCAGGCATTCTAGTAATTTGGCCAAGGACCTGTGGCTATTAGGAAATGGTAGAGCTAGCATTTTATAAACCCAGGTCTTGTTCCAGAGCCTGCATGTTAACCACTCCCCTATCTTCTGCCTCTGAAGCGAATGCTGGAGAGCAGTCCGGTCTTCATCAACCTGTGGAGTGCTTGGATGTGTTCCAGTTCTGCAGGGCACCTAGCCAAATGGTGTGCTCGAGATGCTTATGACACAGCACTCTGCCAGTCCGCTGCATATAGTCCTATATCTCCAGTAAACATTTGGTGAATGAATGATTTCGAGTGATAATCTAGGAGCTTTTTATAATGCCTCGGATATAAGAATTTTGCTGATAATTTGGGGAAGTCCTAAAGGCTGTTAAATAAGCTCATGTTTAATAACAGGGTTAAAAAACCATCTTCTAGCCTAATATTTGATCTCTGGAGGATGAGCAGTTGAAGGACATAACAAGGGTGGTTCTTGTCGCAGCCTGGCCTCACCAGCTCTCCCTGTAGGGCTCAGCCTCACTGGACTTAAAAGTGTGTGCTTGTTGTACTTAAGGCAGAGGGTTATAAAGTTAGACTTAAAGGTTTTATTATGATAGGATTGGAAGGGAATGTAGACATTAACCCCAGACCATTCCATGTGCAGATACAGAATAGTGACGTCCAGCCAGACTGTAAGCAGTAAAATTGTGTAGCTAAGACAGACGGATTAGGACTGACCAGTGTACTAGTTCTGTCTTAGAGAATTCCTGAAAAGAAAACTGCTGTAAATACACACACACACACACACACACACACACACTCTAACCCTCACCCTAGGATATTTTTCCATTGATTTTTAGAGAGAGTGGAAGGGAGAGAGTGGGGGAGAGGGGGAAGAGAGAGAGAGAGAGACCAACATCAATATGAGAGACACACCAATCGGTTGCCTCCTGCATGAGCCCCAACTAGGGCCAGAGATCAAACCTGCAACCCAGGTATGCGCCTTTGACCAGGGATCAAACCCTTGACACTTCATTGTGTGGGCCAGTGCTGTAGTCACTGAGCCACACCAGCCAGGGCATGCTTTAAATATTTTTAAATACCAAGTTAATTGCTAAGTTGTGTGGGATAAACATCTCAAAATTAAACAAGGTAGAAGGAGAGCTCAAAATTTTTTTCAGTAGAGAATTAATTGAACAGCTTTGAAGTTTTGTGAGTTTTCTAGGTGGGGAAAAAAGTGAATTTAAATGATTTAGTGTTAAGCCCTCATCCTTCTGAATTTATTCCAGATTTTGGGGAGGCTAGGATGAAGAGAGGTGACAATTACACGTCAAACTACTTAGCTGCACTGGATTTGCTGCCGTTTTGTAAAAATTATCTTTTCTGAATGAGGTCTCTTTTAGTCTTTTTTTCTTCTTCAAAATAAAATTTTGAGAAATGAGTTCATCTTTGTGTTGACCTTCCATCTGTTGGGATAGGATGTTGGGGAAAAACATATGCCGGATGCACACGTCATGGAGTGTATCTTCTATGTGTAACTTAGAATTCAACCCGAGCCTACTCTCGCCTCTAAAGCTCTGTTCCTCTGAGTCTCTCATTGAGAGCATCTTCCAGCACCCTGTCGGTTTTATTTATTTATTTTTAAATATATTTTATTGATTTTTTACAGAGAGGAAGGGAGAGAGATAGAGTTAGAAACATCGGTGAGAGAGAAACATTGATCAGCCGCCTCCTGCACATCTCCTACTGGGGATGTGCCCGCAACCCAGGTACATGCCCTTGACCGGAATCGAACCTGGGACCTTTCAGTCCGCAGGCCGACGCTCTATCCACTGAGCCAAACCGGTTTCGGCACCCTGTCGTTTTTTTAATTTATTTTTTATTGTTGACAGTACTACAGATGTCCCCCATTTTACCCCGCCCCCGTGTCCATGGGCTATGCCTATATGCACATATGGTCTTTGGTTAATCTCCTCCTGTCCCCCTAACCCCCTCCCTTCTGCCAAGTGTCTTTAGTGTATATAATTTTCATAAACACAAAAACATCATCTGGTTCTGTTCCAACACTGGGGATGGGGGTTAGGGGTGAAGACAGGGAGAAGGTTTGTTGGCCTGTTGAGAGAAGGTGCATACAGTGCCAACCCACAGTGAAGTGTCCCTGTTGGAGAAAATCTGTGATTTCTGCCTTATGCTCTGACTTGAGAGCCCAACCCTGGAGTAAGATGTGGCTTTAGTGTATAAACAAGACACTTCTCCATAGATGCCCCACAGGCACCTCAAAATCTATCTGTCACACTTAATACATTCTCTCAAATGACCACCCCAATTCCTGGCTACTACTATTCCCATGTAGCCGATCCTCAGACTAGATGCTGGGAAACTCCTCAGTCACCCCACTTACACACCACATCCAGTGTGTATTTTCTCAGTCACCTTTCTCTCATTATCCCCAACAGCACTCCCTTAGTTTACTTCTGGGTTTGTGGTTAGAGTGAAGGGTTAGGAGTGTGGTCTCAGGAGTCAAACTTGAATGTCAACTCCTCCACTTGCCAGCGTGTGAGCAACCTTGACCAGTGGTGTTAGGAAACCCATGACAGCATTTGTTGCTCTGCCGTTGAGTCATTCATTGTCTTCCAGAGAGTTTCCCAAACTTCAGTCATTCCCACACCTACACATAGCTTGGTGCCACCTGTACGATTGTTTACTTAGTGTTTCTAAATCAGTTCACTCCTTGAAACTTAAATTTATGTTTAAAGTATCAGTGTTACTATTCTAGCCAAATATTGTCTGGCCCTCTGAGGCCTGCAGTGCCAGATTAAAAGGATCAGTGGATGTAGAAGCTTTGTTAGAGAGTTCTTAGCACTCGACAAACTTCCTCCTAGACTGAATCAACTGGACAGGTTGAGGATTGTTTTCAGGGTAGTTACTCGCTCTCTGTGATTCTGTTATTTGATGCTTTTCAATTTATACCACCGAAAATAATTCAGAATCATTTGAGGACACACGGGTCTTAATGTATCATCTCTCCAAGTTCTTTTAGGTAATATTTCTTTTAGACCCCTGGCCAAGAAGTTGCTTCAAAATATTTTTTTATGGCCCTAGCTGGTTTGGTTCAGTGGATAGAGCGTCAGCCTGCGGACTGAAGGATCCCAGGTTTGATTCCAGTCAAGGGCACATGCCTGGGTTTTGGGCTCAATCCCCAATAGGGGGCATGCAAGAGACAGCCGATCATTGATGTTTCTCTCTCTCTCTCTCTCTCTCTCTCCCCCTCTCCCTTCTTCTCTGAAATCCTTAAAAATAAAAATATTGGAAAAAAAGAATATTGAAAAAAAGAAAGTGGGTATTCTTAACTTTAAAAAAAAGTATTTTTTTATGGATTGTGAAAATTTGGGTAATTGAGTGCTGGGCTAAACAAAAGCCCATCCTGGTGAGTTAAAGGCAATCTTGTCTGGGTATGAATACTTGGGTGGATGAGGTTGGAAAAATGAGAGTTATGCCTGTTCCAGGCTGTGTCTCTGGTCTTCTGATGCTTTGAGGTAAACTGAGGCAATGGAAGGTCTTAGGCTAAACAGTGGACCATTCTGGAAGACATGGAGTCTTGGGGAATTTCAGGGAAGGACAAAACGTGGTGAGTGGAGAAATTTAAGCTCTGTGGTTTCCTAAAGTAAAGTTGAATCTAATTGAGATGGGTATATAGGCTTGTTGTAATAAGAGGGAATTAAATGGTGCTGCCGCCTTTCGCTGACATTTTTATATAAGCACTTGTCTAAAAATAAAGTATGCCCTTAGTGAAAACTGTGCCCTTAGTAAATACATTCAGCACCTCAATATATTTACTTCAGGGTGCACAGCTGTGTACTGAGGTCAAACGTTTGTTTTTTCTCTTTGTGAAGATGGTGTGATAATCCAGGCCTGGAATCCATTTCAGATAGTCAGTGTTGCACTATTTTAATCTCACTAATTGGAACAGGTGGCCTCTATTTGAGACTTGGATCACTAGTTGGCATAGATTTTAATTTTCTGAAAACATGAGGCCCATTCAGTAAAAGCTGTTCAGCTGTGTTGGCATCAAAGTATTTGAAAGCTTTGACCCTTAAAAGCACAGAAGGCTGAAGAAGATAGAACAAGTGCAGTTTAATGGTTTGCGGCTTTGATTCAATGTTGTGTGTAGAGCTGGTGAAAGAACTTGATGGAGTGCAGCATGTCCAGGTGCTTGAGAGGGCTTCTTGTAAATGTTTCTCCAGATGAGGAAAATGTCTTGAGTATCTCCTTTGAATCCACCCTGTAAGATGGTTGAAGAGGACTCCATGCTGTCCTCATGTTTTTATACGCATGAGGTGAAGGGGTGTTTTGGGGTGACTCAGCTTACCACAAGTGTGCAAGTTGAGGTACCTAAAACACCTCTAATGAAATTGGAGCTGTCTCCAGATTCTGAACTTCTCCAGCTGGATCACTCCTTCTTTTTATAGGTGTATGCTTGGCATAGTGTCTTGACAGTATCTTACTTTAAATCCTTCAACCAGTTTCTTAGCCTGACACCCAGAGTCTCCGATCTGACCTTTCATCCACTCCCTGCTCAGAGCTCTGGTATCCTTGGTGGACTCCCAGGCCTGGCCTGTGGGCACCTGCTCCCTCCTTCCACATGCAGATGGCCGTATTCTTTTTATCTACATAAGGAGCCTGGTAGATGGGGCTTTGTAAATACTGAATGAGGATATGTCGTAAAATTGCACTATGGAACTTGGGAAGCTGGAAAACATTCTACTCTTGATTTATATCAATGCAGATTAATCTACCTTGTTTTGCTGAACAGGGTTGCAGTGTATGGGTATTTCATAATTTATTTAACCATTTCCTTACTGAAGGACATGAATATTGCATCCAATCAGGTACTTCAGTGACTGCCCTTGGACATACTTCTTTTTTGCATATGTGAAGAATATGTTAGCCCTGGCTAGTGTTCCCAGTGGTTAGAGTGTAGGAGTGTAGGCCCATGAACCAAAGGGTTGCAGGTTCGATCCTGGCCCTGTTGGGTGAGTGTGGTAGGAAACCAATGGAAATATATATATATATATATATATATATATATATATATATATATATGTTAATGGGTTATATAGTATTAAAAGAGAACTTTCTCAGCAAAGGGTATAGGCATTTTAAATTATGATATTGCCAAACTTAACACTCTATCTACTCTGTGTCAAACACTAGGAGCTGAGGATGCAGCAGTGAACGAAAATGATGCAGTTTATATAACCATCCGTATCCATGTATGAGCATGCCTCAGCTCAAGTCTTTCTGACACCATGTATTATAAAGTTTTTTGATCCTTGCCAATCTGATAAGTGAAAACTGGTAGCTCATTCTAATTTATATTTTTCCTGATACAAATGAACTTGACCATATTTTTAAATTTTTATTTTGAAATAAATACAGACCCACAGGAAGTTACAAAAAAAAATAGTATAGAGCTATCCATATACCCCTCACCCAGAATCTCCCAATGGTTACATCTGTAATACAGTAGGTTTATTACATTTTCACGTAATTAAAAATAACATTTGTATTGTAAACTATCTTTTTATATTCTGGTTATTTGTGTATTGAGTTATTAGTCTTTTCAATTGATTTGTAAAAGTTTTTTTTACTTATTAGATACATTGTTTTGCACATAACATATTTCCAGGTTGTTATTTATGACTGTATTAATTTTCTACTGTTGTGTAACAAATCACCACAAATTCAGCAGCATAAAACAACACCCACTTACCATCTCACAGTTTCCATGGGCCAGGATTCCAGACACATCTTACCTGCATCCTCTTCTCAGAGTTTCATCAGCCTAAAATCAAGATGTCAGCCAGGACTACAGTATCTTCTGAGGCTTGGAATCCTTTTCCAAGTTCCATGGTTCTTTACTGAATTAAATTTCTTGCAGATGTAGGACTAAAGCCCTCAGCCTTCAAAGGCCACCTACTGCTCCCTGTCAGGTGACCCTCTTCATCACATGGTAGTTTGTTTCTTCAAGGTCAACAGGAGAGTAACTCTGTTGTATTTTGTCTGTTCCCTGTAAACCCTCTTTGAAGGGGCTCTCCTGATTAGGCCCTGCCACTCGGGTAGTCCACCTTTTGATTAACTAAAGTCAACTGATAGAGAACCTTGATTACATCTGCTAAATTCTTTCACCTTCGCCATATAATGTGGCCTAATCTTGAGAGTGAAATCCCATCATATCCACAAGTCTTGCTCACATGAAAGGGGAAGGATTAGTACTGGGAGTGTACATCAGCAGGTAGGAATCCTGAGGGCCGTCTTAGAATTCTCCCTACTACACTGACTTACTGATGTGTTGTGCGTGTGCTGAGGATAGAGATAGCATGCAACAAACATTGAATAAATATTAATCAGCCTTTGCCCTAAAGAAATTTAAAAGTGTTGGGTTTGTGTCATTCTTAGAATGGCCTTTCCTACTTTGAGGTTCTTTTTAAATAAAACAAAAAAACACTATGTTCTAATATATTTTATGATTTTTACTTTTATATGTGTTAACTTTGATCCAGTTAGAATTTATTTATTTTCCTTTAAGATATCTACATATAAATAACATAGTTGTCCTGGCACCATTTTCTGAATAGTTATTTTATAAATTTTTATACAAGTTATTTTTATACATTTGTTTTTGTTTCATATTTTTATACATATAAATAAATATATTAAATGCACTGAACATATATTTATGTGTTTATTTTACATATTTATTTTTATAAATGTCTACTTTTTCTTTGGGTTTTAAAACAATTCAAAAGTTATACTTTTGGTGCATTTATTCTGGATTGATATTCTCTCCCTTCCCCAAAACCAGGACTTAAAATGGGCAATTTGAGAACTCTAGCTCATGCATTTAGAAACTTTCAAATAGCTCAGATTCCAGTTTCATTTACAGTAAGGGAAGTTCAAAAGGTAGAGGGGAAGAGATGGTCAAGTTTGTTTGTTGTTGTTTTTAGTTTGCTTTCAGTTCTTTTTGTTACTTCTCAGTTTTTATTTAATATAGAACCCTGCCCTTCTACATGTTTGCAAAAGCTGTTATGGGGTAAAGACTGTGTATTGTTGCTTCCCAAACAAACCATCATTGCTGCCTTAGTCACTTGTGGTCACCCCCAGCTAGGGAGATGGACAGCAGGAACCCCGCCTAACCTTGTGTTCTGTAGAGAACAGACCACTTTCAGGCTTGTCTTCCTCTCATGCAATAAATATGTTTAGCACACTTGTGCTGTCCTCGGTACTAGGAAATTTAAGTTGATTTGTCTCTCATGTTAGAATAATGAATACAAGATTTCATGTTTGTAGGTGATAATCTGTTTCCTTATTTGGCTGAATTATCCTTATTTGTAAGTTACCCCTGTGGTTTACTACATATCACTGGATATTTAGGAGTTGTTATATTCCCTCCTATGAATGGTTATTGAGAGTTTCACCTGCCTTGTAATCTGTGCATCTG
>NW_005871215.1:392773-394442 GCF_000147115.1 Myotis lucifugus | reverse complement strand
TGTTACCAGAAACTAACACTTAACATTTCATAACCTGACCCAAGAGCTCATTAATGTTGGAATGGCTTCATGCTTGTAAAAACATTTTGATTTAAGCATTGTCAAGTATATTGACATTTTAAATATTTGTTGCATAAAGCCAGCCAAAGTTTACCTCATATGCTGAGCAATTTAGAAGTACTCACTGAATTGGCGTTTATTGGTTATGCCTTCTTCTTCCATTAAAGTGGCTCATTTATGTCCTGGTATCACCTGAGGAGTCATGAGGGCTCGTATTTATACCAAAATCCTCATCTGTTTCTAGCAACCAGGAATGCACTGCTATTTAGGGGAGGGGGTGTGTAATATTAAATTTTACTATTGAGAAATTTGACTAGCGCTCTGGTCATTTTGAAGTGTTGCAAATACTGGGAACTCAAAGTGGGCTCTTACTTTTAAAGAAGGACTTACAATGAGGCCTTTCAGCCTTGTTGCTGTTTGAGGACAGTTTTGCAAAACAGCCCCCCAATCCAACCCACATACCTGGAGCTTCTGTTTCTTTAGGAAAATAGAAGATGAATGAAATAATCTTGTATTTTTGTGGCTTTCTTTCAAATTAAATGTTGATGCCTTCTCAGTCTTTATTTTTGAAATAATTTGTTGCACATTTGGGGTAATTTTAATGATAACAAATTCACTGCATCAGAATAATACATGTGAAAGACGGAGACACTGAATTTGCATACAGATTATTTTATGTTCTCTGATACTTTGCACATTTCAGAAGTCACAGTAACTTTGTTAGTAAATAATTCCTTCAAATAATTATTCCTTAGTTTATTTACGCAATGGCCTAAAAGGAGCTAGTGTTTTTGTAGGGCAGCTAGCTTATTAAATTCTCAGTGGATTTTCATTTTCTGAAGGTTATGCTTGCTTTGGTTGTTGAATTAAATTTAAGGTTGAAGTTAATGTCCTGTGGACGTAAATGCAGTGACATCAGATTCTGAAATTATAAGGTAATGAAATGGCCTGTCAGAAACAGCAACTTACTTCATATTTAAAAGTAAACCAATTCACAGAGGGGAGAATGTTCTGAGCAGGAGGAAATCCCAGATCAAATCCCTAACCAAGTTGTTCTGGTTAAGTCATTAGTAGACAGATTTTTTTTTTTAATTACTAAATGCTTCAAACATGGAAAAAACATTTTTGAAAATATGATACCCATATACCTGTCTCCTCGATTTAACAGATGTTAACATTCTGCCATGTTTGCATCAAATTTCTGTCACTTGTTTTTAAGAAATGAATGGTCCCAGGTACACCTATCTGGATGCCTTCTCCTTCCTACTTCCTCAGAGGTCTACATAACCTAAAGTTGTGTTTCATTCCTTTGCATGTTTTTATACCTTGGATGAATCCATAGATGATTTAAAGCAGGCTAGGCCCAAACTCAAGCTCTCAGTTGAAGATATAAAGAGAGGCTCCCTTCCTAAGTGCTTCATTGTGAGCCCAGTGCAGTGCTAGGCTCCAAAATCAGTCCTGTGTGGATGCTGCACTTGAGGAGCTTAGACCGAGGAGGACAGACCTGCAGACACATAATGGCAGTGCTCCAGGGAGCCCGGGCCTCAATTGGACCCTTCTGGAAGGAACTGACCCAGAGCCCACCCTGAGAGGCTCTAGACCAGAAGGA
>NW_005871215.1:390728-392673 GCF_000147115.1 Myotis lucifugus | reverse complement strand
CCTGTAGAGATAGATGTCAAGTATTTGTGATACTCCTACCCTCCCCTATGTTCTTAAACTAAAATAAATAAATAAATAAAAATGCACCTATTAGATTTCTTGTGGTGGTGGAAATTGCTTAGAAGACTTGCTTTGAATCAATAAATACTAAAAAATGTGAGCTGGCATTGTCATTATTGTTGGCTTAAGGTAACATTCCACATTGGACCTCATCTCTGGTTGGTCCCATTTCCACCATCTCCACAATGGAGGGGACACCATGTGCTGTGGTGGGCTGTTTCTGTTTCCCGAGACCCGCACGGGAAAACGACAGGTTCTTGAGCGGAGGAGCTGGGGATTAAGAAATTAAAGAAAAGACCAAGATGCAGAAATAGATTTTAAGCTGGGGCCAGGTGGGCGCCATCCTCTCTGATGGAGAGGCGGCAAAGCGGCCTGAGACACACAGCAGGTTTATTTTAAAGGCCTAGATTTACATATCTAGTTCCGCCCCTGCCTGATTAACATGTCCAGCCTTATTGGGGAAGCATGTTCCCAGGGTGTGGCTCTGCCTAAGCTCTGAGTTCAGCTGATAATAATTATAAGAAAATGCCTAGGTGCCTCCCAGGCGGCCCTCTACATCTCCCCCGTTTTTGTTTTTTAAGCTACTATGATAAAAGTAAAATTTTAAACATTAATAGTAGGGCTCTAGAATTAAAACAATTGCAAACAATGAAAATGCAAAAACTAACCTACATACATGTTATCATTTTCAAAATTTGAACGTTAAGAACAAAACTGGCTATTAAATAATAACAAAACAATGCCAATGCAAAACAACAATATGAGAAATCAGAACTATGGACATATTAACATTTTTGCTACTAAATGAATAAAAAGTCTGTTTTGCTGCTGGTGTATATTTACTCAGAGTCCTTGGACTTTGCTGTGCAAGACTTTGCAGAAGACTGGCAGCTAACAGATGCTAGCATGAGCAGGAACATGGTTGAAGAAGTAGCTTCAACTTCTTGCTTTTCCACAATCTGTTGTGCTTCAGTCGTTAACTTCTTCAGATGACTCCTTACTGGCACAACAGTCCCTTGTGTCTTTCAGTTCTCTTCTTCTTCCCCTTTGCTGTCATTAGGGCAGTACTTAGTCCTTTTGAGTGAATGGACACAGGAGCTTGTCTGAGGCCATTGTGGTGATGGATGTAAAGCTCTGGCACCCGAATTGGCTGCATTGCTTCTTCTTCCTTGCTCTTGGTCCTGGGCAACCTGCAGCAATGCACAGGGGCTGACTGCTATCATGACAAGGCGTCTTCACCACTTCCATCTTTGAACTGTCTCTCCTGTCTTTGTGGCTGGAGCAATCTGGTCAGTTGGGATCTGTTGTTGCAGGAATCCACATGGTCTGGGAGCTGTTCTTCTAAAAATATACAAACATATTCTCGACCAAAGGTTAAAGGGAAAACCTTACTTGGGATCTTTTCTTTGAAATGATCTCCTGGCTTTTCCTAATCTCATGTGTTTTTTCTGGGTGTCTCACTGTTTGCATTAAATGAAAAATTTTATCTAAATGTAATTTAGTTATAGGATATTTTTCTTTACATGGTATTTTTCCACTATCCCCCCTTTTTTATTTAATTATTAGGAGAATTTTGGAAAATTTACAATGCAGTCTAGATAACTTTAAATTCCAACTTTTTGCACAAAAATATGACTGCTTTAGGTTCATAGCATGTTAAGCAATTTTAAAACGAAATGAAAATTTTGGTTAATACCTTTTGAATAATTACTTATTTCAAATTAGCCAAATTTAATTTGAAAACTTGACAACTATTTTACTGTCAAATTTAATATTTTAACAATAATCTTAATTTGCACTGTGAATATTAATTGAAAGGATCAGTTTACGTCTTTGAGAGGCTTAGCATTCCTGTGTTAGGCTAGGCTAGATTTAAATTAGAGTC
>NW_005871215.1:322478-390191 GCF_000147115.1 Myotis lucifugus | reverse complement strand
TTTAAGATAAAGAATCATTGGCAGTTGCTGAGAAATTCCTTTAATCCTTTTCTACTTGGTTACAAGTAGTTTACACGTGGAGGCAGAGGAGGTGCAGATGGTATTCTTAGAGACTCGCACCCTTCCACTCCAGGCTGTAAGGCCGTGGCTGCACCCCACTTAGACATTTTTAAACTCTCCTGTGCTGAATCAAGGCCATCGCCAATTAAAATAGGAATTTTCTCTGGACTTTTTGCTGAGTATTGGTCACACAACTGCTTTCTAACCTTTTCCCAGGTTTCATCAACAAAGCTTAAGAAAGAAATCAAAAATATGACTACAATTAACAGAGCATAGTTTAAAGCATACTTATAAGTATTTGAGAGTAGAGATCTCTTTCCCGAGACTCTGAATTACCCATATTTTACACCTGGTTGATTCAATTCACACAATACACTCCTTACCTTCAATCTGTCGTGTGCACACTTCTAGGAGCGACCCCCTCGCTTTCTTCTCTTGCCTCCTTACTCAATCCCTGTTCGGCGCGCCAAAATGCGGTGGGCTGTTTCTGTTTCCCGCGACCCGCACGGGAAAACGACAGGTTCTTGAGCGGAGGAGCTGGGGATTAAGAAATTAAAGAAAGACCAAGATACAGAAATAGATTTTAAGCTGGGGCCAGGTGGGCGCCATTCTCTCTGATGGAGAGGCGGCAAAAGCGGCTGAGCCACACAGCAGGTTTATTTTAAAGGCCTAGATTTACATATCTAGTTCCGCCCCTGCCTGATTAACATGTCCAGCCTTATTGGGGAAGCATGTTCCTAGGGCGTGGCTCTGCCTAAGCTCTGAGTTCAGCTGACAATAATAAGAAAATGCCTAGGTGCCTCCCAGGTGGCCCTCTACATCTCCCCCGTTTTTGTTTTTTAAGCTACTATAATAAAAGTAAAATTTTAAACATTAATAGTAGGGCTCTAGAATTAAAACAATTGCAAACAATGCAAATGCAAAAACTAAACTACATACATGTTATCATTTTCAAACTTTGAACGTTAAGAACAAAACTGGCTATTAAATAATAACAAAACAATGCCAATGCAAAACAACAATATGAGAAATCAGAACTATGGACATATTAACATTTTTGCTACTAAATGAAAAGAAAGTCTCTTTTGCTGCTGGTGTATATTTACTCAGAGTCCTTGGACTTGGCCGCACAAGACTTTGCAGAAGACTGGCAGCTAACAGATGCTAGCATGAGCAGAAACATCGTTGAAGAAGTAGCTTCAACTTCTTGCTTTTCCACAATCTGTTGTGTTTCAGTCATTAACTTCTTCAGATGACTCCTTATTGGCACAACAGTCCCTTGGGTCTTTCAGTTTTCTTCTTCTTCCCCTTTGCTGTCATTAGGGCAGTACTTAGTCCTTTTGAGTGAATGGACACAGGAGCTTGTCTGAGTCCATTGTGGTGACAGATGTAACGTTCTGGCATCCGAATTGGCTGCATTGCTCCTTCTTCCTGGGCAACCTGCAGCAATGCACAGGTGCTGGCTGCTATCATGACAAGGCGTCCTCACCATCTCCATCTTTGAACTGTCTCTCCTGTCTTTGTGGCTGGAGCAATCTGATCAGTTGGGATCTGTTGTTGCAGGAATCTACATGGTCTGGGAGCTGTTCTTCTGAAAATATACAAACATATTCTCGACCAAAGGTTAAAGGAAAAACCTTACTTGGGGTCTTTTCTTTAAAATGATCTTCTCCTGGCTTTCCTGATCTCATGTGTTTTTTCTGGGTGTCTCGCTGGTAGCATTAAATGAAAAATTTTATCTAAACGTAATTTGGTTATAGGATATTTTTCTTTACATGGCATTTTTCCACTATCCCCCCTTTTTTATTTAATTATTAGGAGGATTTTTGGAAAATTTACAATGCAGTCTAGATAACTTTAAATTCCAACTTTTTGCACAAAAATATGACTGCTTTAGGTTCATAGCATGTTAAGCAATTTTATCACGAAATGAAAATTTTGGTTAATACCTTTTGAATAATTACTTATTTCAAATTAGCCAAATTTAATTTGAAAACTTGACAACTATTTTACTGTCAAATTTAATATTTTAACAATAATCTTAATTTACACTGTAAATATTAATTGAAAGGATCATTTTACATTCTTGAGGAGGCTTAAGCATTCCTGTTAGGCTAGATTTAAATTTAGGGTCTGTTAACTAAGCCTTCGTTTTTCTGGATACTATTTTCAGCTGGACCAAGTCTCTTCTGTTATTTGGTTCCTGATCTGGGCTGGGCATGGGAAGCAAGAAGCAGCCATGGGGACAGGAGACCTTCCTCAGAAGGGGCGAGTGTTCAAGCCCCTGCACCATTGGGGGGGTGAGGATCTGTGCCCCACCTCTGTTGAACCCCAAGTTTTCTCCTACTGGCCCCCCCGACTGTGCCTGTCTTAGGTCGCCCCTCCCTGAGGGGTCTTACCCGTCTTTGACTACCAGCCGTACTCTCTGGGCCAAGTAGGGTGATGTGAGGTTCAGTTCTGTCTCCTTGGTAGTCTATGTCCCTCTGGCCTACATGCCCAGCTACTGCCTTTGGATCCCCTCGCCTGCTGGCGGGGCCCTGGCATTGATCATAGAGAACCCAGGTTTCATCAACAAAGCTTAAGAAAGAAATAAAGAATTTGACTACAATTAACAGAACATCCTCGAGCTTTAAGCATACTTTTAAGTATTTGAGAGTAGAGATCTCTTTCCTGAGACCCTGAATTACCCATATTTTACACCTGGTTGATTCAATTCACACAATACACTCCTTACCTTCAATCTGTCGTGTGCACACTTCTAGGAGCGACCCCCTCGCTTTCTTCTCTTGCCTCCTTACTCAATCCCTGTTCGGCGCGCCAAAATGCGGTGGGCTGTTTCTGTTTCCCGCGACCCGCACGGGAAAACGACAGGTTCTTGAGCGGAGGAGCTGGGGATTAAGAAATTAAAGAAAGACCAAGATGCAGAAATAGATTTTAAGCTGGGGCCAGGTGGGCGCCATCCTCTCTGATGGAGAGGCGGCAAAGCGGCTGAGCCACACAGCAGGTTTATTTTAAAGGCCTAGATTTACATATCTAGTTCCGCCCCTGCCTGATTAACATGTCCAGCCTTATTGGGGAAGCATGTTCCTAGGGCGTGGCTCTGCCTAAGCTCTGAGTTCAGCTGACAATAATAAGAAAATGCCTAGGTGCCTCCCAGGTGGCCCTCTACACGAAGAAACCCAAAACACTAATTTGAAAGAATATACATACCCCAATGTTCATTGCAGCATTATTTACAATAGCCAAGATTTGGAAGCAGCCCAAGTGTCCATCGGTAGATGAGTGGATAGAAAAGCTGTGGTGCCCTAGACGTTTTTGCTTAGTGGTTAGAGCTTCGGCCCGAGGACTGAAGGGTGGTGAGTTTGATTCTGGTCAATGGCACATACCTCTGTTGCAGGCTCCATTCCTGGCCCGGTTCAGGGCGTGTGCAGAAGGCAACCAATCAATGTGTCTGTCTCACATTGATGTTTTTCTCTGTCTCTCCCCCTCCCTATCACTCTCTCTCTCTCTGGAAGATCAATGGGAAAAATATCATTGGGTGAGGATTAACAACAACAACAAAAATTGTGGTATATTTACACAATGGAACACTAAGCAGCTGTAAAAAAGAAGTGTCGTGCCAGGACTTCGGGGACAAGGGACTGGTTTTTAGATCCTTAAAACTCTGTGAGGTCATCTTAGGCAGTTTGCTCAACCCATTTGAACCAGTTTCCTCATGTAAAAAATCAGTATAATTCTTAACTTAGAAGAATGTTGAGGGCTTATGTAAGAGAGTGCAGTGAAAGTTCTTTAACTCCTTTTTCTCATCACACACCGGGCTTGGGTGCTAACTGTACCTAAGTCTGTTGGGAAAGAAGAATTGTCACTTGTGGTTCACTTGTCTCTCTCCTCACCAGAAAGTGGGCGGGGACTGTATATCTAGTGCTGGGCACAGAATGCAAAATAAATGTTTGGATGGATGGAGCAATGAAAGGAAGCAAGGAGGAATGAGCTAAGAATTTCACGCATAGCTATTAGTGTAGTGTTTGAGTTCACACATTCCAACAGACAGCAGGGCTTTCTCTTTTCAGAATTCAATGTTTAAAGATATCAAATGATTCATGAAGGTCTTGGCTACATTTTTTCCCCCCAAAATGTATTTGCAGATGGAGAAAGTGGGTGTGGAGAAAGGACATCCCCAACCCCAGGGACCACACCCCCCTTCTACAATACCCACTCTCCCTGAGTCCTTATTTTATCTTTTTTTTTAAAAACAAAACACAAAAAACATAAGTAAAAACAAAACAAAGCAGCCTGTAAAAGGACTAGACCTGGACACTATTGCTGTTCCCTTCTTCCTGGGGGCAGCGCTAGGACTCAGACACAGTCTCTGAATGGATTGTTCTTGCCCTCAACACTTCTTTTGGGCCTCTTCCCCTCCTAGGCCCAGCTCCCCTAAGTCCCTCAGTGCCAGGGATGTGGAAGGAGAGAGCCAGGCTGGGCTGCTCCCTCAGGTGAGGAGACTGTGGCTGTGGCATCCATTGGACCCTAGAGTCTGCTGGGACAGGACTCCCAATTAATGGAGACACCTTTCCGGATGCTGCCTCCTCTTCCAACCAGGCTGAGCTCCTCTGAGCCACTTGGCTACATTTTTATCTAAATAAGTCTAATTAGGAAGACGTGTACTCTTATTTCCATATTTTAAAATTTATCTCCTCCCTGCTGTTGGCTTGTGGAGAAATGTTTGTTTGTTCACAGATGCTAATTGGTGTTTTTACTTTGGTGTTCTTTAAGAATAAAGATTTTGTTAGCAGATTTCATCAACAGTCTGAAGGAAACTTTGCCCAACATTTTCTTATGACATTTTTCTAACAAATACATGTGAAATATAAACATCAAAACAATTTAAATTAACATCAACTTACTATACAGATAACCTAAATCACTCCTCAGTGTCAGTGCAGTGTGGTCGTGACTACCACTGGGCAGGGTTTTGTTTTGTTTTGTTTTGTTTTGAGTTTGGAATGCTTCCCTTACCTTCTATATTATTATTCAGAAAAGCTCAGTTCATTAACTTTTCTTAGAAAGATTGTGTGTGACACCTTTGATCATTTAACCTTCACCTGGAATGGCTGCATCACCTGTAGTTAAAGTCAGTGTTATGGGTTGAATTGTGTGTTTCCTCCTCCCTCCGAAAAGCTATGTTGAAGTCTGTGATATTGTGATTTATAATAAGAAAGATATATTTGATCTTAGTACCCATTTATGACACAGAGCTCCTAAAACCCTTGGACTCTCCTAAGCGATGAGAGTGGTAAAACTGAAATGGGTGTCTTGTTATTCATATAAATAAGCCGTTTTCAACCAAACCGGAGTTTTTGTAAATGAAGTGACTTTTGGAAAGCCCCTAAGGAGGGAGCTTCTTGCCCGGGGACCAACTTTCTGTCCACCCTCCACCTCAGTGGGGGGAGAAGAGCTGGAGGTTGATTACTCCCCAGCAGCCCAGGGCTTCATCTGCCGCATAAAACCCCAGAAGGATGGGGAGAGCCTCCGAGTTGGTGAGTACGTGGAGATTTGAGGAGAATGGTGCCCAGAGGTGGAAACTCGGCACCCCTTCCCACATACCTTGTCCTGTGCCTCCCTGCCAGCTGGCTGTTCCTGAGTTACTGTTATATCCTTTTATAATAAAAGGATAGTTAGTAAACGTTTACCTGAGTTCTGTGAGCTGCTCTAGCAAATTAATCAACACAAAGAGAGGGTCATAAGAACCTCCAGTTTATAGCCAGTTGGTCAGAAGCACCGATAACAACCTGGACTTGCAATTGGTGTCTGAAGGGTGGAGGCAGTCTTCCAGATGAGCCAGTAACCTGTGGGATCCGATGCTTCTCCAGATAGTCAGAACTGAGTTACACTGCAGGACCCCCAGCTGGTGGTGTGGAATTGTTTGGTGTGGGAACCCTCCCCAAACCCCACACACACATCTGGTGACCAGAGTGTGGTATTAGCGTGAGAGGAGACACAGGAATGAGTTTTTCCTTTACAAAGACCTGACCCCCAGGCCTCGCTTGGAAATAAGGTCTTTACAGAGATAATTAGGTTAACATGAGTCCATTAGGGTGTGCCCTAATCCAGTATGACTCACTGGTGTCCTCATAAAAAGAGGGAATTGGGTGACCTGAAGACGGAGGGAGGACGCCTGCAATGTGAAGACAGAGAACTGGAGTGATGCTTCTGCAAGCCAAGGAGTGACTGAGGCTGCCAGCAGCGAGGACAGGGATGGAGAGGTTCCTCCGGGCACCTCAGAGGGAGCACAGTCCCGCACACACCTTGATTTCAGGCCTCCAGAACTGTGAGACAACAGAATTCTGTTATTTTAAGCACCCGTTTCTGGTACTTTGTTATGGCAGCCCTAGGAAAGTAATACTGTCAGAGTGTGTTTCTGTCGACCCACACAACTAAAGAAATACTAACATGAGAGAAAATACAAACAACCTTGAAACCCAGGAGAGTACTTGGTTAGCAGGTGGTTTTCACTGTGACCCCCAAATGCAGTTCTATTAAAATTCTTTGCTATCTAAGTAAACATATCATTTAAAATTGTAGCAAACTCATGGAACCCCAAGAATATATTTATGGACCCCATTTGAAAACCCTAGGTGTAGGAGTAAGAGAAGCAACTCATATTTTGGTTCTGAGTTCAAATCTTGCTGCCACTTTGCAGCTGTTGGACCCTGGTCTCCTGCATGATCTCCCTGAGTCTGTTCTGCACTGCGGAGTGGAAAGGACACCCTCTCCCCTGGGGCTTGGGGGCTGAGAACTAAAGTAGTGAAGCTGTCTGGCATCAAGCCTTGCACATGGCAGGTGTTTAGGAATCCACTGTGGCACAGATGCGGGGGTGAAGGGCAGAAATGCACAAGGAAAGCGTGAAAAGATTCGGCTAGAGTGGGGTGGACCCTGGCGGGGCAGACACACTGGGTCTGACTCCCAGTTTGAACATTACATGAGAGGTTTAATCCAAGTGGGTTTTCTCCTCAGATAAAACGCTGCAGATTCCTTTGCTCAGGGGGAGCCAGGAGAGCATTTGGTTCAGGAATGAGCCCCGTTTCTTAAACGTTGTGGAGACACCAGAGACAAAGTAACTTGTCCAAGGTCAGGTGGTGGTGTCACTTGGACTTTTTTATTTAATAGGACAACCCAAAAACACAACAAAACAAAAAAGGTTGTGTTGGTTTTTCTTTATTCTATTTTAAAATAACAGCTTATTGATTAATTCATTTACCATACACCCATTTTAAAGTGTACAATGGAATGGTTTTTGGCATATTCACAGAGTTGTGCAGTCACACCCACAATCAATTTTAGAACTGTTTCATCACCCCAAAAAGAAACTCCATTCCCATTAGTAGTCACTCTCCATTTCCTCCCTCCCCAAACCCCAAGGCCAAGGCAACCACTAATTTACTCTCTGTCTCTGTGGATTCGCCTGTTCAGGACATTTTCTGTAAATGGAGTCAGACATGATGTGGTCTTTTGTCTGGCTTCTTTAAGTCAGCATAATGTTTTCAAGGTTCACCCATGTTGTAGCATATATGAGTACTTCATTTCTTTTTATTGCCAAATACGATTCCACTGTATGGATATGCCACAATCTATCTAGGCACCTGCTCCTCAGTTGATGGACATTTGAGTTGTTTCCACTTTCTGGCTGTTGTGATTAACAATGCTAGAAACATTTGTGTGCAGGTTTTTGTGTAGACATATACTTCCACTTCTCTTGGGTATATACCTGGGTGTAGAATTGCTGGGTCATAAGGTAATTCTATGTTTAACCTTTTGAGGAACCACCAGAGTGTTTTCCACAGCAGTGGCATCATTTCCTATTCCCACCAGCAGTTTTTGAGAGTCTTTATTTCTGCGTGTCTCCAGCAACATTTACTATCTGCCTTTTGATTATAGTTGTCCCTAGTGGGTGTGAGGTTGTATCTCATTGTGGTTTTGTGTTGGTTTTTGAAATTTCTTTTATTGAAAGTAGTTGTATTCATTATACAAGGAAATAGGTAAGATATTATTAGCCAGAAGTCTGGTTTGATTAATAATATAACTTCAAAGTTCCATGCTTTACCACATTCTTCCTGCCAATAATTGGTTGAAGCTGGTTATCCAAACTGGGGTTGCATAGAATAATTGTGGTGAGTTGTGTGGCTTAGCTTTGACTTCATTGCTAAAATCGCACGATCACACAAGAGCAGGCACCACGCGCTTCCTGGTTCTGCCCATTGCAGAGCCTGGGGTGGGAAGGCCTTGTCGGCAGCCAGCCTGTGAGGATGCAGTAGGTGTCTGGCTCAATGTCATCTTAGGTAAGTGCCAGGGCACTTACTCATGATCTCCCAAGGGTTAGCTGCTGCTGTGCACATGTGGTAGTTAGTATAGCTGGGTATAGCCAGAACTGGCACCTTGTGCCAGTAAAGATAGATTCCATGTCATCTTTACAGACAAGCTTTACAGCAGGGGTGGGAACCTTTTTCTGCCAAGGACCATTTGGATATTTATAACATCATTCTTGGGCCATACAAAATTATCAACTTAAAAATTAGCCTGCTATATTTGGTCAACATTTAATTAACTCACCCCTAATGCCTTGGCAGGACCAATCCAACATGGCAGCTTGAGCAAGCTACTTAAGCTCTGTGAGCCTTGGTACCTGATCTGCAAAACAGAGAGATGGAAATGCCTCTGTGGCAGGATTCTCGTGATGAAGGCTCATGGCACTCAGCAAATGTTCATTCTCTCTCCTTAAGTAGCTCTGCTATTTGTCTCAGATATTTGTCCCCACAGGTTTAGTCCAGCTCCAGGGATGACAGACACAGGGCCGATTGTACTGTTTCACTTATCTTTTCTTTACAGAGAAATAATGAGCTCTTGGCAAATATTAAGTATTAGTGGAAATTTGGTAGCTGCTGATTGACACGTTTACTAAACAGGCACTCAAATTTTAGGAGGCTTGCCTAGAAGAAGAGGAAAAAAAAGGGAAGAAATACTAAGCACATTTTTACCCTCTTTGGCAGGTACTTAATTTATAAAATCATATTCTTTGGAATGTCCCACCTGAAAAATTTTTACAAAACATTGGCTAGTTTTGGCTGAAAAGAGTTCAGGTTAGCCTGCATGAAAGTTTAAACGTCAATGGATATAAAAGGGTTGGATTCTTTTTGGAGCCTCTGTGCCTTAGAAAACAAATGTTTTAAGAAAGAGCCATTCTCTTGGTCACTAGATCTTTTTTTAGACCTGCAGGGAAGTCATAGTAACAGGCTCCATGTCTGATTGGGTTCCATGGCAACAAAAGGTTGTGACTTTATTAGAGGAGAGTGTGCCAAGAGAGATAAAAATCAGAGTATGGAAAATGTCCAACCAGATGAATGTGTTTTTTGGATCATGTGCCCTGGAACGGAAAGGTTTCCGAATTGGCATTAGTCTCTATTACAAATTTGAGTCCCACTGGGTTATCATTGGGTCATAGGGGTCAGTGGTTATTCCCAAAAAGATCTGTCTGCCTCTTTGCTTTTATTCATTCATTCAGCCTTTTTTATATTTTGGTAAAAAAAAAAACAAAAAACAAAATTTAATTCAAAATAATAATGGTGCCCTAGCCGATTTGGCTCAGTGGATAGAATGTCAGCCTGCAGACTGAAGGGTCCTGTGTTCGGTTCCAGTCAAGGGCACATGTTTTGGTTGCAGGCTCAATCCCCAGTAGGGGGCATGCAGGAGGCAGCCAATCAGTGATTCTCTCCCATCATTGATGTTTCCATCTCTCCTCCCTCTCTCTGAAATCAATAAAAATATATATATTTTAAAAATAGTAATGGCAAGAACCTAACGAGATGAATCTGATCTCAGAGCTAGAAAAAAAATGTAGCACATTCTTTGTGAATCTGATCACAGCTGTGGATTGCGAGACAGTGTGGGAGGGCTAAGGAGAGGCAATCATAACTGATCGGACCCTCCCTGGGTTACAGCTTGCTGTGTGCTCTCCAACCTGGGTGTCTCATTTCCCATCCACATTTCGCATTCATGGGTTCAGAGATGCTGGTTCCAGGGCAAGGTTGTGGGGTCTCTTCATATCCTCTTCTCTCTACCAGCAGCAAGATGCAGGCTGATGCTATCACCCAAGCGGGCAACTTATTAGAGTTCTTTCACTAAAAGTCCTAATACTTGACCAAGACATTGTGAGATTTGAGGACTTCAAATCACCCTCATGTGGTTATAAATGTGTGGGGCTGTATTTACTTTTCTGTGAGATGTGCTGTTTCATACTTCTCATCCTGATATTCAGAGTGAAAGACTCCAGGGGCAGGCAGATGTGGGACAGCTGACAGCACCCATCGCCCTTTAAACCAGCAGTGCATTCTGACATGCCCTCTGGGTTCAGACTTAGTCACTTACAGCCTCATCATGGTGAATCAGAAACCTCACAGATACACATGATAAACATAATAGTTGGTATTGGTTTAAGAGGCAAGAATTAGCTTGCCAGTTTCCTGTGTCCCAGCTATCATTTGTCAGCTGTTAAGTCTTTGGGAAAATTGTTTAATTTCTTGGGCCACGATTCCTTATCTTAAAATGAAGAATTTGACCTAGATTGGTGTTTCTCAAACTTCCCTGTTCTCTAAGAATAACCTTGGGTACTGGTTTAACAGATTCTGATTTGCTAGGTCACAGAACCTGATTTGCTAGGCCAGGGCTAGGATGGCAGTAGCCCCAGGTGATGTTCAGGAAATACTGAACTAGCTCAGCAGTTACCAAACTTTATTTGGTCATAAGAATGAGGGTGGAGTGGGAGGGAGAAAGGAGCTGCCTAATGAAGATCCCCAGGTTCTGTCCAGAACCCTGAGTCTGGGCAGGGCTCAGGACACAGGTGATTGAAGCGACAACTTGGCAACACTGGTCTACAGTAGTCGAGCTGCCTTCCAGCCCCAAAGGTGGCTCTTTCACACATTGCCGCTGACCCCTTCAAATGAGCCAGGGGAGTTGCACTGGTGGAAGGACCGGAAGGGGTCTGCTAGCTCCCAGCGCTAGCTCCAAGCTCCCTGTCGGTGTTTTTTAAAAGTTACTTCTTTTAGAATCTTGGCGTTGTGCAGGAGTGAACACTTTTGTTCATAGCATTTTCTACCCTGTGCTGTCTTGTTTCCTTTGGATAAGACATGGTGTTCGCTAAGCATGTTTACTTCTGGTGTGCATGAGGCAGTATCAGCAGCGTAGGGATCGCCGGGGAAGGTTGTAAAAACATGCAGAGATTGGACTCCCAAATCTAAAGATTCAGCGAGTCCTATGCAGGGTGTGGGCTTCAGTCTTTGTGTGTGTTTTTTATTGTTCTTGATGAGTTCTTTTAAAAAATTTGAAGGGTTTGTGGTGGTTTTTTTTTTTTTTAATGTTTTGACAAATATTGTGACTTCCCTCTCCTCACAACCTCACTCCAGCTAACAGTTAAAAATGACTTTAAGTGTAAACACACATGTTCAGCACCAGGAGATGGTTCAGGCCAGCTGTTCATATTGTAAAGGCATCTGTAACACATACCTCAGGGGCCTTAGCAGAAAAAGCTGATCTGCTGAGACTAAGACAAGGTTTCCTAAATGGTGAACAAATTTTAATATAAACCTGCCCTATAGAGTTTCCATTTGTGCCTCTTCTGTTCTATTTTCTGTTTAACAAAGATTAAATAACATTGTTAAATGAAGAGTTTAGTGGATCATCCATATAAGCCTAAATTATGAAGGTTCACATTTTTCCTAATAACTAGCTTAACTTAAAAAAGTGCAGTCCCCAGAGTTAAGCACTGTTGTGTTCTTCTGCATCTTTACAGAAACGTTTTCTGCACAAAACGTTTATATCCATGAGTCTCCTAGCTATCCGTAGACAACTTAAGTTCCTTCTAAGGTGATTTTTTTTCCTTGTTTGTTTGGCTTTGTAATACTGGGCTGAATATTTTTGTACCTCTTTTTCGGTAACCATATATGGATAAATTTCTAAAAGCAAAATTGTGGGGTCAAGGTTTATGTGTCTTTAAATAAGGATAGATGGGAACAAAATATCCTTCCAAAGGCTGTACCAGTTTACTTGGGAAATCTTTGTTCTCAAAAGACCTTCCTGCGACAGTTGATTCTGATGCAGCAGGTAAAGAGCTAATTACCTTGTCGACTTAAAACCTGAAACTCACTTCAGAGCCTCAGATGGAAGAATTAAATGGAACATTTCATAAGGAAAAGAAGAATTTAAAAGGTACCGAAAGTGTTCTGAGGGAAAGAGGATAGAGAAAGGCTAGATAAAGCAAGTAGCTAACCCCAGATTTTCAAGGAAAGAGCTTCGAGTCACCGGAGGTCACAGAACCTGAGCTGGGTTCTGCAGAAAGTAAGACAGCCTGGAGCAGAATGTGCCAGTGAGAAAACCCTGCTCTAGATTTGGGTAAGCTGTTTCCTGGGCATGACCTCCTTTGGTAGAGGCCGTAGGGCATTTTTGGGTGAAGCACTGTGGTGGTGAGGTGCTCTTCATTTTGAACAATACCTCTGATGTGAGTCATAGGTATCTATGTGTCTGTTTCAAAGTAATGTTTGAGTCAAAAGGATTACGTCTCAGTAGTCACTCACTCGGACTGTGTGCAGCTCCTTAGTGTCTGAGGGATTACTGTGCCAATCAGGAGCCAGGTGGCATGGGGATGCTGGTTTAGTGAGGCAGATACCATCTAATCCATCTGCCTGCCTTCATTTGCCTCCCACTGGCAACAAGATAGGAGAGGATCTTACAGACACTGAAAATAAGTTGAGTCTATTCAAGAATGGGAAGTTCAAGTCTAGTCAAGGCAGGGAAGAATTGAGAGGTATCTTGGGTCTACTTGTCAGTGGGTACCAAATCTTAAAGGTTGGCTTAAGAGGGATGGCCAGGTGTACTGTGAGTTTAAGGGAACTATCCAGAGTCCCAAAAGTCTGAGAGCAGCAAGAACCTCAAGTCAGTGCTAGGCACATTGGCAGAGAGGGTAAATGTTCTTCCTTAGCACTTAGGGACCAAGTGCCCTCTTAAACTGGTCATGCTTGAGCCACGTCACACGTGGCCAGGTTGAAGACAGCCAGGAATAAAACAAGTTCCAAAGACTATAGTTCCCAACCAAATCTTTCTCTATGTTTAATCAATATAATTAAATGAGCCAAATGACTAGAGAGCTTTGAGGCAATTAGCAAGGAATTTTATATTAGAAACTTTGTGAATTTTTTTTGTTTTTAGTGTGAGATATTTATGAGTGAAATAGGTATGCTGAACTGGGCTGCGATGAAAGAATGAAAATACATGGAGCTACCAGGGAAGGATCAGGTAGTAGTAGGAAGGAAGACGTGATTGTGAATACACAGGTAAGTTGGAGATGAAATAAAATGTCCAGTGACCAAGATATTTTCAGACTGGGAAGGTAGCCATAAAAATAGGTGAGACAAATTGGAGCTCAAATTTGAAGGCAAAAACAGAAGAAAATGCACAAGCTTGTCTGTGTGGAATTGAATTCTGTATGCCTTAGCCACAGTAGCGGTCAGTCGATTTTTAAATCTTTATTGTAGTTTAAATGTTCATTTTAAATTATAAATAGAATAAGCAAAATGAACCTAACAAAAATTATGTATTTTTTATATTAAAAGTATGCTATTGATTTAATATTTGGTTAAAGCAAGATCCATTTGCTGGAATTTGTTTTTTGACATTTATTTAAACCTTTACTTGAATGGAGCTAGAGAATAGAGGCTGTGCAATAGATTAACCTTGGAACATTCTTTCTCTTAAATATTACAGTATACTTTTACACAGAGAGTAAAGTTCTATTACTTTGTCAAGACTTTATTAGACTGATAACACTCCCTTTTCCAAACCCCACTGCCCTTTTCTCCCCCATCGTATCCCCAACACAAAATTAAATCAATATCACTTCAACCACATAACAATTTTGAGATCTTTGCATTTGCTATCTAATGGCAAGGGCAAGGAACCCCTGGTCCCCTGGACAATTCTGGTCTGAGTTTTTTATATGATTTATGGCAATTCAGATATTGGAGAATCTGTTCAGACAAGAAAGGTCAAAAGGGATTTAAAGACCAGTGACTGACAACAGGAAAGCTTGTATTCTTGCAGGGGTTAGTACTGAAATTATAATACAAAGCAGTATATGACCACAAAAGGGCAAGAGGAAACCTTTAAATATCTCTGTGTCTGGCATGACATGGGGTCCTTTTCTGATCTCATTAATTTTTAGGAGGAATGTTCTCATATGAAACTAGAGTCTTAAAAACATTAATTTAGCCCAGTCGGTGTGGCTCAGTGGTTGAGCATCAACCTGTGAACCAGGAAGTCACGGTTCGATTCCTGGTCAGGGCACATGGCCTGGGTTGTGGGCTTAATCCCCAGTAGAGAGCATGCAGGAGGCAGTTAATCAATGATGTTGCTATCTCTCCCTCTCCCTTCCTCTCTGAAATCAATGAAATATATTTTTTTAAAACTCTAATTTACTTGCCCTAGGTCGTACAGCTACTCAGTGGCAGAACTGGCAGTTGATCTGGTCTGCCTGACCTTAAAGTCCATGCATACCCTCCTGGTGAATTGCCCCAAGGCACTGTCACTGAAGGCTCCAATTCTGTTTCTCCAGCCCCATATCTCTGAGCATTCTTCTGGACGTCTGTGCTTAAACATCCAATAGAACCTCAAATTCATTGTGTCTGAATCTGACTCTTCCTCCTCTACTCCAACCTCCGCCTCCTCTTGGCCTCTCCTCAGTTATCTGTCCTGTGAATGGCCATGACAAGGAATGCAGAGCCAGAGTGGGGTTTTCCTTGGTTCCCCCTGTTAATCCCCACAACCAGCTGATTGCTGCGGAGTCCTTTGACGCTATTTAGACGCTATTCTCTCCTTCCCCTGCTACCACCCTACACCCAGCCTCCACCAGCTCTTGCCTCAGAGTACTACCGCAGACTCCAGTCTGCCCCAGCTTTCTCTGTAAGACTGGTCTAAAACAGGGATCTCATCTTTCTAATCCCTTCGGCAGCTGCCACATGGCCTCTCAGCTGAAATCCAAATAGCTTAACATGATATAACTGGAACCCTCGAGGTTTGGTCTCTGCCTGCCAACTCAGTTCTTTCCCTGCCTCCGTCGCCGTTCACTGCATTCTCCAAATCCTTACCTGCTGTCTGTGAAACTGATTCAGAACTCACTTTACCTGAAGCACCTTCTGACTGACAAGTCTCTTTATACTAACCTTGTCCCCCCGCCCCCCATGCTACCCACCCCCCTCCGTGTGCTGCCTTATAGCACCCGTGTACCTCTCATGGCACTCACCAGTGGCGGTCATTGTTTCCCTCACCACTAGACTTGGTGGGAGGGTGCTGTGCCCCTTTGCAACTCCAGGACGCCTCGCCGTGCCTGACACGGAAAGGCACCAGTGAGCATCTGTCTCATGAATGAAGCAACAGAGAAAGGATTCTCCTGACTTCACTCACTGCCTTTGAGTCACTGCCCTTCCCTAGGCACTTGTACTACTTCTCGTTCTGCCTTCATTCATGTTGGGGATTCCTGTGCTCCGTTCACTGAATTGTATTGACTCTGCCCAACCAAAGTCTGTTGAATTGAGCCTGTTTCCTCTTTGGTAAGCCGGGGTGCCGACTGACCGTCTCTAGGGTTCTCTCGCCATCCCAGTGTTGTGTGATAACAGGACTCTGTCCTAGGCTGCGTCCCTGCAAAGATACAGAATGTGTATCTTTTCTTCTGGCCACACAAAGAGCCCATTTGTCCAGCGATGGGTTGAATACAGTGTATTATTGCTAGCAGTTATATTGATTTATGGTGCAGGGCGTGGAGTTTCTCTAAGACCAACACAGGAATACCCAGAGATATGTGAGCAGTATCTCTATAAGTCCAGGGTGAGTCATAGGAAGGTGCTGTTAGTGTCTAGCCTGCCGGCCTTGCAGAAGCGGCTGCCTGCCGGGCAGGAGGGAGCTGGTTGCTGATCCTGGTCTACTTCCTGATTGGTTGTGTGGCGTTTGGTAAGTCTCTTCACCACTCTCGCATTTCAACCGGACTGTGTAAACATGTATTGTAGCGCTTTGTGGTCATTAATGTTCTATGAGATATTTGAAAGAATTACAAATTATTTTTGTGCTCTTAATATTTGTCCTCGTGCTTGCCCAAATCCCTCGCTATTTCTCATCAGGTTTCTAGGTATTTAGCCTGCCTGGACTCCTAATGAACCGCCTTTGGTCCTTTAAAATTGTAAATCCAACATGTGTGATTTCAGATGAACAATGTCTGGGTTTGAATGTGCCGGCGACTGGCTGGAAAGGAGCCAGTTGTCCTCCCCCTTCACTGTCAGTTTGGAAGTAATCGTAGGTCTAAACCAGGGGTCCTCAAACTTTTTAAACAGGGGGCCAGTTCACTGTCCCTCAGACCGTTGGAGGGCCGGACTATAGTTTAAAAAAAACTATGAACAAATTCCTATGCACGCTGCACATATCTTATTTTGAAGTAAAAAAACAAAACAGGAACAAATACAATATTTGTATTTGCATGTGGATTGCGGGCCGTAGTTTGAGGACCCCTGGTCTAAACAGACTGAGTTGGAATCTAACTTTGTACTGTAATATCCGATCTGTTGGCAATTGGATATCTGAGTCCTCCCTTCCCTAGAAACTTCAGACTCCCTAGCACTGACTGTGGGTGACAGTGACAGCCACTGTGAGAAAGCAAGCTATGGAGGCTGCCCCTGAGCCTTGGGTTGGGAGCAGGAGGGGACGCGTAATATGGGTCTGAACAGTCAGGGCTCACCGACCATCCTCAGACACCCCAGGGTGCCAGACACAAGGCCCCTATGAGGCAGAGAAGGTTCCATTTCCCCTGAATCCTGCCCAGGTGTGCTGCTTGATGTCATAAGAAATCCATATTTAATTTGTGGCTTTGTGTGTGCGTGTCAATATATTGCTCAAAAATAAATACAATCTTTCATTGCCTGAATATTAAAATATTTGAACACATTTATTCATTGCAGTAATTTTTTTTCAATTAGCTCTGCATCAGAGGTTTGTCTGGAATGTCACAGAAGGCTGCTTTCCTGTGGGTAACGATTCTTAGCCTTTAGAAAATAAAACAAGTAGGGGTAGGAGGAGGGGTCTGGAAAGTTGTAAGGATTTGCTGCCTACATTTGATCCTTTGCATCTCGGAGATTAAATTTCTGTTATTAAAAAACAACAACAAGTTGTTCTAACAGCAAAGCATCTTAATAGCTGCATGGCATCTGAATGCAACATTTGACAGAGATTGACATGCACAGTTTCAGTTGGAATGAAAGGGGGAAATTCCCACCCAAATTGCTAAAGCCCTGCTTGTTGAATAAACAAGTGTAGCTGCCTTCTTTGTGAGGCTGTTCCCAGGGCTGCAGGAAAGGTCCCCTCCTGCCGGCTGCTGGCTGACAGCTCCTCTGGAGAAGCCCTCTCAGCGCTTCCCACTCCTCCTCCCCCAGGCTCCTCCCACTGACCCAGGAGTGTGTGACCCAGGAGTGTGTGTGCAGTGTGACCCAGGAGTGTGTGTGCAAACTGTAGCCTGGGGGAAATTTGGGGCTCTCTCCTGACTAGATCCTTCACATTCCCAGGTGTGACCAGTGAGGATAATGTCCCAAAAAGATAGTCAGGACGTATTGCAGTTGATAGCCTCAGGGCCTTCGAGTCCAGGTCACAATTTAAATAGGGCCTCAAATTTACATTTAACCTGCTACCCAGAGTTAAGTTTAGAGCTAGAGAGAGCGTTAGGATTAAATATGATGTTAATATAACTTACACAGACACACACATTTAATTTATGTTACCATGTAATTTTGTCAATAGTTTTTAAGTTTAAATGTCCATAAATTGTAAAATGCTACATATAGAAAATACATGTTTAAAAAATAACTGTGAACTGCCACTATACCTAAAACCCAGGGTAAGAAATCAAGCTTGACCCTGATTGCATATCTCTCCATCACAAGCCTCCCTACCCCTAGGACATGCTGTCCTAAGGTTTGTGTTAGCCATTCCTTGCTTTTTCTGTCATTTTACAACGTAGGTGTTCAGACCTAAACAAGGGTTTGCCTGCATTTGACCTTTATAAAGTGGAATTCATACTGCCTGTTGTCTTCTTCTTTCACTTGCTTCTTTTAAGGTTTACCCATTTTAATTCTTGTAGCTATGTTTCATTTTATTACACTGTACAAATGCCTGTAGACTTCTGGGTTATTTCTGGGTGGCTGTTATTGTTGGTGTTTTCTGTTGTGTACATTGCTGCTATGAATATTTTCAGTGCACTCTGAACCATGGGCATTTGTTCTTAGGAATGGAATTTC
Source organism: Myotis lucifugus (assembly GCF_000147115.1). Taxonomy (NCBI): domain Eukaryota; kingdom Metazoa; phylum Chordata; class Mammalia; order Chiroptera; family Vespertilionidae; genus Myotis; species Myotis lucifugus. Next base: position 371,760 of record NW_005871215.1, on the reverse strand, counting down.
TGGGCCTCCGAAGCACGTGCGTGTTCAAATGCCAAGCCATTTTTAATGTTTTAAGAATTAATTAAGTGTAAGTATTCCAGATAGATCTTGTAATCCCATTTTAGCGTTGCTTCATGTAAAAATAAATTCTAGAACCATCAAAACAAGTTTTTTTTGTTTTTTTAATGGAAGTAGTCCGGTCCTGTTTTGGCTTCTGAGAAACTTCAACTTTTAGGAGATGGCTTTATTGCTTTTTTATAGTTGTTGTTACAAAACCATTTTGAAGGGCAAAACAAAACTTTAAAACCTGACAATCACAAATAAAACAATCTAGCCCCCAGGAGTCACATGAGCTGTGTGTAGACAGTCACAAGGTGAATGAACTCTGTGACTCTCTTTGTTTGCATGGGTAGGGACATGCCTGTCACACGCTGCCGGTGTGCTCCTATGATGCTCTCTTAAAGGTCCCTGCTTGGGAAATACCATCGCCCACACAATACAGATTCAAAGTTGTGAGCATTTGGACACTCAGTTCTCCATAGAAATGTTTCCGTAGCATTGGTCCCTAGAGGAGATGGCGTTTTGTGAAGTTATACAAGAATGATGTAACATTAGTATACATGATTTTTTTATGTGATTTTACTTGAAAACTTACATATTTATGAATTGGCAACACCAGCTCCATTCTAGAAAAATTATTTTAGAACTAACTTTTGAAGCATGGTTTTACTTCTTTGGGAAATTGGATTTAAAAACCTTTTCAGTAGGGAGCTTTTCAGAAAGTAATCTCGTATATTAAGTTAGTTTGCATTACAAAAATGCTCACTGTCCTGAATACTGAGGCCAGTTATTTTGTTATTATTAGTAAAATCATAGGTCCTAAGAGGAAACAAGAAAGTATCTTGAGTGTGCTAATGAAACCTTGCAATTATTTGCATAATAGTCTCACTTTGACAATGTGGATACTGGAGACTTTTGTTTTAATATGAAAATAAGATGAATAAAAACAAACTAAACCAGAAAGAGAATATAAAATAAAAGTTATTTCTGGTCCCAACTTCCTAGTCCTGTTCCCCAGAGATAACTACCATTCACAATTCCTAAGATACCCTCTAGAGCAGCAGTTCTCAACCTGTCATTCGTGAACAATGAAAATACATTCTGCATATCAGATATTTACATTACGATTCATAATAGTAGCAAAATTACAGTTATGAAGTAGCAGTGAAAATAATTTTATGGTTGGGGGTCACCACAACATAAAGAACTGTATTAAAGGGTCGCGTCATTAGGAAGGTTGAGAACCACTGCTCTAGAGATTTTCATACAGAGCACATGTGTATACATTTATATAAACCCCACCACTGCCCCCTTTTCAAAGCACAAATAAGTATGTATGTAGACAGAGCTCTGCATCTTTTCTCTAGTCGTTTAGCTTGGACAGCTTCCCATGGTAGCCATTCAAGTCCACCTCCATTTAAATGGCTGCATTGTTTTTCATTGTACTAGAATTTTTTTAAAATATATTTTTATTGATTTCAAAGAGGAAGAAAGAGGGAAGAGAGAGAGAGAAACATCAATGATGAGAGAGAATCATTGACTGACTGCCTCCTGCATGCCCCCCACTGGGGGTCAAGCCCACAGCCTGGCATGTGCCCTTGACCAGAACTAAACCTGTGAACCTTCAGTCCGCAGGCTGACACTATCCACTGAGCCAAACCAGCTAGCGCTGTACTGGAATTTTTTAAAGTGGTTCCCGGTTGTTGGCTATCTATGCTGATTCTCGAACTAAAAACAGGTGGTGGTGAATTGAGGCAGACTATCCTGTTGGAAGCAGCAAAAAAGAGGAGAAAAGGCAAAGGCTTGTAAAAATACCTTGTTCTCCATTTTTGTTCTTTAAATCTCTTTGGTATTTTGTCTGTTTTAATGTGTTTGGAGAACTACATGGAATCTCAAGAGGGCTAGTTTTTCACCCCCACTTGCCTTTCCTTCTTTGTGATGATCATGGTGGTTGAAGAAATCGTGACATTTAACTGACGACCTGAGGATAAGGAATGTATTTACAATTTATCAGCTAAAGAGCTGGGAGATTCCATTTCTCTTCTTTCTTACCTGTATTGTAACGGATTATTTGTTATAGCGTGATTAGCAAACCTTTCTTATGACAATTCATCTATTTAGACATGGAGGAGTTTTATTATACAGAGCTTATTACTACATTAATATTTCTCTAACAGTGTTTGCAAACACTGTCAGTTGCCTATCCAAGCACCATGTTCCTTCCCTTTCTATGTAGCTGCCAGAGCCAGCTCCTGCAGTAGAGGCTGAAATGTTACTGCTTTCACATCCTCCCTTGCAACTAATTCATGGACATAGGACTCAGTCCTGGCCAAAGGAGCCTAAGGGGAGCTTCTGGAAAACATTTTCCTCTCTAACAAAATATGAAAAGACAGCAATACTTGTCTATAGCCAGACAATACTTGTCCATAGTGACTCTTAGAGCTGCAGTAGTTCTCTTGCCTCCATGAAGGAATGAGCAAATGTCCTGAGGATATTGGAATGTATAAATGGAAAGAGTTTGGGTCTTTGATAACATTTTTTAAGCCACCAAATTAGCCCCGTCCTCTGATCTTCTTAGTTTGTGAGCTCAAAAAGGCCCTTATAATTAAACTTACTTTGTTCAGTTACTGAAATTATCCTACCCGATATGGAATTTCACCCAAAGACAATAATATCAAAGTACAGAAGGGCTTGGTTATGACAGTCAAGTACCTACTGTGTTCAAGAGACAATGTGAGGCTCTGGGACTGCAAAAAGGGGGAAGACACATAAGGTAACTAATAATACAAGGCAGTGGAGGATTTAGTGCAACAGGAAGGACTCTAAGAGCAGCAGGAGTTGTGAGTAAGCACTGATTACTAGATGGGAGGAGATAAGAAATGACTGTGTGTGGAAAAGGTTAAACTGAGCCAAACTCCTAAGGAACACCAAGGTGTAGGTAAGTAGAAGGTTGGGGATGGTATTTCAGGAAGTGTGTATGAGATTTTAAAAAACACAGACTATGGAATCGGACATGAGTTCAGACTCTGGCTCATCACTTGCTAGTTTGTGACCTTGTCAAAGTCCTGGATTTCTGTGATGCTTATCATGATTGACTAAACATACCTTACAGAATTGGGGTAAGGATTAAAGGCAAAATGTGTCAAACATCTGTCATGCTGACGGGGCATACCAGGCACCAAGTAGTAGATGATGGAAGTGGAAAGGGTGGTAAGGCTGCATGCGTGGGCGGAGCACATGAGCAAAGGTGAGATGAGCTAGTAGAACTGATCTGGGCATGTTCTTGATCTTGTCACAGTTCACCTGGATCAGACCATTTAGTCCAGGTAAGAGGTGTGAATGGAGAGATTCAGATTGGGGTCAAGACATGGAGGACTTTGACTTTCAACTAACAAAATTTAGACCTCATCCTGTATATAGCCTCTGTGGTGAGAAGGGCAGTCTGGAGACAGTGAGTTGAGTTAGAAAGTGTGGTCCAGATGTGCAGTATGAAAGACTTAGTCCAGGCAGGTATCAAGTGTTGGAGAGAATATCAAGAAAGAAAGAGAACTTGATATGAGAGGCAAAGGGGAAGAACGACTTAGCAATGAGTCCTAAAGACTTAATGTCTGTCAGTTGTTTATTATGAAATTCAGAACAGATTTGTAACACTTTAAGATAATCATATCCTGGGTTGGGACAAGAACATTTATCACGATTTATTGAAATTTTTGATGAAAGATGCTATATAAGTGGAAAATAAATGATGTGCCCAGACCTGCTTGCCATTTAATTTTTGCCTAATTATTTGTCACTTTCTCACTGTTTGCATAAGAAGTTTGGTTCCTTTGAAGAATGTGCCCCCTAATAAAATAAACATATCCTGGCCTCTGATTAGATAGAATTAAACACTTTAAGTCAGTCCTGTAATATGAAGTATAAATTCACCGGCTGTGGTCTACATGTTTAACCAGGATGAAAAGCAATTAGACAAACTTTATCTCTGCCACAGGGATTGTGGCACTTACAGATGTTTACAATGGCCTTATTAATAAAACGTCAGTCATAACAACATCTGAGGTAATGCATGACATCAGAGGCATTATCCTGTATAGAAATCAAAGGAATTTTCGTTCATCACATTCAGGATAACATCTTGGGCTGAATGAGGTTTCATAATGTTCTCAGTGGTGAATCTTGAACAGATGGTCCTCTAACATTTTGAAATGCTGAATAATGTAGGTGGACTGAGTCAATTTAATAAAAATAAAGTACACTACATTGGAATACTATTACACAGCAGCCATTGGGGCCTTATTAAGCTCATCAGCTTCCCCCATAAAAGACAACAAAACCCCATAGTTCACATATTTTAGGGAACTATGCATGAGTAAAAGCCTCTTAAGAAGAAAGACATTCTTCTGATTGGACATTAAATTAATGTTTTCCCATGGCAGTTCTGTGCACAGGCAGTTCTGTAATAAGCTCGGAGCAGGTGTTCTATCTGAGTTCATTGGGAAGTTAGGGCTCTAAGCCAGGTACAGACCCATGATTTGGTTCATTACAGTGCCCAGTAAAGATTTTTTAAAAGTCTGGTGTTGAAATTTTCCCAGACTGCTTTCTGTTCTTCATACACTTTCCCCCCTTTTAGTATTCTAACTTGTGTGTGTGTGTGGTGGGGCGGGGGCGGGGGGGTTCAGACAGAATCAGAGTAATAAAAGTGGATAGGTGTACCTCAGTATACAGTCAGAAGGATCTGGGATATTTTCTGTAATTATGGCTTAGTTACAGTGTGCAGTGAAGGATTTCTCTTTGTAATCTATAATAATAAAAGTGTAATATGCTAATTAGACTGGACAGCCGAACGACCTTCTGGAGGACCTTCTGGACAAAGCTGGGGCTGGGAGGGCCGAGCCCCTTGCACGAATTTCGTGCATCAGGCCTCTAGTCCATAAATAAAAAACAAAAGGGAAGTCATCTTTAGCTCCTACCTTTTCTTTCATCCTGGGTGAAAATTTTATCCCTTTTCATCTGTAGAGCTCTCTGATAAAAATCACCAGGGCTGTGATAATCAGTTTGTTTAGCATTTCGGGTCCCCAGAAGAGAGATAGATGGAGATAGAAGAAATCATGTTTTTATAAGGCAAAATGCCTGACTTCCCATCATGTGATGGATAATACCAGTTTAAGTGAGAACACAACTCTCCTTAGCTTCAAATGTGTGTTTTTTTTAAGTAGGTCTGCTTATATGATCCCTGCAACCCAGTCAGAGGCCCCTTGGTGTTGCTGTGCAGGGCAGCATGCAGGTACAGCCACAGATAGACCAAATCCTACAGATTCGGCGAATCCTGTGTGACTGAGAGCAGCACATGGTCTGAAATTCCTGTGTGCAGTATAGGCACAGTTACATGTTTTAAAGAATTAATAAGATTCTCAACAGTGTCTGTAATTAAGGGAGGTTTTAAGGGTGATTTTTTCCTTATACTTTTTTGGATATTTCAACTTCTCTATTCCTCAATATTTTATTTTTATACTTTAAAAAATTCCCACCTGCCGAACCGGTTTGGCTCAGTGGATAGAGCGTCAGCCTGCGGACTCAAGGGTCCCAGGTTCGATTCCGGTCAGGGGCATGTGCCTTGGTTGCGGGCACATCCCCAGTGGGGGGCGTGCAGGAGGCAGCTGATGGATCTCTCTCATCGATGTTTCTAACTCTCTATCCCTCTCCCTTCTTCTCTGTAAAAAATCAATAAAATATATTTAAAAAAAAAAATTCCCACCTATGTTTAAAACCCTGGCTTCACCTTGCCTACATGATGAAGGTTCAAGCATAGCATGGTTTACAGGGCCTGCCCCAGGCTGTCTATCTTCTTGAGGCGCTCATGCCTTCTCTCTTTTTCACCCCAGCCCCCAATCATACTCTGATTTAGAATGACCCATTTAATCCTTCTAAATTTTAGATGCCCCAAGAAAACTTTTAGTTTCCTAGATATTTTACTTTTTGTCTGTGCTTCTTGCTAGCTCTCTTGGCTGATTTTTGAGCTCCTCTTCTACGTCTGAGCCAAATATCACCTTGGAAGCTGTATCACTGAAGCTTCTGGTTGCTCACTTCCAGCCCTTGTGCCCTCAGAGTACTTACTACATTGTTCTTCTACAGCCCTGCGTCCTGTACATCTTCCTGCCTAAGTGTCTCTCCGCCCGAGTGGGAACTCCTAGGGCAGAGTTCACCATACTCATCTTTCCGTGAGTGCTTTTAGCATCCTGCCTGGCTCACAAAAGATGCCCAGAAAAACATTTTTGAAGTGGAAATTTTGTATTGTGGGGGGCCTGGCTTGGAACCTAAATTAATCAATTCCATTAACAGTCATAAAACAGTTTGGTCTGAGTGAGTAAGCCCTACTTGTACTTTGTGTGCTTTAGTTAATTCAGCCTCTTTGAGAAACATTGGCTTTCTTAAGAACTATTATTAGTGAACCATTTGCAACCTGCATCAACATGGCATTTAGGATGTTGTTGTGCAGAATTTAAAATTAAATATTTTTGTGTGTAGATCTGAGGTACTTAATTATACCACAGATATTAATGCCTTGCTACTAGTATGCCATACACATGGCTACTCTCTGTGTTTTGTACATTTGCTCTTTTATATTCTGACTAGTTGCCCGGTGCATGAATTCATTCACATTGAAAGGAAATTATTAGAAGAAATATTTTAATATCGTTATTCGACCTTTCTCTATAATAGAAATATCAACCAAATTCACAATCAATAATGACAGATGGAAACACACACGTGCGATTGGCGTCAGCGAGAGCTTTATATGTATCGTGCATGCGTGAGTCAACTTATTAGCCTTTTATAGATATAGAATAAACTTGCTTAATTAGACCTGCTTTCATATTTAGCTAAAACTTTTTCCAGCCCAGTGAAGTATCTCAACTTCTCTTTCAGGTAATTGTCAGCAACACAGCAGTAAATCTCAACATGAAGCAGATTGTTATTGTAGATTACTCAGGGAGAACAAAGGGTAAAATATTTAACTGCAGCAGTGTTTGACTATATTCTGCGCAGTGAGAAAACGTAAAGTCGTTTTCAAGGTCCACCATTTCTTACTTCTTTTCAGTCGGGTCAAGTTTCTAAGCTTTCTAAATCTCTGTTTTCCGGCTAATGAAAAGAAAATAGGATTCCACCAAGTCTCCTATCTACCTACTCCAGGACTTCTGTGAGGTCAAATGAGATGAGGTATGGGAAAACGCTTCATTGACATTTAGTTACAGTGTAAAATGTTTCCACGTGGCTATAAAGCAAGTCCTGTTCCTGGGCTGAAGAAACACCAAGGAGGCTAGTCACTAGGGAGAGGAAGCCAGGCATTGCTATGTGACCTCATTACCCAGACGGACACTTAGCATATTAGCCGTTTATATATATAGATACTAAAACCAAATATTTATTAGGTAGTGTCATGAAAGTTTTGGGAACATTAAAAATATTAAAGAGCTGGCAGAATGCAATATGTATTGACACACTAATGAAATTAAAGTTCTTTTTTCTGTTGGAATTGAACAACACTGTATGTTAACCAATATTTATTGAGTATCTGCAATGTTATAGGTACTGTAAAGATAAAGTTGTAATTTTAAAAGCTCCTGTATTCTCATTGATTTTTTTGGTATGTTTTATTCTTTACTTTTTTGAGGAATAACTTGTAAAGTGCATACACCTTAAATGTACAATTATACAGTTGCATGATTTTTGCCTGTGGATGCCCTAGTGACTATCCCCGGTATCAACATTGTCAGCACCCAGCACCCCTTTGTGCCACCTTCCTGTAGATCATTCTCCCTCCCCTCCCCAGAAGGGTGACCCGCTGTTCTGACCTCCGGATCCCTGAAATCAAACAGCAAGTATGCTTTGTGTGTGGTCTCTTTCATTAAGTATGACATATATGAGCTTCATCTATGTTGTTGTGTTAAGAATTATTCATTTCTTTCATTTGCTGCATATGGTTTTTAACTACTGTTTGCTTAATTTTCATTTTGGTAAGATAGATTCATTATAAGGAAGGGTAAATACACGGTAGGGCAACAGTAAGTTTACAATTTTGAGTTTGCAAAACAGTTTATTCTTGTATTATTATTATTTATTAATGTTTTATTTTCTATAAAAACAGCTATAAACCTTTTTTTGCCCCACCCCATATTCAATTTATGTTCTTTGGTATGTGCGTAGGGCTACCAGCCTTACAGAATCATTGGGTATCAGAGCTGCAGAGGCCTTGGAAGTTGAAAGTCCGACTACCTTGTTTTCTCAAATGAGGGCCCTATACCTGGAGCCCTGGTCCCCTGCTGATCTAGTCTTGGTTTCTTTCTGCAGTCATGGTGCTACATCACAATGCAAACTTCATCATATGAGTGACCCAGTCATCAGGAAAACAGTCCTAGGAATTTAGAAATTCAGAAATATATAATCAGCAAGACTTAAAAATGTTAGCCTTTAAATGGAAAGAATTTTATTTCTCTGGAAATTTCTTTCATTCATAACACTTCTTCTTACTGTCAGTTCAATGAGGTGTTATGGCTCTGCTCCTGGAACTTTCTTTTTTTTTTTTTTTTTTAATTGATTTTCCACAGAGAGGAAGGGAGAGAGATAGAGAGTTAGAAACATTGATGAGAGAGAAACATCGATCAGCTGCCTCCTGCACATCCCCTACTGGGGACGTGCCTGCAACCCAGGTACATGCCCTTGACCGGAATCGAACCTGGGACCTTTCAGTCCGCAGGCCGACGCTCTATCCACTGAGCCAAACCGGTTTCGGCTGGAACTTATTTTTTTAACCAGGACACATGTTTATTATGACATTTTCAGTTTCAATACGTTGTCTTGAACTTTTGCCATTCTCATACGTAGTCCTTTTACTGCAAAGATTCTTCATAGGATGAAAGGTCCCATAGGGTAAATGATGATTCTGTGATCTCTGCAAGTAAAAAACTAGTCCTTAATCTTATACTCTCCTGCTAAGGTACTAATAATTCATAGAAAGTTTCATAGAAAGGGTTTTCAAGGAGAGATTAGTGGACTCAGAGCAATGGAAAATTAAATCCTTTATTGACCCACTCCAGGAAGTAACCTCAGAACATTCTTCAGTATGTTAGCGCCTCCTTAAATATAATTAGCAAATAGGAAGGAGTGGCTTGTCTTTTTCCTATTTATAAAGCACTATTTTTCAAACAGTATTGAATATCATTGGTTGGCCATGAAATAAATTGAATGAGTAACAAGTATCATTTTATATTTTTATAAGGAAAAGCAGAAGAAAGAGTACAGCAGATACCCACATACTTATCCAGATTCAACAATTAAACTTTTTATATTTGTTTTGTGTGGGTGTGTATGTAATCTGTTTTAAAGTAAGTTACACACAGATATCAAGGAACTTAGTTTCTGATCTGTATCTAAAAACAAGCACTTTTTTACATAATAAAATTAATATACCTAACAATAGTCATTATAATTTCCAGGTATACAGCTGTCCAAAATATAGGCTGTTTCTTAAAAAGACAGTTGCATTGCATGTAGTAAAGATAAGTATTATTTCATAAAACGTGTTTCAATTACATATGTGTATACATGCATACATATATATTTATGTATTGGTAAAATTGGTATTTATTACTGTGGGTCTCTTCCAAATTTTGTAATATACTGCTTTATAGCAAAGAAGCCAATTACAAAAACAGGTATTTGCCATTCAGTGATACTGCTAGTTCTGAGTGTGCTGAGTTTTGTTTGGTATCATAAAAGTGGATATTTTCAGTAATACAAAAATTCAGCAAGGAAGACAAAACAAGTAGGGTCCCACTCAACAGTATAAATAAGAGCCAAAATGGATGGACAGAGAGGAAGTAACACGGGCAGGAGTCCTATGGAAAGGCCTCATGGAGGAGGTCTTGAAGGGATGGTAGGATCTGGATAAGACAGAGGCCTCAGAAATGGTGTGTCCAGAAGGGCATGATGTAGTTATTGGGTTTAAAAAAAAAAAAAAGTACAGCAATGCGTTCGGTAGACTACAATGCTGAGATCTGTCCAAGGAAGAAGACACTGGATAGTTGGAATGGGAAAAATTATTCAAAAATCAAGTCCTAGCAGCAGGAGGAACTCAGTTCCTTTATTAAAGGAAGAACCATTGTATATCCTGAGCAGTGATGTACCATGATGGAAGTTTAGAAGATTCGTGTAATGACTCTCTAAGGCTGGATTGAAGAAGTCAAACATTGAAAGAATTGAAAACCTGATTAAACTATTGCCTTTGTAAGTAAGGTAGGAAGTGAGGGTGTGGATGCAGGTAGATGGATCCAAGAATGGCAAGGAAAGGGCGGAGAGAAATTATTGGACAAAGAAATAACAGAATTTGGTGACCATTTGAATAAGGTTGAAGGAGAGAGAACCTGGATAAAATTACAGAATGATGCCATTGATGGATAAGGTCATGGAATTAACTCTAGCCCGGCCCATAATAACCCTGCACATTACCTAGAGAAACAAGATTCCATGACATAATACTCTCAAGAATTAGGTTTCGGGACTTTTTAGAGGACCTAGCAAGTTATAATCATTAGATAAATTTTTCCAATGCAATTTTCCCTTGTTTTGCTTAAAGACTTGGAGATGGAAAATGTTAAACATCTGTCTTTAGGGTCTTAACATAGAGTCCTGGTTCTACTGTAAATAGCAACAGAGAAGACTAATGACACTTATTAGACGGTTTTAAATTTTAGTCATTTGAGGTTCTATGCCTTTTTAAGTCAGGTTAAATCACTCAAATACTAGGTATTCTTCTTTTGGATATCTTTACTGTTCAGTTCAGGTACTTTGAAACTTGATCCTTAAGGGCCCTCTGGGTATGCCTTTGAGGCCCCGTGTGTCTTTTCTCCTCCCTCAGATGATACACAGGAGGATTCATGAATGGGCGGGGTAGTGATCAGCTTCCACCAGAAGAGCTTAATCATGGTGACAGCAGCATCATTGTTCTTGTCTCTGGAATTCCTGAAGTTCCCACCTATTGGTGGTGGGGTGGGGGGGCGGGGGGGTTGTTGTGTTTAATAAGCAATAGCCTACACTGAAGCACTTACTCTGTATGAGGCGCTGTTCCAAGCACTTCACAATTATTACTTCATTTAATCCTCACAATCACCCTTGTAGATACTGCTGTCCTCACTCATTTTGCAGATGAGGAAACCGAGGCATAGAGAGAGTAAGTTACCCAAGGTGATACAATTGACGTGGCAGAGCTGGACTTTGAACCTATACAGTCTGGCTCAGAATCTGTGCTTCTAACCACAATCTTATGCTACCACTGTGTGTAGTTAACCTCTGTTGTAAGACACATGGCTCTGGATCAGGGCTTTCCTACGAATCTGAGCTGGCTGGTTGCTGCAGGTGTGAGGGGCCCTAGCAGGCAGTTCCCTCTGTTCGAAAAGACAGTCAACCCAAATATAGACTCGGGTTCTAAGAAGGGTCATGGTATAATGTTTATCTTAAAAATCACAACCCACTTTCAGTTTATTTCTTTGTAGTTTCCTTTCTCCCAGATTACAAAACACTGTATCCCTAGAGGACTATTCTCTGAGATATAAATCTTTGGTGCTTGTCAATTGTTGTAGCTGTAGGAGAAGGAAAAAAAGGAAACCTTCTCTCGCCTGCGTCTGGTTGCAGAGCATCTAATGATTACAGTATCACTAGGGCTTTAGCCAGAGAGGGAGGCATGTACAAGCTGGCATGCATCACTGGAGACGAGAATCACTGTTTGTGGTTAAAACAGAAGCTACCTACATTTTTTATTACGTAAGATATCCTGGGATTTAAGCTAGTCTCTTCTCTTATTAATGGCAAATGGGGAACATCTCCAAAGAACTGTCCAAAGCTGTCTGCTTAGTGTTTGCTGTCCTGGTTTCTCCATTATACATATTTTTCACTTTGTAATGTTTAATGGTAACACAGTGACTTAAGTGAACTACCTTTCAGAGGTTGTAGGGGTTATGGGTCAGGTATATGCAGTGGGCTCTCAATAAAAGGCAGGGCTGTTACTAGCATCCAGACCTTGAAGCCAGCTGGAACCACCGCTCTGCCACTTGCTTGCCTGATGGCTTCAGACAAGTAACTTACTTTCTCCATATAAAATAGAAGTGATTATTCTAACCTTAGATGATTGAAAGAAAAATAAAATATGTGAAGCATTTAGAAAATTACATGATGCTTAACAAGTCCTTAGCAACTGATAACTTCTCTTTTTAAAATAAATTTTAAATACCCTGCCAATTTATTTAAAATGAATTTTAAATATCCTGATATAAATAATTATATCTGACCATTCTTCTTGAGGCCTACTTTTCCCCTTTACACAAGTCACTGACTTCTTAGACCCTGGAGGATAAAAGGACTCCTTTGTTTTGTGTCCACGTTCTATTGAATGTGGTTTCCTGAGGGACAAGGAACTATATTTACTTGATAATCTTACTAGTGCATTAAATAAATTATTTTTTAAGTTTTTTAATTTAATGCAATGCAAGACTGCCTTTTTGTCGTCACAATTAATGGATTGAATATGTGTGTTAGAAGGAGCAGCACACTGGGTTCCCTGCCATAATTATGATGGTAACCCCAGGGAAAAGGACACTTAGGGAGAAAGGGAGTACAACTGCATATTCTGTACGATGGGGACCTTAATATTTACCACTTGGCAATCGGTCACCTATATTTTTTTAAATATGTTTTTAAATTGATTTTTAGAAAGAGGAAGGGAGAGAGAGAGAGAAACATCAATTGGCTGCATCCTGCACCCCCCTACTGGGGATTGAACCTGAAACCCAGGCATGTGCCCAGACCAGGAATCGAACCAGTGACCTCTTGGTTCATGGGTTGACGCTTAACCACTGAACCACACTGGCCGGGTGGTCATCTATATTCTGCTTGGAGCCGTATAAGACATATCAGTTTCCTGAATGTTTGATCTGGCGTGAATCAACATTAACAGCCCAGTCTGTCTGGAAAGTAATCCAGCACAACCTCAGCTGCAGGTTCTTTCAGTGCAAACAGCTGGGAGAATGTAAACATGAGGCTGCCCCAGTTGGCTGTTTGTCAATTACTGAATCAGGCAACAGATACTGAGATCCTATTGAGGAAAGAATGTGGGGCAGGACACAGCTAGTTTATTAGACATTCCCACCCCTCGAGGCTTCATGGTAGTAGAAGGACAAATATTACACAAGTACTTATTACTATACTCAGTGCTTACTGTAGAAGGGGTAAAGGCAGATGTGGGGGTGAGCACAAAGGAAGCAATTAGTTTCAGCTGAGATTGGAGGTGGCTGTTTGAATCAGTAGTTAAAAGGTAAATTGGGATGGAGACAGGGAGGCCCCTCTAGGGCAGTGGTTCTCAACCTTGGCTGCACATTAGAATCACCTGGGCCTCATGTTGTGACCCAGCCATAAAATTATTTTCATTGCTACTTCATAACTGTAATGTTGCTACTGTTATGAATCGTAATGTAAATATCTGATATGCAGGATGGTCTTAGGCGACCCCTGTGAAAGGGTCATTCGACCGCCAAAGGGGTCGCGACCCACAGGTTGAGAACCGCTGGAGGAATATAGCTAAGATAGGGAACCTGATCCGGAATTTTAAATGCTTTGCTAAGGAGTTCACACTTTAATCTAGGAACTTTAAAGGTTTTCAAAAGAATAGGACATGACCTCATTTTGCTTTCTAAAAGATCACTTTGTTTGACCCACAGAGGTTAGAGTTTTTTATATTGATTATCCTCTTAAAAATCCAACACAACTTCAAAGTAAGGTTGCTTTTCCTTACTAGAAATAAATACTAAAGTGTTGGTTGAATGCATTTTTCATGGACATTAACATTATTTTCTTTAAATGTAAAGCTATTTATTATTTTGGTAGAACTAAAAACAGCTTTTTATTTCTAATTGCTATTTGGCAACAATACTGCTGGCTTGTCTTAGAAAAAATAAAATTGCTCAAAACAACTTCATTATTGCAAAAGGAAAAGAAATTAATATAGATCAGTTTTTCTTCCACTCCCTCAAATGTAAGTGTGTTATCTCTAAGCCCTGTCTGATGGCTAGTAGTATTCTGATCGATTTACAACAAAATTCTATACTACAAATCATCTGGTATATATGTTTCCCTCACCCCCACCCCAGTATTTTTTATGGCACCAGAAACAAACTCAACCCTTGCCTGCAGAGAGGGACTTAATTTTGAGGCTTAGGTTTGCTTTGGAAATGTGCTTTGGGGCCTGAGTACCAACTGCTATTTCCTGGCTCAATCTTATCTATCAACTTCTAAAAGAACACGAGCCCAGTTGTAGCCGTTGGTGCAGCTTCCTCTGGGTGTCCTGGAGTAGGGGATAGAAATAGCTATGCCAGTTTATGAGCTGTGTATGTTTTATCACGTTACCCCCATTACATTTGGGAGTGACTACAGCATTCATCTCCAGACAGCATGACATGCTTAGCACCTGTAAAGTTCACCCACCCCTTTCCACTGAGAGTCAGGTTATGATAAGGCACATGGAAAATAGAGTAGCAATAATGTCCAGAAATCAAAAAGAAAAAAGGAGGGGGAAGCAAAAGGGCTAAGCCCCAGGTCTAACAGTTACTCTAAGTTTGGTTCTACACTTCTAGCATCCAAGGCAAAGAGGGAACATGCTTGTTATCTGATAGACACACTATCATATTCACCACTGAATTCATTCTGCATTTACCCAAGAAGCTGTACTTCAGCAGACAAGTTCCTTTCCCTTTTGTGCAAGGCAGCTATAATGTACAGAGCATGGATCAAAAGGAAATGTTACCTGGGTTCATATTCAAGCGGCCTTTAAAAGCAGGCAATAGGCCAAGTGAGACCTCTAAGGGATTCTTCCAGCTCTGAAAGTCTAATTCCTGTTGCAGGGCGGTGCCCCTCACATGAAGTTAGTTGTTGTGTGTGCCTAAAAGGCCCTAAGAATGCTTCGAAGGCCTTCCGATTGGAGGTGCTGAGGACTGGGTAGGACAGTGTTGGATTTGTAGCTATCATTCAGAAACTTAGTTAAGCACACAAGAACGCCCACCCTCCATATTTTGAGGGTAAGGGAAGCCATAAATAAATGCTGTAGGTACAAGCATGTCAAACTCATGGCCAGCAGGTCGTACGCCTGGTTTATTTAAAGGAAGCATGCGGCCCGCTGGCTGCGAGTTTGACATGCTTGCAGAAGGCTGGGGTCGCAGTCCTGGGATGGAGGCAGATCTGCTGCTCCCAGCTACCTCCCAGGCCCAGGCTGGCGTTCTTTGCTCACTGGCTGAGGGTGGTGACAGTTACTATTCTTTAGAGCTGCCGCCAAATCCTCACTTCCTGAGTTCCTTCGGTGGCTGTCTTGGAGTGGAATGTGGTATGCCTTCCTCTCCCTCAGCCCTCAAGCCACATACTCTGGTCCTTTTCCTGGGGAGTTGTTACTGACAGACACTGCCCAGAGCCAATGGGGAATAACAAGCATGGGTGGGAAAGATTCCTGAAGTTAGTTTAGTGCTCAGGGGTTTCCATTCACCCCTTCCCTCAACTTCTTCTGAGCATAGGAACTAAAAGCCTCAATGACATTTATTCTGCAATTGTCCTAATATCAGGGCTTCCTGCTTCCCTTACGTGAGAATTCACCATCTCACCATGAGAAGGCCGAGTTCTTAGGGTCCAGGCCTGCAAAGGTGAGGGTCAGGTGGTAGGTGCTCACTTCCCTTTCCGAAACTTGCCTATCTTCCAGGAATGTGGGGTCCCCAGAGACCGCTTCCTCTTCTTAGAAATAGCCCTCTATGGGTGTTTGGGTGACGCCTTGAACCCCTCTACAGTTTCCTCCACAGAGGACCCTTGGCTGTTTTTTACCTGCAGTTGCTACTCATTATAAGTTGCTTGATTTTCATTACCATAGCCTTCCCCTTTTGCCCTTCAAGGCAGTCTGTTAAAATCTGGCCTTTGTCCCCCTTTAATTTAACTTTTATGTAAATTACACAGTATTCAGTAAATCTACCAGGTCAGACTAATTTTTTAAGGGGTTAGTTTGTATTAATTGAAGGTATGAGTTATAAATTATTTTGAAGAAATATGTATTCTCTAGTGCATGTAACTCAAAGTAGGTTATCACTGTTGCCTGGTAGAGGCTTAATGAGAAGGTAATTAATTTTAATTACAGTATCAAATGTTTGTAAGTGCTTGAAGATGTTTGAAGAATTTGTTGTTGAGAGCCTTGAACACTTTACACTGTTAATTAGCAGTGTCGGTGGGTGAAGGATTGGCTATCACAGGGCCGTATCCCAGCCTCCCTTCCGAATGATCCTTGATTGAGTTATGAGGTCTGCTTCAACTGCAGGCAAGACATAGAACGATGACACTACAGATTCTTGTCAGGGATGCTAGGAGAGGAAGGGGGGGGGGGGGGACTGAACCTTTATGGCCAAACTAGTGACTCAATTCCCATTCTGTACACCATGAACTTATTTCAGGTTCAAAGTGTGCTGTTGTCAGACTTGAACTACAAAAGGAAATGTTCTTTGTGTAAACAAATTAGAACAAACATGTCACTAAGACACTTTACTAATTTCCTTTTGGATATTATGAGAAGATCATAAGATTTTTTCATTTCTAGCATGTAGTGGGGGAAGTGGCTTTCTTCTGAAATAGAGGTATTGTGGTATTGTGTATAGGTATCCACATGAATGTGTTAATTATCCTATCTAATAAAGACAGAATATGCAAATTGACCATCACTTTGTGACAAAGATGGCAGCGTCCACAGCTAATGAGGAGGGAATATGCAAA
Source organism: Myotis lucifugus (assembly GCF_000147115.1). NCBI lineage: Eukaryota > Metazoa > Chordata > Mammalia > Chiroptera > Vespertilionidae > Myotis > Myotis lucifugus. The sequence continues at coordinate 354,882 of NW_005871215.1, read as the reverse complement.
TTAACAGGCCAAAAATGGTGGCTCCCGGCCCTGGAGCGAAGACAGGAGGCGGCCCCCGGCCCCAGAGGGAAGGCAGGAGGTGGCGGCCAGAGCGAAGGCCCGGGTCCTGGGTTCCGGAGGGAAACTGGTGCCGGCAGCCAGGGGAAGGAAGGCCTATTCTTGCAGGAATCTTCGTGCATCGTGCCTCTAGTGTCACGATAAGGAGGATGCTTATCAAGCCTTCAGAGTGATTTTTCCAGGACAGGTTAGCTCAATTAGCAAGAAAACCAAGTGTTTGATTCTGGGATCTATGACTGGCTAGCCTCCCTAGGTTCCATGTTCACTGGCTGGTGCGACATTTCCCGAGTGCATGCCTAGTGACCTCAGCTAGCAGGAGGGAAGATGGCTTAGTAGTATCATATATATTACAGGTAGGAAGGTGATAAAACTCGTGTTCTTCCGGGAGAAGATACAGAGGTACCCCCTGCAGGGCCCCGCCTCATCCTCTCAGCTGTGTCACCTAGCACAGCACAAGGAAGGGTCATTCCCTTCTCTCCAGGCAGGTCCGTGGTTGTCTGCTGAGTGCCTTTTCCCACACGTGTCCAGGTATCACCCCCTCCCTTGTTAGGCCCTTGCTTCTTCTCCAGAGGCCTTACATTTCTTAGTCTTACCTTATATTTCTCTTATTTTCTTTCTTCTCTTAGTGATTATAAATGCCTGACTGTGATTTTTGAAAGGTTCAGGGTTGGGCCGGGGTCGCACAGAACCAACTCAAGGCTCAGTGTAATCAAAAAGATATTTATTCAAGTCACCTGGGTGCAGATGGACTGAGTTCAAAAAAGAAATCAGTGGTGAATGGGGAGGGAGCAGGCTTTTTATGTGCTCAGGGAGAGCTGCAGATGGGGCTTCGGCTTGACACATATCAGGACCGTTCACCCCCCCCCCCCCCCCCCAGTTTTACAGCCTTGCCCTTTGTCCTCCTGCTGGCGTCAGACGTCCTTCTTCCTGGGGGCTGTGCAAGGGTTATGGTTTCAGGAATTTCTGTAAAATAACCACTCAGGGGGCGTGTTTGTGCAAGGCTTAGGTTTGCAGAAGGAGCTCCTTCTGTTAGCCCCAGGTAAGTCAGAGCCCTGTTTCGTGATTAACCCTTTCAATTTTGATAAAAGCATAATCTTTTTTACCCTCATAAAACTATTTTGCATAGTTCACTATTTATATTTTGGAACATGGATGAAGAAAAGTGGATTTTATAAATTGTATCCAAGATGAAATTGGTGCGGCTCCAGGCCCCAACCCGGGGCCAGGGGTAGGAAGTTACATGGTGATGGTTTCGAGGCTAGCCTGAGGGAGAATTTCTGACAGAGTAGTCTAAACCAAGCCTGAAGCTTCCACACAAGTCTGGAGAACCACAGTGGGACACTGCAGAATGGATTCTCATGACCAGTGGCTGAGCTTGTACAGGTCTTTCAAAGTCTTGCCTTGTTTATATATCTGAGTTGAGCCCCAGCTAAGCTATTTAGTATTTATTCATGGACTTTGAGAAACATGTATTTTTTATAAGCCTTGCTTTTCTCGTAAGATAGGATTGGTGTAAAGAATATATGATCTATTTTTGTTCATCAGTTTATGTTGTTCATTATATTCCACAAATGAGTGAGATCATATGATATTTATCTTTCTCCGACTGGCTTATTTCGCTTAGCATAATGCTCTCCATGCTGTTGCAAATGGTAAGAGAATAGATCCAGAGACATAGAAGCATCGAACAGAGACTGTCAAACCTCAGAGGGAAGGCAGGTGGCGGGGGGCGGGGGGGGGGGGGGCCGGTGTCGCTATAAGAGATCAACCAAAGGACTTGTATGCACGCATATAAGCATAGCCAATGGACACAGTAGGGGTGTGAGGGCATGTGCTGGGGGGGGGTGGGAGCAGCTGGGGAGAGGTCCATGGGGGAAAAAGGAGACACATGTAATACTTTATTTATTTATTTTTTTTTATTAAATCTTTATTGTTCAGATTATTACATTTGTTCCTCTTTTTTCCCCCCATAACTCCCCTCCTTCCAGCTCCCACCCCACCCTCCGCCCTCACTCCCCACCCACTGTGTTCATCCATAGGTGCACGATTTTTGTCCAGTCTCTTCCCGCATCTCCCATACCCCTTTCCCCCCCCAAGAATAGTCGGTCCATTCCCTTTCTATGTCCCTGATTCTATTATAATCACCAGTTCATCAGATTATTTATTCACTTGATTTTTAGATTCACTTGTTGATAGATGCATATTTGTTGTTCATAATTTGTATCTTTACCTTTTTCTTCTTCTTCCTCTTCTTAAAGGATACCTTTCAGCATTTCATATAATACTGGTTTGGTGGTGATGAACTCCTTTAGCTTTTCCTTATCTGTGAAGCTCTTTATCTGACCTTCAATTCTGAATGATAGCTTTGCTGGATAAAGTAATCTTGGTTGTAGGTTCTTGGTATTCATCACTTTGAATATTTCTTGCCACTCCCTTCTGGCCTGCAAAGTTTCTGTTGAGAAATCAGCTGACAGTCGTATGGGTATTCCCTTGTAGGTAACTGACTGTGTTTCTCTTGCTGCTTTTAAGATTCTCTCTTTGTCTTTTGCTCTTGGCATTTTAATTATGATGTGTCTTGGTGTGGTCCTCTTTGGATTCCTTTTGTTTGGAGTTCTCTGCGCTTCCTGGACTTGGAAGTCTATTTCTTTCACCAGGTGGGGGAAGTTTTCTGTCATTATTTCTTCAAATAGGTTTTCAATATCTTGCTCTCTCTCATCTTCTGGTACCCCTATAATTCTGATGTTGGTATGTTTGAAGCTGTCCCAGAGGCTCCTTACACTATCTTCGTATTTTTGGGTTCTTTTTTCATTTTGCTTTTCCGGTTGGGTGTTTCTTGCTTCTTCGCATTTCAAATCTTTGACTTGATTCTTGCGCTCCTCTGGTTTGCTGTTGGGAGTCTGTATAATATTCTTTTTTTCAGTCAGTGTATGCTTACTTTCTAGATGGTCCTTTATCACACCATCGAGGGTCTCATTAGATTTCCTGTACAACTCATCAAGTTTATCGACAGACTCTAGAAGCCTCTTGAGAGACCTCAAAATTGTGGTTCTGAACTCAATATCCTCCCTTGATAGTTTTGTCCTGTTTCTTTGTCTCCGCATTTTTTACGCTTTCTTGGTACACCCCCTAGTGGTCTTTGTGCGCAGTCTTGTTGTAGTTAAGCCTTGATTGTTATAGTTAATACTAGAGGGATTTGACCTCCAGGCCGACTGACTGTGCTAATCTAGCCTTTGCCTGAGGCTATCCGGCAAATGGCTCTGTGCAGGGCTTGGGCGGGGCGGGTCCCACGGGATCAACAGGGCGGAGGAGGGAGCAGTTATGGCTGCTCTCAGTCCGTCCCCAGGGGCTCTGCCTCTCTGTCCAAGCAACAGCTGCAAACCTCGGAGGGACCGTAGCCAGACAGTCCTGCTTCTCCCGTTTGAGTCTGGGTCCCTAGAGACTCGCCCGGATCTGGAGCTCTGAGTCTGAGGCTCCCTCCGGATTGAAACAGACAACCGCGCCCTCAGCCACCAGCCCGCGCCGCGCGCACTCCGCACCTTAGTATTTTACTTCAGCACTGCACCTCCTCTGATTCTCGGTTCCTCCTAGTTGTAGAAGTTCCATTCAGCCAGCCTTCCTGTGGTTCTGGATGATGTTTAGTTGTATTTTTGAAGTGGTTGTTAGAGGCAGCAAACTCTGGCGTTAACCTATGCCGCCATCTTGGTTTCTCCCACATGTAATACTTTAAACAATTAAGAATTTTTAAAAAAGAATATATGAAAAAATGTTTTAGCATGATGTCTGACTCAGAGTAAAGGTTCTCCGTCATTTTTGCTAGGGAGACAGAGTGAGTGGATTTCAGTCCTGGCTTCTGCCGTTGGCTAGCTGTGTGCCCCTGGACAGTGTACTGACCTCTGTGCCTAGTTTTCTCATTTGTAAAATAGTAATAAAAGTAAAACCTGCCTCTGAGGTTTTAACAAAGATACTGCGCATGTCACTGACATGAAATTTTCCTCCTGGGTATGTGGCAGGATTGTACCTCCCGGTCCTGTACTTCCCTGGAGTGAGGTGGGGCCAGTGCAGTGAGTGGAGGTCACAGGCGTCTCTCCTGGCAGAAGCCTCTAGGAGCCAGTGGATGGTTCGCCAGGCTCCCTGCCCCTGCCATGACCACCGGCACAGTCTAGAAGGCAGAGGCTCCATCAGCCTGGGTCCTTCACCTGACTTGGCAGGTGTGTCAGCCTGAGCAAGAAATAAACTTTATTTTTTAAGCCATTTATACTTTGACATTGTAACCAGAGCAAAGCCTGGCACATTCTGACAGGCACACCATATAGCCGGCCTTAACTCTAGCCCTGAAGGTAGATTTCAGCTAAAATGACTCCAGAATGTCAGCTGTGTTGACTCAGACACCTCGGCCTCACCTGTGGGAGACTGGCTACTGAACCTGCAGCTCATCATGGGCCTGTCTGTAACCCCACCTCACGTGGGCCGTGACATACCTGCTGCCTGGGAATGACGGCCAGTTGAAATCCCTGACCCTTTCCTCATGTGACTGAGCTCAAGCAGCTTTTCTTTAAGCAAAGGTTCTTTGTGTCCGGCCTGGGGACTAAGCAGGCGGTTGCTTCTGTCCCCTTGTTCTGACCTCTCTATGCCCTGCACATTCTGACCACTCAGTGACCCCCCAGAACTTCGGGGAACTCCTGCCTCGGTACTCACCCTCCAGGAGTCCCCAGGAAGGGTGGGGGTTTGGGTGGTGTGCCTCTGCGCTAGCGCTCCTTCCCTTTTTGTTCATTTCCTCCTGGAGCTTTAGGGGATAAATAAGGATATGGCAGGGGACAGCTCTCTTTGGACCCCTGACAATGTGTTAGAGCAGCACTGGTGGTGACTGGCACCCGGCTGAGGAGCCGAGCTTCCTCCTATGCTGGAGGCTTGGATTGTTGCAGAGATGACTGTGTCAGTTTTTGACGTCTGTCCAGGGCTTTAGCTTTCCCGTAGCCTTTGTTCCAGAACATCGAGGTGACAGTGGAAATGTTTCTACTGCCGGAAGGAAAACATTAGAAATGGCTTCACTGCGGAGCTGGTGTTCCGCCTTTCATGTAAGGTAATAATAGCCAAGTAATTCTGAGAACTGAAAGAGGCTAGCAGTCATTTTAAAAACAGCAGCTCTTCTGCCAAAACAGTAATTCATGTTTATTATTTTTTAGAAATTGGAACATACGAAAGCATTAGAAGAATGACTCTTTATAACCCCCCAGTACAAAAATAATAACCATTGTGCCTTTCAGTTTTTACTTACAGGGTACATTTTTAAATAACAATAGCAAACATTTATTGAAACCACTCTCTGTGCCAGGAAGTATTTAAGCACTTTCTGTGCATTATCTTAGTTTTCCTCACAACTACTCTTTGAAGAATCATTATCTCCATTTTACAGAAGAGGAAACCGAGGCACAGAGAGGTGAAGTCACTTCTCCAAGATGACACAGCTCAGAAGAGTGGTGCCAAGAAGGAAACCAAAGCAGTCTGCCTCCAGAGCCCAGCCCTTGACTATTCCGTGATACTATCTCACAGTGTAACCAGACAAACAGTGGGTCCATGCCGCCTGTCACTACTCGAGCCAATTAAGCACAGACAGGGTTGAATCATATATGAGCCTTTATTCCAGTATTGCCGGCAATATGGGAGAGCAGCAGGTTCCACAAAAATCTGCTCTGCAGCCCACCATAAGCCAGCACTTATATAGGTAGAAGTACAAAGGAAAAGCAGGCAAAAGGGCAGTTTACAGATATGCAAAAGGACTGGGGATCTTCAAAGGGCTGGCGATTCTGGTTTCTGTAACAAATCTTTGTTAATCTTTCCATGATAATAGGCAGCCCCAAATGGGGAGGAAGGGCTGCTTCTCCAGGTCAGCTCCAGCCATGGTAGAATGCGCCTTCTTTAATCAGAATAAAATAATCACGGTTAACAGAGCATGATTAATATTTCTTACAATACTAGCTGGTTCCCCAACATTCTATTTCTACCCGCTTTCAACAGTAAAGATGCATTTCAGGGAATGGGATTACATTTCATGGAATTTTAAAGTGTTAGCTCTCAGTTGTCTGGTTCTATCTCCTTTGTCTGTAATTAGGAAATCTAAAACCACAGATGTGATTTGATTTACCAAAGAACAACATAGCTGATACATGTCAGTGCCAAAACTGGGACACATGTCTCCTGGCCCACACAGTCCACATGCATGCGGCTCCAGGATTGGTGACCCTTTGTCCTCTTCCCCAGGTCTCAGCCCTAAAACAGCTGCGCTGTACAGCTGCCCTCAGTGCTGAGGCCCCTCATGCTTTCTTCCCAGCATGTGATGAAGTTTCTGTTCAGGGAGTGTATGGGCATCTAGCTGACTTTCAATTATTCTGCAGAAGTCGAGACTACAAAGCTGCAAGGAGTGGCCCAGCAATAGGTCCAACTTTTTACCCTTATCAAACATTTCTAACTGAGATTTGTGGACAAGCATTAGGAGTGATTGATTTCAGCTTTAACTCTAGTAGTTTTCCCTGACCTGGATTCTCGTGAACATGCCAAGCATTATTATAGAGTCAGCCAGCCCTCTGGGCATAAACACTCCTGTGTCTACGAGGCTGTCCTGGCCCAGCAGCCTGTAAGAGAGCGAGGCCATTGTGTTGAGATGCCGGAGTTGTTGGGTGGCCAGCTGCAGTGTGGTTGAGAATTAAAGGAGGAAGAACAGGTGAGGACTTAACCGCTGCCGTTGGTAAGGTGTAGAAACCTCTGTATCTTCAGACGTGGTGGTGGACTTCTCAGTGGAGAATACAAGCAGGTTGTTTGGTGTTTGTTGTTTTTTTTTGTTTTTGTTTTTTAAATAACTTTATCCTAGTGAGCACAAGGAGGGCAGGAGCAGGTTCTTGCGAATCTCACAGTGTAGAGCAAAAAAAAGTGAGAATGCTGAGGTCATGTGCATGGTTACCTCTGGAGGTGAGGATGATGCAGCTGTGATTGAAGGGGGCACAAGGAAGTTTCCCTTCTGTTTTTCCAACTGGGTCCTGGTTACATAATATGTTCAGTTTGTGGAAATTCATTAAGTTTTAAACTTATTAAATGTGCTCTTTTCTGACTATAAGCTATACTTAAAAGTCCTGATTTATGCTTGCGTATGTTGTTGCACCTGATCTCCATTTAGTTGGATCATTGTGAAATGATGTAGAGTTTATTACATGGGTATTAGAAAAACATCTCTACCTGGAATTGTCAGGTCTGTGTGGGCCAAACTTCTAAGGTTATTTTTTTATTCTATTAAAATGTATCTTGAATGACTCCAGTGTAGACTCTCCTAAATGATGTCATCATGCAAGCATTCATAGACAGCCTCCTGTGAATAGGGGCCATGCCAGCACAGGCTGGCCACAGGTATGACCCATCTCCCCCTGCATGAGTGAGAAAGGAGGAGTAGAGGGAGATCACAGAAAGGAAAGGCAGCTTTCCAGTGGGACTGGGACAAACTTCATGGAAGAAGTGGCATTTGAAATGCATATTGCAGCACATGTAGGATTTGGATTAGCAGAGGTGAATGGGTAGCAGGCATTGCAAATACTAGATGCAGGAGGAAATCCATAGAAAATTCACATACATTCTGGGAACTTTGAGTTGCTTGGGTCACTTAAGGTAACCAGCATCCATCAGGTACAGGGTGAGGCCTGAAAGGTAAGCTAAGGCCTTACAGTGGCCAGGTTGTATTAGTTAATTGGGAGGCATTAGCGAGCCAAAGGAAGTTTTTGAGAAGTAGAGAAGCACGATTAAATTAGATATCAGTGACATCATTTTCCCAGCCTCATGGTTGTACAGTTACCCTGTCTGCCCAAAATAAACATTTGCTAGGTTTAGTGCATGCCTTATTGCTGTTACTTAAGCCCATTCCTTTTTGGGTCCACTAGTGCGCCATCGATACATACTTCCTTGAGTTTCCTGTACTCATCTCTCTAGGACTTGATAATTGTTATATACTTTCTTTAGTCCCTGCACCCATTCTTCCCTCTTGACCAGGTGAAGTTACTATTCCTTTATCCTTTTTTCATACATCCTGTTTTCTAGTCTGATAGTGATTTGGCATTGAGTTCCTTCCAGCCTGATGCTTTTCTGCCAGATAAAACAACCAGTGTCGCTTACCCATGGCAAAATGGTTTGTGGGAAGACAGGGGCCAAGGAATAATGGTAACAGATTTTGTAAGTTATGAAGGAGGCCTGCCCCACCAGTCTGGGTGTGTCTCCCTGTGCTACTGGGAAAAAGCACTGGGTAGCATTTTTCATATGGCATCCTGTTAATATTCATTGTTGGAAACAGTCCACATTCAAGTCTGGGCCACATGGGCAGTGTGCAATCTGTTATTATCTTACTAATTTTTTGCTATGTCAGTGTACTATCCCCTTTAAAAAAAAAAAAGTAACTTGGGCTGAATATTGTCTCCCACGTGAGAATCTATATCAAGGCATTATTCTAATCAAAGGGTTGTTAACTTGACAGCTAAGATGCTTCAGTTTAGATCTTACAAATCTTTGTTTAGAGGATGTATTCAGAGTCTACCAAGACCTGGTTTGGGTCCTCTGGGGACACAAGTGTGAGAGTGTCCTGACATGGCAAGAGGACCTGGTTAGGGTGATTTGATTCAAATCCTGACTCCTTTAAGTCTCAGTTTCTACTTATTACACAGATTTAACACATTATTTGCCTGGTGTGGTAGAGAGGATCTAATAGGACAGCCCTGTGAGCATCCGCAGTGCCTGGCACATATTCTGCATTTGCTTCCCTTTTATAGCCAGGCTAACGCCCCACCTACCCACCCACCTTCCCTGCCAAGATTCTCACTTCATAGTTCTTTTCCCCAGGCGGCCCTTGAGTAAGAAAGCTATTTCACATGATCTTACTAGTAATATTAGTACTACTGTTTTTTAATCACTTTAGTTGTGGTTTGCGGTTGTTTCCACATCTAAATATTGTTGTATTACTCAATTATTAAAATTAATCTTGCACCATATTATTTCATCACATCTGTTAATTATTTCATTAAGAAAATAATTTCTTGCCTGGCTGGTTGAGTGTTGACCCATAAATCAGGAGATCACGTTCGATTACTGGTCGGGGCACATGCCCAGGTTGTGGGGGGAGGGGAGCATGCAGGAGGCAGCTGATCAATGATTCTCTCTTACTGATATTTCTAGCTCTCTCTCTCCCTGCACCTTTCTCCCTGAAATCAATAAAAACATTTAAAAAATAAAAGAAAATAATTTATTGTGTAAATGAATGTACCTGCTAAAACTTCACTTTCTTTTATTTTTCTTTTATTTCTTTCTTTCATTCTCCTTCTATTAAATGATTAAGTTCTGATTTGGATGACTTCCCTCAATGGTGAATGGGGCATGGCAGGCATCCCCATTACCTGGGCACTTTGGGAAACCTGGACTGACTGGTAACCACATTCTATGCATTTCTCCCCTGCCAACCAAAAGTTGCCATCGGATCAGACAGAAAATGAATTCCCTGGGACTCCGAATCTCACAGGTAGTGTACATGGTTATGAGAAGGAGTTGGACTGTTGTCCTGTGTTCAACGATAATAGGGAGTTTTTTTAGAAATCTAGGACTGAAGTATGTCTGTTGTGAGCACAGATTCTATCACAGTAACTGTCTCTTAGACTTCAAATCTTACAGTTACTTCTGCTCTTTTTCAGGTAGAGCGCCATGACATGAATACCCTAAGCCTGCCCCTGAACATACGCCGAGGCGGGTCAGACACCAACCTCAACTTTGATGTACCAGATGGCATCCTGGACTTCCACAAAGTCAAGCTCAATGCGGACAGCCTGAGACAAAAAATTCTAAAGGTAACAGAGCAGATCAAAATCGAGCAGACGTCCCGGGATGGGAATGTTGCGGAATATCTGAAACTAGTCAACAGCGCTGACAAGCAGCAGGCTGGCCGTATCAAACAAGTCTTTGAGAAGAAGAATCAGAAATCAGCTCACTCCATTGCTCAGCTGCAGAAGAAATTAGAGCAGTATCACAGAAAGCTCAAGGAGATCGAACAGAACGGAGCCTCCAGAATCTCCAAGGACAACCTGAAGGATATCCAGCACTCCCTGAAAGATGCCCAGGCCAAGTCTCGAACTGCTCCGCACAGCCTGGAGAGCAGTAAATCAGGCATGCCAGGGGTCTCCCTCACTCCACCTGTATTTGTCTTCAATAAGTCCAAAGAGTTTGCCAACTTGATCCGGAATAAGTTTGGCAGCGCAGACAACATTGCTCACTTAAAAAATTCCTTAGAGGAGTTTAGGCCCGAGGCGAGTGCCAGGGTCTATGGGGGCAGCTCGACCATCGTAAACAAACCCAAGTATGGCAGCGACGACGAGTGCTCAAGCGGCACATCGGGCTCCGCCGACAGTAATGGGAACCAGTCATTTGGGGCCAGCGGAGCGGGCACACTGGACAGCCAGGGGAAGCTCACCCTGATCCTGGAGGAATTGAGGGAGATCAAGGATACCCAGGCACAGCTGGCCGAGGACATCGAGGCCCTGAAGGTGCAGTTTAAGAGAGAATACGGTTTTATTTCTCAGACCCTGCAAGAGGAGAGATACAGGTATTATTTCAGACAATTCTCTTAGAATTTATTTGGAAGCATGAGTTACTAATTGCAGAGAGATTGCTTGACAGTGATACGCTAATGGTTGTACTTTTCATAAAGACGAATATGGGTCAAAAGGCATTAGGGCTCTGGCCAGTGTGGCTCAGTTGGTTGAGCATCATCCTGTAAATAACAAAAAGTAAATACCTATCACATATTGTAAGATTTAAGTTTTAGCTTACATGTCTTATATCTAATACATGGTTTTATATATGTACTAATTTAGGAATGTGGCTTTTTTCAGCTGTATTTTATGAAACAATTTTTAAACTTTCCTCATATGTCTTTGACTTTGGTTTCTTTGTCACACAAGAACTATTTTTGAATCACAAATTTTCCAGAGAATATTAAGCTTAATTCCATTCGACTAGCTTGGGATGCAGTACTCTTTGGGTCCAAATTTTATCCTAAGTCACAAATACCCACCTACATAAATTTTGGAAAGTTTTTGTTCTCATTTGTTATCTGTATATATAAAAGGCTAAGTGACCAACCGTACGTCCGACCGACTAACTGGCCGGTACATATGACATGCACTGGCAATCCTATATAATAAAAGCCTAATATGCTAAGTGTTTGGTCGTCCAGTGACTGGTCAACTGTTCAACCAATCAAAGTATAATATGCTAATGATATGCTAAGGCCACTCAACCACTCGCTATGATGTGCACTGACCACCAGGGGGCAGATGCTCTGACTGGTAGGTTAGCCGATCAGGACTGGGCAAGACGGGGCTGGACATGCCCGGTAGCCCTCCCATGGTCTCTCCCCGGCCCGATCGTGCACTGGTGGGGTTCCTTGGCCTGGCCTGCGCCCTCTCGCAATCCGGGACCCCTCAGGGGATGTCAGAGAGCCAGTTTCAGCCCAATCCCGCAGGCCACTCCCCTCAAGAGGGCACCAGACGCAGGGCTCATGGCTGGCGAGCACTGCTGTGGCAATGCGAGCCTCCCTATCAGGACTGATTGAACTCGAGCCCACAGCAGGCACAGGGGGCCGGGATAAGTGGGAGTGGCAAGTAGGAGCTGCAGGTGACGTTAGACTGCGGGTTTTGGCCTGATCCCCGCAGGCCACCCAGAGGGATCCCACCCATGCACAAATTCATGCACTGGGCCTCTAGTTTAAAAATAAACGTTGACTCACACATGCACGACACATATAAAGCTCTCATCGAATTTCTTAATAGTATTACTCCTTTGGGAATGCTGTGTCATAAATTAAAATTGAAAGTAGGTGCAATCATCATGCTACTGAGAAATCTGAATAGTAAATGGGGTCTTTGTAATGGTACTAGACTTATTATCAAAAGATTGCAACCTAACATAATTGAAGCTGAAGTATTAACAGGATCTGCAGAAGGAGAGGTTCTGATTCCAAGAATTGATTTGTCCCCGTCTGACACTGGCCTCCCATTTAAATTAATTCGGAGACAGTTTCCCGTGATGCCAGCATTTGCAATGACTATTAATAAATCACAAGGACAAACTCTAGACAGAGTAGGAATATTCCTACCTGAACCCATTTTTGGACATGGTCAGTTCAAGTTCAAAGAGTGTGTGACATTAAAGTTGTAAATACTTCATCACAAGGGAAATTAGTCAAGCACTCTAAAAGTGTTTTTACTCTTAATGTGGTGTACAGGGAGAATAAGTTTAATCAACTTATCAGTCATTGTTTTATCAATGTTTTTATATCATGTTTTGTTTTTATATCATGTCTTTGTTGCTATATCATGTTATTATTTATTAATCAATTTATATTTTATTTTCATATACATTTTACTAATTTTCTTTCATCTCTGACTGACACTTCTATTATAGAGAAAAGGCGAATAGCGATATTAAAATATTTCTTCTAATTAATTTCCTTTCAATGTGCACAAATCCGAGCACCAGGCCACTAGTATACTTAATGTTTGTGATCTCCATGATTTAGCAACTGATTATATTGCTTACTTTAAGAGATCTTTAAAGGGCTTGTTTATAACACCAGCATTGGGCACCTATGAAGTCCTACCTGAGATTAAGCATTAAATATGTATTTTTTTGGTCTCATTTTTTAAAAATGTATGAGGATCTTAAAACTGGCATTGATCAAATTCATTTCAGGCTAATGCATCTTCTCCAAATAGTGCTTCTTGCTTCAAAATAAACATTATAAGTTTATGTAAATATGTATGAGGTAAATCTCTCCTCTCTGAGGGGGATGAGGGCTAAGAATGGGAATCTTTGTGCCTCTGTTACCTTAGATTTGTACTTTTAGAAATGCCACCTGACCTGATAAGCCATCTATAATTTATAGTGAGCTTAATTTGTTGTTGGCACTGCAGTTCCAAGAACTGGGACATGTATTCAGAATCAATGTGTACACTAGGAAATCGTGGAGTTGGCTCCAGTGTAGTAGTTGGTTCTTTCCTTCTAGGCACTCTGGCACCTGGCCATGAACTGCTGGGCACTGTGGGGGCGGAGAGGGGAGGAGCATCGGGATGCCAGTGGGTCCTTGCTTTGAGCAGGATCCCCACAGCCCTGCCTCCTGACCAGCCACAGTGAACGTGTCATTGTTGAGGTCCTTCCTGTTGTCATCACAGCCAGCCAACACGCGGTTCTGACCTGGGTGGAAAAGCCAGATTTGCTTTGCATGAAACCCAGTGGTGAGGACAGTTAGGACTACAGAGACCAGAGCTGGAAGTCAGTGCATTTCCCACAGCCAGACTTTTCTTTTGGAAACAGTCTGCCAGGAGATGACAACAAGCCAAAGGGCACTGGCAGCAGTGAGATAAAGGACGTCATTCCGGAATGTGCTGTTAGAACACCTTTGAAATGTCGTGCTCAGAATCGGCTCCTCTCTCTCAAAGGTACGAGCGACTAGAAGACCAGCTCCATGACCTGACAGACCTGCATCAGCACGAGACGGCCGACCTGAAGCAGGAGCTGGCCAGCATCGAGGAGAAGGTGGCCTACCAGGCCTACGAGCGCTCGCGGGACATCCAGGTGCCTTTCCTCCCCTCCTTGGGCACTCAGGGGGCTTTTCTCAGCCGTTAATTCACTTAACACACTAAGTGCATACCCTCGGCAAGCATTAGTTCTCTACCTTATTAACCCCATCAGCTCACGTTATAGACCAGCAATGTTCAACCTTTTTCATCTCATGGCACACATAAACTACTTACTAAAATTCTGTGGCACACCAAAATATATAATACTATATATTTTTGCCAGTCTGACCAAAAAAAGGCATCATTTTGATTCATTCACAGCAGAGGCTATTGTGTTGGCTGTTGTCATTTTTTTATTTGACAGTTTAAAGGAAAAGAGGTCAGTGCCTCTGACTAAATAGGTAAAAATTCTTGCAGCACATCGGTTTAAAGTCGCTGTTATAGACATTACTGGGTAAAGAAGCTATATTCTGTTTACTTTCTGCCTAAATTAATTAACAAATTCTTATTATCTAACCCCACCCCCCAAGCTCATCATCTATACCCTACTCTCCCCACCACAACCAAAATTTTTAAAAACTTTAAAATGTAAAACAAATCTTGCTTTTATAATTGGAAGTTTATAGCTTTTGAGCACCTTCACCCATTTTGTCCCTGCACCTCCGGCAGCCACCAGTCTATCCCCTCTTCTATGAGTTCAGTTTTTTAGATTCAACATATAATTGAGAACATAGAGTATTTGTCTTTCTCTGCCTGGTTTATTTCACTTAGCATAATGCCCTCAAGGTCCATCCATGTCAAATGGCATTGCAAGTGGCAGTTATTTCCCTCTTTCTCATGGCTGCCTAGTATTCCATTGTAGATATAATGCCACATTTTATTCATTCATCAATAAACACTTAGGTTGTTTCCATGTCTTGGCTATTGTAAATAATGCTGCAGGGAACATGGGGGTGCAGATAGCTCTTCTAAATACTGATTTCATTTCCTGTAGTTATACACCCAGAAGTGGGATTGCTGGGTCCTCTGATAGTTTTATCTTTAATTTTTTTTTAGGAACTGCATACTGTTTTCCACAGTGGCTGGACCAGTTTATATACCCTCAGATTGCCTTTTAAAAAAAAAAAATTATACTCTTTGAGTAATGTTCAGCTTCATTTTTGCAAATTTTCTTTGTAGCCAGTGATTATTTTCTCCAGACCCACTTCATAAGGGAGAAAACAGAAGCGTAAAGAGAGATTTCTCCCACAGTGTGTGAGCTAGAGTGTCAGCGCCCATGTTTTGTTCCACTCTGTGCGGAGGGCGGAGCTTGGGTTAATCCCACATGTGTGTTTGGACAGTTCTGGCATCAGGCAGAGCTGGTGGGAAATGCTTGCCTGGGGACATGGGGCAGAAGACGCTGAGGATGTCTGCCCCTGCTCTGGGCTAGGAGACAGCTTCACCACTGACTGGCTTCAAAAAATGTGAACCCATTTAAGTGTTCAGTGTTGCCAAGTGAACAATGCAGGTTTATTAGATCATTCTGTTTTAGAACATCTCTGGGTCCTGGCTCTACTACTTAGTGTGGCCCTGACAAGTCAGCGTCCTGTGCCTCAGTTTCCTCATCTATAAAATGGAAATATTAATGAGCTCTATCTCCTAAGGTTGTCGAGAGAATTAAATGGGATACTAGTAATAACGTAAAATACTTAAATCTTTGCCGGACACATAAGCAGTCAAAAAATAAATGTTGACCATTCTTTTTAGTATGGGGTGGGTAGCCATATATCCCTGGGCTTTTAGCAGTTGGGCCTGTTCAGCTTTGTCCTGTTTGTTGTTTCTTTTGTTCACAGGGTTATTCCAGAGGATGCGCCAGTATAGATGAGGGTGGCTGTGGCCTACAGGGTTGCAAGAATTCGTTGTTATTTTAAGCAATTGAGTATTGGGGTTTTTAACCCTGAATTCCCCATGAAAGGAGTTTAGAAGATAATCCTGTCCTTTGTGTTTATCCTCAATAAATTAAATACTGGACCCAAGGAAGTCTGACGGTTGTGGGGCGGACTATCTCCTAGTGTGTGCTGTGACCAAAGTTCCTTACAATACATTGCTTAAATTTTTTGGATTTTTCTTTTGGTTAAAAACAATTGATAGCAGTTCTAAGACAATTCTAGGATCATTCTATTTATATATGTAATTCATCTACCCAATCAAAGATGGATGAATTTGCCTACAATGTTGGTCTTTTGTCTTGTTCTATCACTTTCCCATGCCATGTCCTAAATGAAGGAAACCTTGAGCCAAAATGTTTACAAATATATATATATATATATATATATATATATATATATATATATATATATATATGAATGATGTGGGGTACTTGTGTGTTATTGTAGAGAGCAGTATTTTTTAGAATATGAAGCTCTGAAAAAGTTTTACCTTTTTTGTTGGTAGCCTGTGTAACGAAAGTTGCTATAGTAACAGCAAACCCTGTTCTTTGGCCCATAGAGTATATTCAGCAGAAGAAAAGCAAATCATGTTAAATCATTGTGCTGTTTAAAAACCCTAGAAGATGGCTGTATTTTAATTGAATAAACACATATTTGTAAATGAGTTAGACAGTAGGCTAGTGAACTAAAAGGGGCTCACGGTACCCACTTCTACTTAGGTCCTTTTCTCTCAAGAGACTAAAGGTTTTTCTCTTTCAAGCCTCATACCCCATAACCCAGTCTCCTGAGTATTCAGCTAGTATGTAGCACCTGCTGCATGCCTGCCACTGGCCTCCTGCTGGGGATCGCAGCTCAGTGGGCCTAGTCCTCATCCTCATGCAGCTATGGCCTCTTGGTCGGGGAGGAGGGCTAAAGGGAGGCTTGGTGTAGTCTGATGGGTCAGGATGCGACAGTTAACTTGAGGCCTGAAAGAGAATGGGAGATCCACAGATGAAGAGGGGAGGGAGTGGGGAGGCAGACATGCCAGACACGTGCACTGCATATGCAGAGCCCCAAGTGTGCTCCTCAGAACCTGGAAAGCCGGTAGGGCCAGAACACTGAGCAGGAGAGCGTGGCTGGGTCTGGGCCATGTTAAAGATGCAAGAAGTTTACAAGGAGTGACAGCAGATATGCATCTTTCAAAGATCACTTGGGCTGCTGTGTGGAAAGTGGATTCATGAGGTTGAGATCAAGAGGCTGTGTGGAAAAATTTCTGTATTTGTTGCAGGCAAGAGATCCTGGTGGCTTAGATTGGGGTGGTGACTGGGAGGGGAGAGAAATAGACCAATTGAGATAGATCCTGGATGTTGTATCGATGGGGCTGGGTGGTGACGGCATTGATGAATGCCTCTCAGGCTTCTGGCCTGAGGAACTGGGCAGATTAGATGCCATGTTCTGAGAAAAGGAACTGGAAGGGAAACAGGACTGATGGTAGGTGCGGGAGAAGGTGCAATACATGAATCCACATTTGGACATACTGCATTTGAGGTGCTTTTAGGAAGCTCAAGAAGGTGTGTAGATATATGAGTCGATCTCAGAAGAGACAGCTGGGCCAGAGGTATACCTGGCATCATCTTATCTTAGTCATTGAAGTCTTGGAAAGAACAGGATCTAGAGAGAATGCATGGCCTCAGATAGTGTCTTGAGACACAGGTGAGACAGAGCTGTCCCAAAGTCAGTCCTGTCCCTGCCTTTCTCGCTCCATCCTCTGCCAATTGGTAATGGGTGCACACAGACTGAGCAGTGAAATAAGGACTAGAATTAGAGATACTACCTATTCCATGGCTAGAAGTAGACAACTGTCCCAAAATGGAACCCTAACACCACCACCACCCGCCGCCCCTCCCCCCCCCCCCGTTTGTCCCTTGTGGCACCAGCAGATGCCAATATGCACTTTATTTCATAGGTAGGTGGAGCAGAATACCCAATGCTAATTTCTCATTTATGGGCTTTATGGTTGTGTACACATGCTCATTCTGCCCATAAATGACGATAAAATGAGCCTTGTTTTCTTTTCTTTGCCGTCGTCGTCGTCGTCGTCGTCGTCGTCAGTTTGGCTGTGGGCTGCCTCGGCAGCAGCATTCTGAGCTGGGAGCTCTGGTGCACTTCCAGGCAGGCGCTCACAGGTTGCCCGTGGTCGCACAGCATTTGATCCTTGCTCTGCCTTTTGCCCACAGGAAGCCTTGGAATCCTGCCAGACTCGCATTTCTAAGCTGGAGCTCCACCAGCAGGAGCAGCAGGCTCAGCAGACAGACACGGCGAACGCCAGGGTTCTCCTGGGGAAGTGCATCAACGTGGTGCTGGCCTTCATGACTGTCATCCTGGTGTGTGTGTCCACCATCGCCAAGTTCGTCTCGCCCATGATGAAGAGCCGCTTCCACATCATTGGCACCTTCTTTGCTGTGACTCTTCTTGCAATATTTTGTAAAAACTGGGACCATATTCTGTGTGCCATAGAAAGGATAATAATACCCAGATGAAGCCGCTGGTTCCCGTCCTCAAGTGTCTCCTGGTTTTTAGTTTAAAGAGAACTCTGTGCATACTACCAAATTTTAACATGAGCAGTTGTGCCAATGAAGATTACCAGGACTGGGACTGTGCTGTAAATAACTACAACTCTCTTATCTCGGCAGCAATTGCCAGCTCGGTCCCCGTACCTGGTCATGTGAAACTCTTCAGAGCTCCCATGTTACTCACTGCCTTAATCAGACCAGATTTCCTGCCCAGCTGACTCGCCCAGCACGGTAGACCTCTGGTTATTGAGCACTCGGCATAATTGGTGACTCAGAAGACAAGGGACTTTCAGTGTCTCTCTCTCAGATCTCTATCATAAATGAGCTCACCATTGTTAGTGGTCACGTTTTCCCTGAGTCACGTAGCAGCAGATGTGGCAGGACTCGGGGAAGGGAAGAAGGACAGGCGTTGGCCGTGGAAGTCCAGTAAACCCCGTGTAATCCATCCCACAGTTGACCGTAGGTCCCAGGTGTGCCCAGTGTCCACAGTGCTCAATTGTGTGTGGCTCTCTGTAACATGGAAATCTTTTGACACACCTGTTTATCCATCCGAAGTCTAATTAGTTGTTCTGTTGCACTTTACATGGTGAGACAGCAGGATGTGTGAATGGGGCTTGTGCCTTTTCATACCCATGGAACCGTCCACCTGATTCCACCTGAACTGGCTATCGAATGCCCAGCCTCCAAAGCATACAGAAATGCATCCAAACCCCTCATCAGGCTGCGGCTTTAACATCCATTTGGGGTCCTGTCAGGACTACTGCAGAGGCTTGTGATTCAACAAACCGTAATTGTGATAACCCCCCCGTGAGGTGTGATTCACTTTATTCGCAGGTCTGTGAGGGGTTTGAAGCTTACTCCGTAAACAAAAACACACGATGCTCATGTTGCAGGGGGCGTTCTTTCAGAAGGAAAGCTGAATCATAATTTATAAAGCTGAAGTGCACTCGGGTAGAACACTGGAAGCAGGAGGAAATATGACACGGCAGCTAGATCGGTGGGCGCAGTTCGCCTGGATGAAGAGTGAGAGGCTCCTGAAAGACCAGCAGGAATAAGATAAATTAGATGCAGTGTCTGAGCCAAGGGTGCCATCTGTCTCCTGGCATCTCACTGAAGATAAGTCCTAGGATAACCGAGTGGCCACGTGCCCCTGAGGTAGCAGCATCCAAAAGTTAGCATCCCAGGCCTATCTGGGGGATGCCACTCACTATCTTCAGCCCAGTGAGACACTCCTTTAAATGGGCTCCTCTCTGTACATGAAAGGAAGAGGTGGGAGAATTTTATGGGAACTGCTGTCTAGCCCCTCCTCCCACCACCCACTCTGTTATCTGAAGACATCAGATGCCTGTTAGTGTACATTTTCTTCCAGAAAGCTTCAAATTGCCTGGGTATAAATTAAGTGCAATATTTTGCAAAGAGCTGCTTTTAGGGAAATCTTGTGAAAGAAATGTGACAGTGCCATGGTTTGAGAGAATGGAATAGTCGAGCATGTGGCACAAGTCCAGTGTGCGTGAGACTCATACAACTCAAGCTTTTGTTTTAAGTTTACAATTCAGTGGTTCTAATCAGTTCACAAACTCATACAACTGTCACCGTTATCTAATTCCAGACTCAAGCTTTTTAAAACAATAAACATGATTTCATGAAATCGTTGGCTATAGAGTATTTTGGATTCAGGAAAGAGGGAGTTACTGGGCCCACCCCATCTCATGGCCGTCTCCTTGCGCTATCAGACTCACCCTGGGTCTCCCAAGTTGGCTGCTAACATACTGTGAGCCATCATATCCAGGGGACAGAAACAGGTTCCGGGTCTAGGGGAGGGAGGGAGAAGGAATGGTGTGCTTCCTTTTGCTCTTATGTTTTCATGGCCAGCATGCCCCTTTGCCTCTGGGCATCATGTAAGGCTCTAGGAGGGTCTAGGAAGACATCAGCCTCCTCCTGCCACCACATTCCACTCCGTGGCTCAGCCCAGCAAGTTTGCAGGGACTTCCCAGGCCTGCGATCCGTGCGTCCCCCACAGTGAGAAGTGAAGGAAGGGGGAGGCAGCACACTCTGGCCCCTCCAGTCTGGAGCAGTTAACAAGCTGCTAGAAACGCTCTGTTCTGAAATAGTGTGGCATCTAATTCATTGCACCTCATCATGAATTCTTTTTCCAGAATTCATATTTTTGGTGACTCTCATTAGACATCGGATAAGCTTGTTTCCCTTGGATATGCTCAACCTACACGGCATATTTATTTTAGAGTCTTGTTGAAAGTTCACAAAGCTTTCTAATAAGATGACATACCCCAAAGAGACTCCTCCTCTTACGGAATAAACCTTCCCACTGCATGAGGAAATTAAATAAAGTTTTATTTATAAGTATACAATGAAAAACAGTAATTCAAGCTATGACATATGCTGGAATTGGATATTTAATTGACATTTAAGTTAACTAATCCCTTTTCTCCACCTTGCATTGATAGTAAACATCTTGTACATACCTACTGAGGAGGAAAGCCAGCTGGGTGGGTGAGCACCTGCTCACTCCGTGAACGGAATGAGTGATTTTGGGTGCTGACATTTTTGGTGAGATTATTTTCATGACAAAACAAAAACCTAAAAATACTCCCTTGTGGGTTTTGAATTGGCTATTCCAGCTTATATTTTGAATATGATTGAGCCAGAACAAAAGACCCTCCCCCAAAAAGTAAATAAATCCTACAGTGAAGAGGTAAATAAAAGTACCCCATTGCAGATTTAGGGCAGTGAAAGTCTAGCGTGTACCGTTAGCGGTTTTACTCATGCTCGCTATCGTCTCCTGGTAGATGAAATCTTCTGAAACCCCTCCTCTTCTCATTTCAGCCCATCGTGCTGTTATTCCTCTCTGTCACTTAGCATCTGTGTGATTTTAGCCCCTCTCCTGCTTTGTCATTCTTGTTTTCATTGAAATATTGCCCCACTGTGTGTGTTCATTGCCCAGCCATTCCTAGTGAATCAGGTTTAATTATGGGTTCAGTGATAGGGATGGAAACTAGCTTCCCTTGGGCAACTAATTACTTTTGTCCTCTTCGTTTGGATTTTAAATACCCAATTATTTTGCATTGAATGGAAACATTTTTTTTTGTATTGAATCCAAATATAGTTGTATTGGTTTGAAAAAACATTTAATTATACTTATTAATGTGGACATGTGTGATCAACCTATTTTGCATATTTCTATAATTCTGGGGAGCCGGTGGTGGGATAAAGTGGCATTATTTAAAATTCAGGGCTTTATCTGGAGAGAAGTATTTCAAGAAGTTTAGCACATGTACTAAGGAAAGAGTTCTAAAAAAATAAGTCACTGAAAACAATGAGATTGGCCTGTTTACATCAGAAGTAGTTAAGAAGCTAAAAGAAAAAGGTAGTTCATAAGAGTTTGATAACCCATAAGATATAAAGCAGAATTAACCTATAACTTTCTAAAGGAAGTACAATTTCTCTGTTTATAAGAAGCTGGAAAGACATGTACCTGAATTGTTTTAGGAATGATTTATGTGTTGCAGTTTTAATTTATGTATTATTTAAGGCATGTCTCCCTCTGTGCTTGTCCTAAGAGAAACGTTTCAACAAAACGTGCTCCGTGTTTAAGACGTGTTTGGGCGCTAGTCAGTGGCTCTGAAAGTACAAACTGGAAATGCTTACTGTGAGATCCACTGCATAATTACACTTTGTGGAATACTACACAGTCTCATGTTGGCCTAAAATTGTAAGTCCTCTGTAGATCTTCACCCCATTCAAAGCAGGTGCCATTATTTTTTTAAATAAACACTGATGTTAGCTTTGAAGTTAAATAAAGAGCTAGATTTCTTAAATTTTCACATTTGTCAGAGCCAATATCAATAGTACATTTGTGTGTGTATCACCAGTTTTTAATAACCTTTATTTCTTATTTATCTGAATAGACTTTATTTCAAGCAAACTTGATCAGAAGGTACAGAGATGTTCCCATATACCCCTGTCCCCACATGCACAGCTTCTGCTACTGTCAACATCCCCCACCAGGGGGTATACTTGTTACAATTAATGAACCTGTATTCACACTTCACTATCTCCCAAAGGCCACAGTTTACATTACAGTTCACTCTTGTGCCTTCTATGACTTTGGACAAATGTACAGTGACATGTGCCCACCATTACAGTATCATGCAGAATAGTTTCACAGCTAAAACCCCTCTGTTCTGCCAGTTACCCTCTTCCCCTACCTCCCTTAATCAGTTTGTAAACTATTCCAAGTCTATTTCATAAAACATTGTTGGTGTGTGATATGCAGCCCATTCCTCAAGCCCTAGTGGGGAGGGAGTTACTTTCTAACAGGTATGACCATGAGATGTAGAAGTTCATAGGACACAGAGGACCATGGTGATACCCAAACACCATGGGCTGTGGTAGATTTGGGATGATAGCTAACATTCTTTGAGCATTTACTATACACAGTGCTCTGTGCCAGGTGCTTTGCATGCGATGTCAAATGTAATTGTTGCAACACTCAGTAAGATAGACACTATTATCCCTGCTTAACAGATGAGGACGCTGAGCTTAAAGGACTAGCAGGGCGGTGCAGCAGGTATTGGTGGAGCTGTAGATTCAGCCCCAAGCTGGTGCGAGGAGCCTGCACTGGGAACCACTACCCCGCCCTGTAATAGGAGGGACTGAGTGACTGGCTTCTAGTTACTCCCAGCTCACAGCTCCTTCGAGGTGATGACTCTTGGAGCCCTAGAAAGGTCACTTTTAACCCTAGGACTGGAGCAGTCAATACCATTATTGCAAATTGTGCATTTATACCTCCACCCCACTGGCATACTGTGGTAAGGATGGTTACCTGAAGCCAGCATCCTCGGTCTTTGAAGAGACAGGCTGACAGAGTTGTGGATGAAGAGAATGGAAAGCTGTTAATTAAAGCAACTTTTACACCCTCCCTGGCTTCCTGAGCCTCTGGGTGTGTAATTGGCAGTTGGCGTGGCTGAGTATTTATCAGCTTTTTCGCTTAGCTCTGAGATGGCGAAGTCCCTGGTGGCTTCTGCTCTGAGCTGCATGACATCTGCTGCCATCTGTGGTGGCTACCTCTGAAATTTCTCTCCTTGCTAAGCCAGCCAGAATTTCTCCCTCGCCAGGCCCTTCACTGGAGTAAAGCAGTTAACAGAAATGAGCGTCAGCCGCGTTAACAGCTGTTTTGCTGGTGGTTACTCTACTCTGACCCAGGCATTGGGAATTGGATTTTTTTTTTCTGTTCTGCTTAAAAACAAACTACTGAGTACAGGCATGCCTCACAGACACTGTGGGTTCAATTCCAGACCACAGCAATAAAGCGAGTCAATCTTTTTGCTGGTGGAGGGTCTTGCCTTCGATTTGTAAAAAACCCCCACATCTGTGAAACACAATGAAGTGAAGAGCAATAAAACAAGGTGTGCCTGTTGCAGAAAGAAAGCGAAGTTATGCCTTGGTCTGTGCTAATAGCTAAGAGACTTCATTTGACAAGGAACGTCTCAGAGACCTGGATTCTTCTCTGATTCTTGGACTGTTCACATCACGAGCAGCGATGCTGACCGAGCCTTCCCCTGGGTGTCTCCTCCCGAAAGTGGTTTCTGTGACTGATCATCACACTTCCCTGGGGTTTGAAGCCGTCGCCCTCCATCTGCAGAGACAGATCTATAAGACAGAACCCCCAAATTTAGGCCACGTCCAGACTATGCACACCCCCTCACACAGTGGCTGAAGCCAACAGGGACCCAGTCAGAGAGACGGTCTTCCCCAGGCTCCAGGTCAGACTGTGGCAGGGTGACTTTCTGCTTCACGTGGGGTTTCCCTTATCAGCAAGCAACAGTCACCTAAGCAGGTCAATGAAAATTCCATATGGAGTTGGATTGGAACAGGCCCATTCAGTCATTCGAGTATTTTTCCCCAAGGGAGGACACAGGAGCGGGGGGGCTGTGGCTGGCTCCCGTGCCCAGCTGCAGAGCGGGCGGCAGTGTGTCATTGGTCCTCTCAGAGGCAGGGGTCCTGACAGGCCAGCTGCATGGCTCTCCCAGGCACCCAGTTCACAGGCCTGGTTTGTGGTCCCCCTGAGAGCACTTGACTCCGCTCCGCCTCCTAGCCACGTGGGGAGTGTTTGTCTGGCTCCTCAGTGGACTTGTCCTGCTGGGGACAGGCTAGCTTTCTAGCTGGTCCGAGCATTCCAGCTCCTTGGCAGCTGGTTATACTTGAATGTAAATCAGTACCTTTGGTTTGTCTTGTCAGAGATGCTCTTGTCAGAGTTGGGTTAGCAGGAATCAGTTTCACAGGCGTGGTCTCCTAATAAACTAAGTCGACTCTGATTACTGCATGCCCTGTGGGAAGCCCAGCTTGAAACGAGGGGGCTTTTCCCTCACCTGCAATCTGATTAACCTGGGGAAATGTCTATCCTCTCGGGACCTCTTTTCTAAACGGTTAAATGCTTAGGGTTGTAAGGTTTAGGTAAAGTGCTTGGAACAGGGCCTTCACTTGTTTATTGAGCACTTACTCTTGGCAGGCACTGTTCTAGGCTCAGGCAAAACAGTGCCTGACCTTGTGGGGGTTACATTCTAGGAGGAGGAAACAGGATAACAACAAAATGCAATATTTGCAGTAAGGGCCATGCTCTGAGCATTTAGGCTAAAATTAAAACTCCCCTCAATGTTCTTAGAGAGGAGATGAGCTTCCTGAGTATTGTTTTCTCAGCTCAATATCACAGCCAGCCACGTGGGCATGACTGAGTAGAGCCATCTTTAAAGTGGATATATTTCCGGGTCAGAGAGACTCAGCATAATAGCAGGAGCTCTCGGAAGATCTGAGGGTTCCTTGGAGAGGGGATGGGATGCTCCTGGTGTTCACATGGATAACATGCAAATGAGCACCTGGTTCTGAGGCAGCAGTGAGTAAACCCTGCCTGATGCCGAGCCCTGAGCACTGGCCTCCCTGCCCGCTCCTCCCAGTCCCTGCAGATCTCACAGGCAGCCTCTGCACTCTCCCCGCTGGCCCCTGCCTGTGCCGCCCTGCCCTGCCCCAACCTTGAGACAGGTTAGGTGCTCCATGCACCTGCGCCCAGGCTCCTGAGCCCAGCTGATGAGACAGCATTCCCCGAAGCCTGGGCTCTGGCAGGCCTTTCGGCTGTAAGGGCCAAGGGAACACTCCCTTCTCCTGGAGCTCCCTTCCCGTACTCATCAGGCCTGAACTCTCTCACTCGCTCCCTCCTCCTCCCCTTCTCACCATCCCCTTGTCCAAGATGGACCCTCCCACCTATGCCCACTTTCTCCCTGCACCACCTCTTCCAGGGCTTGCTTCTCCATCCTCAAGTCCTGTGCCATCCATGCCTGTTTTTCCGTGGATTCATTTCAGCCTACATGGCTGCCCACACTGCTGCTATCCTAAACCCGCTTATTTGGATCCTACCTTTCCTCAGCTCTCCACTCCTCTTCCCCTTTACCACTGCATTTCTCAAGGAAAGTCTCCACTCCCTTCTCTAGGGACTCCTTAATCCACTACCCAGTGGTTCTCAACTTTCTGGCCCTTTAAATACAGCTCCTCATGTTGTGACCCAACCATAAAATTATTTCGTTGCTACTTCATAACTGTAATGTTGCTACTGTTATGAATCGTAATGTAAATATCTGATATGCAGGATGGTCTTAGGCGACCACTGTGAAAGGGTTGTTCGACCGCCAAAGGGGTGGGGAGACCCACAGGTTGAGAACCGATGCACTACACTGTAGTGGATTAAGGAGTCCCTGGAGAAGGGAGTGACTACAGCCTAGTATCAGCCCCCAAGACTCACCTGAAACTTCTCTCATTGGGGTCATCAATGACATGTTTGCTTATCAGGTGTACAGCTGTGTCTTTAACTCCCATGTGATAAGCCATTGTGGTGCTCCCTGCAGTCTGAAGCATTTTGCTCCCATTGGGTGTTCCTGGCCACCACTCTTCTGGTCTCCTGCCACTGCTAGTCCTCTTTGGCGCACTATCTTCATTCCATTCCCTTTCTGTAGACTTCCCATGATTCCATCATCAGCTGTATGACTAATAATCACCATCTCTATGTAGTGAGCATCTGCCTCTTTTTTCATCCACAGATGCATATCTCATCTCTACATAGATACCCTTAGGGCACCTCAAAATAGAAGACCAAGCTCACTATTAGCCTTTGCATCAAATCTGCTCTTTCTGTGCTACCTAATTCCACGCAAAAGCTCCACCACCATCCGCTCATCCATCCAAACCAGAAACCTCAGCGCCATCCTCCTCTTCCTCACCAGCATCAACACATTATGTCAGTTCTACCTTGAAAATGAACGTCAAATTGTCCACCTCACTCTATCTCACCAGCCACTACCATGATTGGGGCACCATTATTTCTTCTAGTTCAGTTGTAACACCTCCGAGGTGGTCCCTTATCTCTGGTTTTGCCTCCCCCTGATCCATTCCCCATGTGACTGCCACTGTGATCTCTCTAAATTGCAAATCAGATCACCCTGTTCCACTGTTCACCCTTCAGTGATTCCCACCGCCCACAGGGTCAAATCTGAATTTCTGGATGAAGCCAGCAAGGTCCTTGATGTACTAGTCGCCCACCCTCCTGCTGTGCTTTGTTTGCACACCCTCAGGTGATGCACAGTGCTTCTTTCTGCCTGTAATCACATCTCTCCTCATCATTTGTCAAGCCCCTCTCATGTGTCAGTTCTGTGACGCCTTGTGGAGGGGTACGCTGGGCCTCCTTTTCCTCATCAAACTTTCCATTCATTTGCTTTTACCAGTATGGAATCATAGCTTTCTGTTTTATTCAAAAGGTTATAGTGTTCTTCTCCTCCTCCCTCTGTATTCTGTGAAGGAGTGCTCCGTTATAACACCTGTACCCTCTAGGACAGTGAGTTCCTTGTGGCCAGAGCCACATCCTACTCATCCAGTTCTCCCTGGGGCCTCCCAAGTGCTGGGCACATGGGTAATGTCCAATAGATGCAGTGAACAAAGAAGCCAGAGTGTGTAAGGATGAAACCTCCAAGGGGGCTGCCTTCCTTCCCCACTAGATAGTGACCACCTGTGGGCTGGGTCGTGTCTTCTTTTTCTGCCATTCCTAGACAGTTGGTTTCAATAAATATTATTGAGTATGGATTGGGTTTACTCAACTTTCTACCAGACACTCCTCCTAATGCAAAGGGGTGAAGACACTTGACTGGAACAGGACACTTCTGAAAGGCTTCCCTTAACTTCCCTTTCCCTGACACCAACCTTTATCCACCCGCCATTGTCTCCTCACCCTGCACCAGAAGGCAGTTGGGGCCATAAAAAGGTCTCATAAATCCTTGACTGTAACCATGGACTATAAACCTTTGAATAAAATAGGAAGCTGTGATTCCATACTGATATAAATATATCAAAACTCAAAGTCCACCCTGGCTAAAAATAGAGCACAGCTCAGAGCCCAGCGCCAGGCTGGCTCCCCACACTTTTCCCTTTTATCAAAATGATGACCACATTTATGGAACCAAAACAGGGAAACACGAACATTTAACTGATAAAGAAGAACAGTTCCTGTTCATGGACGCTTTCGTTTTCCAGGCCCAGGGTGTGGTTTATGTCACTTGGTCCCCACCACGGCAACTCAAACCCCTCCTCCCTCGAACTCGGAACCAGCAGGGTGCCACCATCAGGGGCACAGGGGTGTCAGTGACATGCTGGGGGGCGGGATAGCTGAAATAGGAAAATTCTTGGATTTCTGGGATTTCAAAGATTTCTGAGGACAGTGGGACAAGAATACTGGAAATTTTGAATTTCTGATTTCTGAATTTCCTAGGATGTTTGGAAGCCATCATCTCAGAATAAGGTGGTGAGATGTTATAGGAAGGGGCTCCGCCTTCAGAGGTGGCCTGTCTCTCGGGATCCTCTGTGCACTGCAGGGCCCTGCAGCTCCCATTGGGCACGAGGTCCAAGGCTGCCTCCAGGTCCAGAACTGCATGATTACATACAGTATATCATGTACTTATCCACTATAGTGCACAAATAAAGTAAATATCCTATATAATAAAAGGCTAATGTGCAAATTGTCCCTACGAGCGGAAGTTCAACCGACTGGGAGATAGACATGCACTGACCACCAGGGGGCAGCATGGAACACGATGGTCATCAGCAAAGCAGCGCTGGCAGTGGGTGACAGTGGAAGCACTGCCAGCCCCGATAATAGCGGGACCGTGGCTAGGGACCCTACCCATGCACTGGGCCTCTAGTGTAGTATATAACCACATAGACTGTAGATTCGGTTCATATGTGTAAATAGGATTTATTGGTTTTTATTATTTAATTTTGAAATGATTACAAACTTAGAGAAAAGTGGGATTTCAGTACAAAAAAATTCTATTTTTCCTGAACCAGCTGAGAGTAAGTTGCCAATCTGATGTCCCATCACCTACAAATACTTTAGTGAGTGATTCCTAAAAATAAGGGCATTCTCCTACAAAACCACAATATGACCATCAATCAGAAAATTAAATAGATCTGTTGCTGACATCTAATCCTCACACCCCACTCAAGTTTCACCAGTTGACCCAATCATGTTCTTTGCAGCCAAAGGATCCCATTCAGAATTACAAGTTGCATGGAGTTTCCTCTTTTGTTTCCTTCCATCTGGAACAGCTCCTCAGTCTTTCCTTGACTTTCATCATTGTGATGCTTTTGAAGATTGCAGGCCAGTCATTTTCAGTGTCGCTCAGTCTGGTGTTTCCTTATGACTGGATTCAGGTTAACCATCTCTCACAGGAATGCTGCAGAAGCAACACTGTGTTCTCATCGCATCCTGTCCGGTGGCCTCAGTTCCTGTGTATCCCATTACCGATGCTTTCACTTCGATCACTCGGTGAAGGTGGAGTCTGCCAGGCTCCTTCTCTGTAAAGACATTTCCCCTTTGAAAATTAGTAAATATTTTGTGGGGAGGTACCTTGGGCCTCCTTTTATTCATTAAATTTTCAATTTGTTTATATCAGTGTGGAATCATAGCTTCCTATTATTCAAAGGGTGCTAATCCATGATTGTTAGTATGTGTTTTAATGACATGTTGCCACCTATTTGGACAGTGGGACTCATTCAAGATGTCTTTTTGTCCTTTTGACATATTTTCATCATTCTTTGAGTGCCCTTGCTTTCTGGCACAAAATGTTCCAGGCTCATCTTGGACATTCTCCGCCCTGGACCTGGAAACTACCACTTTTGCAAGGAGTCTGGGTTCCTTTCAGAGGAAAATAGTATTTAAAAGCCAAGATCTGGGTGCTAGCTTTGCTCTTTGCTATTGGGGCATCGGCGCTCCCAGGCCCTCTGAGTGGACAGGGGTAGGGAATACATGTAGTGTTGTGTGTGGATATATGTATATGTGTATAATATCTAATATGAGATGTGTACATACATATACATGTTATGGACAAAATGCTTATGTTCCCCCAAATACAAAAGATTATATAAAAGATAACATTTCAAAGCCAGTCATTATATGTAGAACGCCCAAAGGGAGTGACTGAGAAACGCTCCATAAGCTCATGAGCCCCTCACCGATTTGAGAACATAAAAGGGTTGAGAGAGGGGAGAGGAAGAGAGGATTCCAAATGGGTGTTTCTTCAGCTTTCTTCTGAGGTGGCTGGGTGGGCTTCTGCCGCCCTTCACTGAGAGCAGGTTTGAAGAGACCTGTTACTGACAAGGGGGAACTAAAGAGGCCTGTGGCTCCAGCTAGAGGAGGGCCGCGTCGGGGTCAGGCACCAGGATGCCCAGTGTTTCCCATCAGCTGGACACGGCCCACACAGGAGACATCTGCATAGTGTGAGCGGCATTAAGCCAATGGGAGGGAGTGGGAGGGAATCACAGCAGAAGGAAGCTAGAGGTGGGCGCAACATCCCCATGGGGCTGAGGATGGAGACCCCAGGACAGATGTATCCCTCAGGTCAAAGGAGCTGCAGGGAAGAACCCCCAGAGGTGGGAAGCGCCCACAAGAAAGTCAGCTTTCACACCTGCTCGGACCAGAGAGCACAGCCAGCTGATAGCAGCTCCTGTTCAGGAAAGAACCGGTGCTCCCCATGGTTTAGCATTCATCCCACACCTGACCCTAAGGGATGAAACACAGCCTAGCGGGCTGGTAGAGGTAAGAGCTGGATGGAAGGGGCAGAGGCACGAGGTGGAAAAGAGAGAAGCCAGCCATGTGCCCCTTTCCACCTCGGGCTTTGAGCCTGGCACAGGCCTGGTGGTGGAGGGGAGATCTGCTGCACAGTCGGGTTCAGGGTTTGTACTAACTCTGGCCCAACTTAATTCCAGAACTGCGACTGTGTGTGGAAGCGACTTCAGACTGTCCGTTACCTGTGGGCCTGCCAGAGCCTTCACCCAGGAGTAGGGAGATATTAGCCCCATTGAGGGGTTCCCATGGATGGTGGGAAATACCACTAGAGTTTATTTTTATCGTGTCTCATGAACATGTGCTCAGCATACCTGCTGCAAGCAGAACGGGGCTTAAGCAACGGGGATTTGAGAAGCAGTTTGAGGTGGGTGGCTGCAGGATTAGTTCATCAGCTTAGTGAAGGCCAAGGACCAAGCTCATCCTATCTGCTCTGCAGCCTTAGTGCGTCAATGATTCTCCCCTCCTAGCCACAGGATGGCTGCCCCAGACCCGGCCGTCACATCACGGGACACAACAGGGGTTGCAGGCTCCCCGCACTCACTTCCTGCTCCTTAGAGAGAGGGAAGTCTTTTGTACAAGGCCCTCAACAAGACCAGCTTTGTCACTCCTGGGCCTAAATGGCTCATGTGACTATACCTCATAATATGTTTCCTGAAGGAATAGTCTTCTCTTCTTACTTCCTAAGACTCCTCAAACCACTCTAAAGTAGAATCAGTGCCTCCCTCCCAGGCCTGCTTTCAAAGAGGTCATCATAACCTAATTGCCAAAGCCAGTGCATATATTTCCCAGCTCTGGTCTTACTCAATTTCTAGATTAATCGATACTACATAGCTCTCCCCACCCTTTAAGCTCTGTCCTCCCTTAGAGGGTTCCCTTAACACCATGCCTCTGGTCTCCTTTTACTTCTCCATCACTCTCTAGCATTCTGTGGCTTCCTTATCTCCATTCCACCTCCTTTATACATACTCCCCGTAGTTTCTGCTATCACCTGTGTGACAAATGCTACCACAATTACATAGCTAGTACCTCCCTCTTTTCTGAGCTCCGAGTCCACTTTCAAGTTTCCTATAAAATATCTATATATGGATGTCCCTAGAGAACCTCAAACTAAAACATGAGGGTCATTGTTCTGCCCTTCCACCAGAGTTATTCTTTCTGGGCTCATCACTTCATTAGTGTCACGTCATCCCCTGCCTAGTCATCCACGCTAGAAACCTCAGAGCTCCCTTCCTCGTTGTGGCCACCAAGTCACCTCAATGCTGCCTGCTAAATATATCTCACTTCGGCTATTTTCCATCCCAACTGCCACCACATTGGTTCTGGTTGTTCTTCCCAGGACAGTCGTGACAGCTCCTAAGCACTGCGCCCTTCCCTTTTGCTGCCTTGTGTGAGGAGATGATGCCTGGAACTGCGGCAGCCGTCCTGTAACCATGAGGTGACACGAGTGAGAACTAACAGCCAACATGCTGAGGATGGAAGTGGAGAATGAAAAGAGGCCGGTCCTTGTCA
Source organism: Myotis lucifugus (assembly GCF_000147115.1). Classification (NCBI taxonomy): domain Eukaryota; kingdom Metazoa; phylum Chordata; class Mammalia; order Chiroptera; family Vespertilionidae; genus Myotis; species Myotis lucifugus. The sequence goes on along the minus strand of NW_005871215.1, from coordinate 323,066 downwards.
GCGCTGAGCAGCTGAATCAATGCCAGGCGTCATCTGCCTGCGGACTTCTTGGGATGTGATGTAATGTCTGTCTTGTGTAAGTTCCTGTTAGTGGTCAATAATTCCATCATGGAGCATTCCTGACTGACAGGGAGTGGGGAGATGGGGGGACAGTGTGAGCACACTGTGACATGCTGACATGGCGATCTTGAACCAGCTATTTCAGTGTGAAGGATGTGTTTAGGTAGCCGGGGGGGGGGGGTGGGGGGGTGGGGGAAGGGGTGCCGGGGGAACAAATTATTAAACATTAAACATTTAGTTTTTACTGGTGTTACTAAGTAACAGATATCACATACATTGTTCTAGAATCTAGATCAGCCGTGGGCAAACTACGGCCCGCGGGCCAGATCCGGGCAGGTTGAAATGAATAAAACTAAAAAAAAAAAGACCGGACCCTTTTATGTAATGATGTTTACTTTTGAAATTATATTAGTTCACACAAACACTCCATCCATGCTTTTTATTCCGGCCCCTCCGGTCCAGGTTTAAGAACCAATTGTGGCCCTCGAGTCAAAAGGTTTGCCCACCCCTGATCTAGATGAAACCCTC
>NW_005871215.1:305353-320820 GCF_000147115.1 Myotis lucifugus | reverse complement strand
GATCAGTGTAAAGCTGGAGTTCACCATGTTTCCTCCAGGTGTCCCCAAGGAGGCAACGATGACCTGGTGGCTGGACCTCAGCTCCCTCCATCGGATGACCAGCCTGGAACTGGTAGTGAAGGTGTAGGGGAAGGAAACTTGAACCTGCACACAGTCAGCTTGTCCAGAGCCACCTGAGAATTACTCCAACTGTAAGTGCACACGGGAGGGCATGTGCACACACGCGCGCGCACACAGCAGACTGCTCTGAATGGATGTACTTTCAAGTCACCATCCCTCTTGTTACAGCCCCAACTCCATCAGTTCTTCCCCACCTCCGCCTGGAGAGCTGCTGCTGAGAGGCATTGTGCGTTTCCTGAGTCTGTCAGCCAGGGTGTCCCGGCTCCAGTTTTTATGATTTATCTCAAAATCAGATCCAGTCTCCTCACTCCAGTTTCAGAGCCTTCAGCCCTCACGGGTTCCCCGGCCCACGGGGATGAAGGTGAAGCTCCCAAATGCTGACTCGCCTCCCTCTCAGTCTCCTCCCGCCTGGCACACCCTCCCCACACTCTCACCCCGGAAAGTTCTTTAGGGCTTCAAATGCTGTGCTGTTTCTCCCTCCTGAGCTTCTGCAAGGACAGGCGGCCACTCTGGTCATGGCTCCATATATTGTGCCACATTCTAATGAGTTCTAATAATTAGTTTTAAGTGTGTATGTGATCAAATATTTGGCAGGGCACTTGTGGCTTACCCCCTGCAGAGTCCTGAGCTACTGCTCTGCTGGCTACCAAAGGCGTTAAGACACAGTTCCCACGTGCGCAGAATTTTATCTTCTATTTGGGTACATAAGACCTGAGCACCCGAAACAGCTAGAAACCAGTGTTAAACCAGAGCTTGCAAACTGGTGGCCTGTGGTCACAATCTAGCCCTTACATGTGTCTTGTTGGGCAGTAACAATTTTAACCAACACAGTTGTTGTTTTTTATTTTGTTTTATTCCGGTCAAATATACATGACATAAAATTGACTATCCTAACCGTTTTAAGTGGCATTAGTTGCATTCATATGCTGTGCAATGATCACAAAACTCTTTTCATCTTACAAAATTGAAGCTCAGCTCCATAAAACATTAAATCCCCCTCCCTCCACCTTGCCCCTGGCCACCACCCTGCTTTCTGTCTCTATGATTCTGAGTGCTCTGGTACCTCCTGTAAATTGAATTATATAAATATTTGTCTTTTTGTGACTGGCTTATTTCACTTAGCATAATGTCCTCACGATTCATCCATATTAGAGCATGTGTCAGAATTCCCTTTCTGTTTAAGGCTGAATAATTCTCCACTGTTTGTATACTAGTACACCACATTTTGCTATCCAATTATGTCTCAATAGACACTTGGGTTGCTTTCATATTTTGGCTATACACATGGCGTACAAATATCTCTTTGAGACCCTGTTCTCAATTCTTCTGAGCACATACCCAGAAATGGAACTGCTGGATCATGTGGTAATTATATTTTTAATTTTTTGAGGAACCTTCATACTGTTTTCCACAGTGGTTGTACCATTTACATCCCCACCAGAAGTGGACAAGGGTTCCAATTTCTTCACATTCTCACCAATACTTATCTTTTATTTTTGATAATAGCCATCCTAATAGGTGTGAGGTAGCCAGCATAGCTTTTAAATTGTTTTTAATTAGTTGCCAATATTTAAAAATCAGATTACTTGTGGGTGTTTTGTGTGTGTGTGTGTGTGTGTGTGTGTGTGTGTGTGTGTGTTTTTAAGTCTAGATTTCTAACTTCTTTTGAAAAACTGTAAAGTTCTGGCAGCACTGGGCCTGTACTGACCCCTGGTAACAGCTAGCTGGAGCCGAGTAGCAGCTGGCCCTGTGCACAGGACAGGGCCTGCCCGCACCAGCGCCCCTCTGCCACTGTCCATGGCCTCTGGACACGGAACAGGAGGGCAGGTGCCTGTCTTCCCTATCACTGATGCTTTAACCCATAGCACTGCCAGGAGGAGAGAAGAATGCTTCTAGTATCATTCCTCCCTAAAGCTGAGGAAAGTCAAGGTAGATAGGAAGGCTGGGAGTGAGCCTGTTTGTGTGATAGAGTTTGTCACTTACGTGTCCTTTGCAAGCACCTGTTTCTTATACTTAGACACGCGACTCCTATAAGTTCTCTTCCTGGCCCCTGTAGGCATTTGGGTTGACGATGCTTGTGTTGAACTGTGGTGACTCCCAGCCACCAGGTTTTCTGGGACAGTGGTTGCACTGTGAGCTGGGATACTCAAAGGCAGTCTGAGAAAACAGGTGGAATTTCATCCTCTGCCTGGAAGGATGGCATATATTTGGCCAGGGCTGCCATAACAAATACCACAGGCTGGGCGGCACAAACAACAGGAGTTGAGTCTCTCACAGTTCTGGAGGCTGGAAGTTAGGGATCAAGGTGTCTCCTGGGCTGGTTTCTTCTGAAGCCTCTCTCCTTGGCTTGTAGATGAACCACATCATCTTCCCTTTCTACATGTCTGGGTTCTAATCTCCTCTTCTGACAAGGACACCAGTCATAAGGCATTAGGGCCCACCCATATGACCTCATTTTAACTTATCTCTTTAAAGACCTGTCTCCAGATACAGCCACATTCTGAGAGGCCAGGGCTTAGGACTTCAGCATATGAACTGGGGGAGGACACCCCCCATTACAGACGGGCCGGATGAGGAAGGAAGGGAGAAGTTACAGTGGGCGTGCATTTTCCTTCTCAGCACCTGTGCTGGTTTTCTACGGCTGCTGTCATAAATTGCCAGACACATAGTAGCTTAAATGACACACATTCATTTTCTTGCAGTCCTGGAACTCCAAAATCCAGTGTTGGCAGGGCGACAGTCCTTTCCCAGGCTTTTCCCAGTTTGTGGAGCTGCCAGCAGCATTCCTTGGCTCGTGGCCCCTATTACGCATCTTTCTGCTTTCCTCACCTCATCTCCTTCTCTGTCTCTGACTCTCCTGCCTCCTTCGTAGAAGGACCTTGTGATTACATTGGGTCCACCCAGGCAATCCAGGAGAATCTCCCCATTCCAAGATCCTTAATCACATTTGCAAAGTCCTTTTGCCATGTAAGATAATATATCTTACAATGTCAGGAATTAGGTAGCGAACATCTTTAAGAAACCATGTTCTACTCCAGCACCCCTCCTCCCTTCCCTTCTTCCATAAAGATCTAGTGGGGAGTTATCCATCATTGCACCCCACTAGTGTGGCCACGTGAGTTAAGCTGGCCCAATCCAAGTCCTTTGAGGGATTTCCCCTTGAGTGGCAAAGCAATGCAATTGGAGCCTGGAGCTGGCAGAGATCAAAACTCCTGTAAGGTCAAAGCTGTAGTCGGCACTTGTAGAGATGGACACCAAGGTGTGGAGAGAAGGACAGATGGAGAGTCCTGGCAGCATTTCCACCCCTGCTCCAGTTGTTCCTGGGCCAGCAGTTTGGGAATCAATATATGCTCCACTTAGTTTGTTACGGTTGGGTTTCTGTCCCTGGGAATCAAAACAGTCTTGACATATAGTGAAGGCTAAGTGGAGCGGGGAGGGGGGTCAACAGGAGCAGAAGTGAGTCTATTTTGAGCTAATGAAGCTGAAGCTTCAAAGGCACTCACTTACGAGTCCATCCATGGTCCGATATGAGTCATGCTCATATGTTTTTGCAAAACATTTAGGAGCTGCATTAACTGCAGTTATTAAGACCACATCAGTCTCTTTCCATTTCCATTTCCCCTCTATTAAATCCCCCCTCTCCCCAGCTTTGACGTGATCATAGGGGAAAACTGAGTGGAGGATACATGTATTGTGTGTTGAATGGGCTATTTTTATATGGCTTCCAGGGATTCCATTAAGTCTGTGGTTGGCGGGTAGAAGAAGGGTTTTTAGGAATTCTCCCACTGCCCTGACTCACCCAGCCTGGCAGCAGGAAGGTGCCACGCTGGCAGTGGTACAACTACATGACTGTGTCCCACAGCGCTCGTTACCAGGAATATGAGGGGAGTGGAGGAGAAACAAGTTGGGAAATGCAAGGAGCCAGAGGTTGCTCTGTTGAAAAATTCTCGTGATCATCAGACATGTGTAAAATTATAAAATCGGGGATTGGATTCTTGACTTCTGGTGAAAAGTAAAATTCTCCTTTTCTAAGAATATAGCAGATAAAGATACATCAACATATACATTTTCATGGAAATTGTACAAAATGGAATGTGTCCGGATTCCTGGGGGATCTAATCCTGTAAGATTAAAACAATAGTGTGCTAGTGTATGAAGTTGCATCATTCATGCATCCTAATATATCGGACTATGTCTTAGCAAGACTTTACCAGTAACAGGTTGTGAAGCTAAAATACACTTTTCTAAATGATCAACTACAGTATTCCCTCCATGGATAATGGTACTTCAAACTGTCATATGAAGACACAATAAAGGAGTATGCAGCTAAACAGGAAGAAAAGTAGTATTATAGAAGCATGTCAGACAACAACCTATGTAAAAATTTTTTAAATAAATCTTTATTGCTCAGATTATTACAGATGTTCCTCTTTTTTCCCCCATAGCTCCCCTCCACCTGGTTCCCACCCCATCCCATGCCCTTACCCCCTGCCACTGTAGTCATCTATAGGTGTAAGATTTTTGTCCAATCTCTTCCCGAACCTCTCACACCCCCATCCCCCCGAGAATTGTCAGTCCACTCCCTTTCTATGCCCCTGCTTCTATTATATTCACCAGTTTATTCTGACTTAATTTTTAAATTCACTTGTTGATCGATATTTATTTGTTGTCACTTTGTTGTTCATAATTTTTATCTTTACCTTTTTCTTCTTCTTCCTCTTCTTAAAGAATATCCTTCAGCATTTCATATAATCCTGGTTTGGTGGTGATGAAGTCCTTTAGCTTTTTCTTGTCTGTGAAGCTCTTTATCTGACCTTCAATTCTACATGATAGCTTTGCTGGGTAGAGTAATCTTGGTTGTAGGTTCTTGCTATTCATCACTTTGAACATTTCTTGCCACTCCCTTCTGGCCTGCATGGTTTCTGTTGAGAAATCAGCTGACAGTCATATGGGTACTCCCTTGTAGGTAACTAACTGTTTTTCTCTTGCTGCTTTTAAGATTCTCTCTTTGTCTTTTGCTCTTGGCATTTTAATTATGATGTGTCTTGGTGTGGTCCTCTTTGGATTCCTCTTATTTGGGGTTCTCTTCGCTTCCTGGACTTGTAAGTCTATTTCTTTCATCATGTAGGGGAAGTTTTCTGTCATGATTTCTTCTAATAGGCTTTCAGTATCTTGCTCTCTCTCTTCTTCTGGCACCCTCATAATTTGGATGTTGGTATGTTTGAAATTGTCCCAGAGGCTCCTTACACTATCTTCATATTTTTGGATTCTTTTTTCTTTTTGCTTTTCAGTATGGGTGATTTTTGCTTTCTCGTATTTCAAATCTTTGACTTGATTCTTGGGATCCTCAAGTCTGCTGTTGGATCTCTGTATATTATTTTTAATTTCAGTCAGTGTATGCTTAATTTCTGACTGGTCCTTTTCCTTTTTTCTTTTTTTTTCTTTTTTGCATTCTCATTAAGATCTTTGAAGGTCTCACTAAGTTCCTTGGAGGTTTATAGAAGATTCTTGAGTAACCTTATACCTGTGGTTTTGAACTCTATGTCCAGTAGTTTGCTTTCCTCCATTTCTTTCATTTGTGACATGTTTCTTTGTCTCCACATTTTGGCTGACTGCAAGGACCCGCTGTGTCTATTGTGGAAGAACTGCTGTGCTGGAGACACCCTTATGGGGTAAGACTTGCTTCAGTGGGGCTTTGGTGCTCACTGAGTCTGCCTCTTGAGTGTGTCCCTTATGGATGTGAGGAGTTGAAATCTGGTATCTGACCACTGGGTAACCTGGCTCCTGGATCTCCAACTCAACCACTGTGTGAGTCCACCCAGCAGGAGCTACAGTGATATCAGCAGATTTCTCCTCTTTGTTTGGGGTTTGGAAGTTTTGGAGCCCTCTGACCCAGCTTCAGGGGTGAGGATGTAACTTGAGTGGGGTGGGGTCTCAGAGAATCACCAGGGCGGAGCAAACAGCAATGGCTGTCGTCATCTCTGCGTCCCGAGTCCTCGAGTCCCGCGCCCCCACGGTAACAATGATCCCTGCGAGCAGCTCTGCGAGAAAGCCACCCTCGCTTTCCAACCCGCTGCAAGACAGTCCAGTTTCTCCCTGTAGGAGTCTGGGTCCCCAGAGTCTTGCCGTAAACAAGTTCAGTGCATTCGGGAGCTTGTATCCCCTTCCGATTGAAAAAAACTGTGCACCCAGTTGCAGCCCGCCTCGCGCACACCTCCCTACCTCTGCTCTTGGCGCCTCTGCACCTCCTACCCCGTCTCATTGCGCTTTTTTCTTTCCTTCTAGTTGTAGAACTTCCACTCGGCCAGCTTTCCCGTGGTTCTGGATGATAGCTGTTTTGTCTTATAGCTCTAGTTTTAATGTGATTGTGGGGGGCAGCACATACAGGTTTATACCTTATGCCGCCATCTTGGTTCCCTCCAACCTACGTAAATTTTATATCTCTTGTGCTTTGTGGTATTTTCCAACTTTTGAAAGTTTGTAATTTGTTATAGTTTATTATTTCCTTCTATTCATTTTTAATTTAATTTTGTACTTGCCACTTTGCATTCATTTTCTTTAAAAGAGTGATCATCATTCAGGCCCCAGTAAACCAGAATCAGCCCCCATGGTATAGAGGCGAGAATGGCCAACCTGCCTACAATGGGGGCTGAGAACTGAGGAATCTCCCAAGCAGGTAGAGAGGAGAGAGGTGGGGGGTGCTGACGATGGTGGACATGGAAAGGCACGTGGGGCGAGGCAGCGCCAGTGAGGTTGCCAGTGGGTGAGTTACCGTCAAGGAGAGTGACATGAGAGAGGGCTTCCTTTTCTCTGGGAACAGAGGCTTTCCAGCTGTGTCCGCCTTCTGCACCTGTAATGAGTGGAGAGATGATTAAAGACTGAAACAGGTGGTACATTCTGGAATCCTGAAAAATAGTCCAAAAAAATGCCACTGTCTGAAACAGAGATTTATAAGAACCAGCATCAAACAGATGAGAGTGATCAAGTTTGAGTGCTTCCCAAATCTCTCAAAATCCCTCCAGGAATAGGGTAGTCTACCAATTCATCGAGAGTTGAGAGTGTATCCTCAAACCCCATCGGGGAAGCAATTTAAGTGGAACTAATAAAAGATGCCATCTCCAAGAACACTGCTAGACACATATTGGCATATGATAAAGTATTTAAAAAGCAAATTAAAAGGTGGCAGTCACACACATACACAGATGAATAAATTAGATAAAAAATAATCTAAAATACAGAAACCATATAATGGTTTTTATCCAAAGACAAGTGACAAATAAGGAAAAGTATTCGCAACTCATATCACAGCCAAAGATTGATTTTCCTAATATATCAGAGTTCCTATAAATAGATTTCTTTAAAAGATCAACAATCTAATAAAAAAATAGGCAGTTCATGAGAAGGGAAATACAAATGCCTCTTAGACATATGGAGAAATATTAAACCTTATTCAGAGTCAGAAAGTGCAAAATCAGATTACATTGCAATATCACTATTTGACTGTCATACTGGCAAAGATAAAAGAAAATTTGGTATGGGGCGGGAAACAAGCTCTCTCATAAATTGCTTGTAGGAGTATAGATACAATTTCTGTGGAGAGCAGTTTTGCAATATCTATCCATATCATAAGTGCATATGCACTTTGACTTCTAAGAACTTGTCCTGTATAAGTGGTCACACATGAGGATGCAACATATGTAAGAGCATTTGCAGCACTCTTTACAATAATAAAAGGCGACAGACAGCCAACATGTCCATCGAGGGACCAAATAAATAAATTACCATACATCCACACATTAGAATATTACTCAGCTATAGAAAAAAAATGAAGAAGCTTTATTTGAACTGACACGAAATAACCTTCAAGATAAATAAAGTAAAACAAAGCAAGGTGTAGAAGAGAAAACAAAGTTCCCTCCTATTATGATTTTAAAAGGAAGGTATGTGTCTCGTTTGGATAAACATGAACTGTCTGTAGGGAGACACCAGAAACTCAGACATCACCTGCCTCCAGAGAGAAGCGCTGGTGCCGGGGAGCTGATGTAAGTAAAGAGCCTCACCCTCCCTGGAAAGGAGAAAGACAGTACTGATGATGGCTCAGCAAATGTTCCCTGAGGCTGGCCCTCCAGCAGGCACTGCACCAGGGACCAGCAGCCAGTAAGACAGTGTCCTGCCCTCGTGGAGCTTACATCCCAGGGAATGAAGCAGGCACTAAACCAATCAAATATCTGGATAGACAGGTGATGGACAGAGATGGAGAGAGAAGCAGGAGGAGAGGGAGAAGGAGTGGGGAGCGAGGGAAAGAGAGAGGGGGGTCAGGTACTTTGGAGAAAATAAAAGCTGGCGAGTGTAGAAAGAGTAAATGGGGTGACATCTATTGTTTTGGGCAGGAGGTGGTCAGAGAAGGTCTCGTGTCGTGCAGGGTAGGAGCATCTGGGGGTCATGTGCCAAGGCCTCACGTGGGTAGTTCTGAGTGGCTATTAAGGAAGCCAGTGTGGCTCAAGCAGACAGTGGGAAAGTGACCGTGACAGCTGGCTGATATGTGCCCCCACACTTCACAACCCTTCCCCAGGAGCGAGGCAGCTGCTGGGCCTGTGGGGGTGGCGCCCACGCCTCAGAGATTCCCACGGAAGCCCAGTCCTCCTGAAGGTCAGGCGCCTGACCAGAACAGGACAGCTCCAGCTGTAGAACGGGAGGCCCGGGGGTTGCTACAGCCCACACTCTGGGGTGATGTCTATCATTTTAGCCAAAGTGTGTAATGACTTCTCTCTTGATTAACCCTCCAGGACCAAAGCAGCCCTTTGGTAACTCCACTACCACATTCTAAACGTGGTATCTGCCCCCGCAGCGCAAAAGCAGTCCTGCGCTCCCAGGGAGAGCCTGTGTGTGCTGGAAGGAAACACCGTAAGCCCATATCCTATTGTTGTCTATTCCTGAGCCCTGAGTTCCAGAAGTAGTCACAGACAAAGCAGCCTCTGCGCTTCTCTTCCCAACCATGGCTGGGCCCCCATGGGACCGCGGCTCCCCCTTACCCCCGGGTGTGTTTTCTCTGTATGACACGTGCTATGTAAACTCTCTGGTCACACTGGGTCCTTGCTCTTTAAGAGAACAAATCCCCGGGGAAGAGGGTTGCATCTTGCATAATTGGACACTTGGCTGCATCCAGAGAGAAGTGTTTGCAGAACACATTGAGAGCCAGCCCCGGGACCCACATGTTTGCTCAGCATCCACTTGGCAAACAGCAAGAGCCTCCCTTGAATGTGGGGGGCAGAAAGGGATTTTCCTCAAATCTAAGCAAGCCTCTGGGGTGATGGCTCATTCAAAAGGCTGCAGTGTAGGAAAGGGTGTTCTGGCATATCCGTGCCAGGCTTTGCCTCATCGGAGATGGACACAGTCTTTTCTCTCTCATTTGGCCTCCTAGCAGCAGGACTGACCCTGGAATACTGAGGGGGTCCTGGGCCTGGTTCAGGGTCCAAGTGTCTGGAACGGAGCCCCAAGGCCAGCTGTAGGAGCAGGGGGTAGGAGAGGGAGGGATGCCCACTAGCTGTGCTGAAAAGGAAGACTCGGGCTTTATGCACATGATTAGTAATGAGGAGCTAGTTGCCTGGCAACAGCAGCCCCTTCCCCCTTCTATCCATACCCCTCAGGCTGCTGGTAATGTTTGGTGACATTTTTCTTTTCAGAGCAGAGACAGGAAGTAGCCCCCTTAATTAGCTGAAGATGGTGCCCACCCCACCCCCTTTACTGGCTTATTGATCTGACTGCTGATTAGAAATCACCCCCAAAGCATATAATTATTAATTGCTTATTAATAATTGCTGTGCCAAGGTAACCCCACAGATTGCTGTTCATACAAGTGAAGACTTAGACCAAAGCCTAGCACAAAGGAAGTAAAGATCAGCTTTTCAAACAACCAACACTCTTTTTCTTGTAGGGGACTGGAGTGGCAAGACCTACTCTCTCAGGCTTTGCTCTTTTCTCTCAGCAGAATGCTGCAGCCAGGTGAGAACACCCCACTCAAACCGCCTCCTTTCACCGTGGGGAAACTGAGGCCCAATGAGGTAGAGTGACTTGGCCTAAGTCACTCAGCTAACAACGCCACAGCCAGACTGAACCCAGACCTTCTGGTTTTCAGTCTCTTCCCGCTTCACCTCCGGCCTTCTCAATTTAGCGTTTCACAAGACTCTCACCAGGAGTTCATAAAAAATGCCCCGTATTAGTGTCCTAATGCTGCTGGAACAAATTACCAAAAACTTAGTGGCTTAAAACAGCACAAGTTTGTTATCTATAGCTCTGGAGGTCACAAGTCCTAATGTGGGTTTTCCAGGACTAAGCAAGGTGCGGGCGGAGCCGCGTTGCTCCTGACATCTCTAGGGCGAACCCGTGCTGGGCTCAGGGCCCCACACCCATCTCGGCTTCTGTCATCACAGGTGGGCCTGGGCCGCCGCCTCCTTCCCTTCTAGGGACCCTGGTGAGTGCACGGGCCCCTCCAAACAATCCTGGACAATCTCCCCATTTCAAGATCTTACATTTAGTCACATCAGCAAAGTCCCTTTTGCCATGTTAGATAACATACTCAGATCCTGGGATTAGGACATGGACATCTTTGGGGTTCCTTATTCTGCCCCCCAGGGTCTGATTCAATCTTCTGGGGTAGAGCCAGGAGTCTGCACCCGAGCAGTCCCCTCTGACTGTGCAGCAGGGGCTGGAGTCCACGGGAAACACCGAGCTGCCCTTCCTGCCCGCTCTCACCTTCTCTTCTCAAGAAAAGGATGCGCTTGGCAAGGCCAGGCCAGTGTTTCCATTTTATAAGATGAGAAGCTCAGAGCTGAGAAGGGTGAGCTTCTAGTCCAAGGTCCTACAGCTAGAGCCGAACTGAAAGCCTTCTCCCCTCTCCTACCCCCAGTTCTTTTTACTACAGTGCAGTCAACACCTGCTTCCAGCCCCCACCCCCCACCCCGTGAAGCTTGTGGAGCCCACTCCCTCTCCCTTATACTCCAGAAAGCCAGGTCCAGAGCAGGCAAGGGGCGTGCCAACCCAGCGCTCTCCCTCCTGACTACAGGCACAACCACCACTCCCTCGAGAGTCCAGAGAGATCAGACATCTTCACTTTCTTACCCATCTGCTGAGAAACACTTTTAAACACAGAATAAGACTAATGTGCTAAACTCATTTCAAATATATGGGACAGAAACCCATCTGAGCCTTTTGGTGGATTATCTGCACAGAGCAGGCTGATGGGAATTTGGAGCTGGAAAAGACCAGGTGTGGCCATGTCAGGCCTTTTCTGTGCAAGTCCCAGGAGGAAACATAACAAAGGAGACTCTCAATTGCTGGCAGGCAGGTGCATGGATGAGCACTAGGGGGCAGAGCTTGTCCAGGAATGGGAGGCCAATGCTCCTTTCCTTTGGTTTTAAGGGTGATTTTAAAAGGCTGAGTTTGTAGTACGAAGGGTCATTGCCTTTAGCACAGCCTTAGTCAATAGGTTTCTAATTGGCCTATTAATCTGGAAATAAGTGTAAAATAAGAAACCCAAAGGATGGGTTGAGATCGAATGGAGTGGAAATAATGACCATCCCCTGAATGACTGTTTAACAGATCAATTGTCTCGTAACCTTTGTTCTTTAATGTGAATTGACACATGACCACAATTTGGCATAAAGCAGTGGGTCTAAATATTGAGAAAAAATTATATTTTAAGAGTTTTCTAGTATATAGTAGCTGGAAATACACACACACACACACACACACACACACACACACACACTAGTGGCCCGGTGCATGGATTCATGCACATTGAAAGGAATTTAATTAGAACAAACATTTTAATATCGCTATTCACCCTTTCTCTATAATAGAAGTGTCAGAAATGAAATAAAATTAGTAAAATGTATATGAAAATAATATATAAATTGATTAATAAATAAACAATAACAACATGATATAACAACAAAGACATGATATAAAAACGATGACTGATAAATTGATTAAACTTATTCTAATATCTCCCTGTATACCACATTAAGAGTAAAAACACTTTCAGCGTTCTTGACTAATTCCCTTGTGATGAAGTATTTACAACTTTAACTTTAACATCCCACGCTCTTTGAACTTGAGAGAAAGCAACATATAACTGACCATGTCTGAAAACGGGTTCAGGTGGGAATATTCCTACTCTGTCTAGATTGGTGCCAGCAAGAGCTTTATATGTATTGCGCATGCATGAGTCAACATTTATTTTTAAACTAGTGGCCCAGTGCACGGATTCGTGCACATTGAAAGAAAATTAATTAGAAGAAATATTTTAATATCACTGTTTGCCCTTTCTCTATAATAGAAGTGTAAACCAAATTCACAATCGACAATGACAGATCGAAACACACGCGTGCGATTGGTGCCAGCGAGAGCTTTATATGAATCACACATGCGTGAGTCAACATTTATTTTTAAATGGCCAGTGTGCATCATATGTACTGGCCGGTTGGTCAGTCAGCCACTCAGCCAGATGTACATACACAAAACACACACACACACACACACACACACACACACAGTTGGACATACTTGAATTTAGTGGTTGCCTGAGGATATCCTCTTGTTTAAAACAACAATAACTACCATTTGACTATAATGAATAACTCTGTATTGTAGATTTGAAAATTGCTCATAGACACAGACAATAGTATGGTGATTACCAGAGAGAAAAGGGGATGGGGGAAGGTTGAAAAGGGTACAGGGGGAAGAAATGGTGATGAAAGGAGACTTGACTTGGGGTGGTGAACACACAATACAATATACAGATGATGTATTATAGTATTGTACACATGAAACCTATATCATTTTATTAACCAATGCCACCCAATAAATACAATAAAAAAGAAAGAAAGAAACAGAGGGTGAGGGTGGGCAGGATTGGGGGGGGGTGGGGGGCAATGGAGGGATAACCACACATTTATAATACCTTAATTAATAAAATAAATAAATAAATAAATAAATTGTGGTAAGAAAAAAAAGAAAATTGCTAAGAGTAAATCTAAAAAATTATCATCACAAGTAAAAAATAAATTTTTTATGGTGACACTGGTTAACTAGACTTATTTTGGTGATCATTTCACAACATCTGCAAATATTGAATCATTATGTTGTATTCCTATAACTAATATAACGTTATATATCCATTATACCTCAACATAAAAATAAACAAAAGTAATAACTACCATAAATGAGCACTCTGGCAACAAGCACTGGACTTTTCTTGCATGATCTCATTTAAGCAATATAACCCTATAAGATAAGACTATAATTGTTTTTATTTTATAGTTGAGGAAATTGAAACAAAAAGGGGTTAAGATGTCCAAGATTACCCAGCTAAGTAATGGTTCACCCGGACTCAGACTGAGATCTGTGACACCAAAACCCAGGTTCCAGGCTCTTGTCTTTCTGAAAGTCTGAGCTATCCTCTCCTGACGGAGAAAACCTGGGTCCTAGCCCCTGACACTTCACATTCAAATCTGAGTATGTGCTGTTTGATGATTGGTCCTGGCAAAGTGACTCCACCTCTCTGTTGAATCTTAAGATCATATAATGAGGCAAATACTTACAGATCATAAAATTAGTCAAAATAAGTGCAATATAACTCCTATGTTAGAGACATTTGGAGCATCAAGAACTCAGATTAATGTACAGAGTCCAGAGCTATCACCAGGAAGAGATCTGCAGGAAGTTGGTGCTGGGGTCAGGAAGAAGTTTTTACAGGTTGGAAGTGAAACAAGATGGTGTGAGGTTTTGAGTGGGATTATTCCCTAAAGCTCCCAGTTTAATATGGATGGATCCTTTTCCTGCTTGTAGGCCCTAGAGTTTGGGGGCAGTAGACTGGCCAGAGGAGAGCCACACATTGGGCAAAAACAAGTATGCATTGGAGAAATGCTACGCAAGGTCACCAGCTGGGGGTAAACTGGGGGCTCATTTCTCAAGGAACCAGCAGAAGTCACTTGGCCATGGACCTTGAGGACCATTTGGTCAGCCATGAGGACCAACAATCCTGCCACAGACAATCACAAAAGGGAATATAACCCTTTCCCTTTTTCCCTCTTCTCCAAAGCCAGAGGAATGGAGGCATGAGAGAAAACAGACCATGAGTCCCTTCCCACCCCCAAAATCTTCTCAAGCCAGGAGTCTAGTCTGCATCAGAGGCAAGAAGGAAATCTTTGAATCATATATAAGACTGAAATTTTAAATTGAGCAAAGCTGAATCTTAGTAACTGGAGAGAAACTGTTTTGATAACTAAAATGATAAAAAGTTATAGAATCAGGCTGGGATATATAGATAGCCAATGGAGCCTGCTACCCAGGGGAAAGGGAGGCTCCACAGAGCATGATGATAGATTTGGGGGTGGGGGAATCCATTTTGTGTTTATCCCCCCCAGAGAATTGACAGTCTTCAGGAAACCTGTTACTCACAGGAAAATCAATAAATATTATATATTCTGTCACAGCTGAGAGATTGCAGCTCTCCGTTCCCCACTGCAATGAGCCCCTGCACACACACACACACACACCAGAGTCACTCGGCTCTCTGGGACCTTGGTCTCGCAGAAGCATCGTGGGTCCCTCAGAAAATGGTACAGAAAGCCAAGGGTTTCTCTTCTTATCAAGATTGTAATATAGCTCTTTCTTCTGCTCTCACCACAAGCACTAGATGAGGTTATTCTTCTTATTAAGCACCCTCCCTCTGCTCAAATACTTCTGCCCTCTGAGCAGTCTGGATTGATCCCCTCTCATGGTGTCTCCCTCCTCCGCCCTCCTCATCTTGAGCCCTGGCCTTCAGAGGAGCTATACAGTATGAACTTATATTGAGACATAATATGTTTTTATTGATTTTAGAGAGAGAGGAGGGGAGAGGGAAAGAAATAGAAACATTGATGAAAAAGAAACATCAACATCAATAGGCTGCCTCCTGTACATCCCCTGCTGCAACCGGGGCATATGCCCTGACCGGCAATCAAACCAGCGACCTCCTGGTGCATGGGTCAATGCTCAACCACTGAGCCACATTGGCAGGGCAATTGCAGACATAGTGATGAGACTATCTCCCCAGCCCTGAGTACCCTCCACCCCTTGATTATATTTGGGCAGTGCAAGAACCAGTAGACAGACACTCTAATGGAACAAAGGAATGAGACCAGAAATAGACCCAAGAACTGTATCATAGTGCACTCTGTGATAAAAAAAAAATGGTCCCATCAAACCATGGGAAAAGGAAAGAATATTCAAGATATAGTGTTTGTTTAATTGGTTACTACATGTATTATGCTAAGGGAAGTAAGTCAGTCAGAAAAAGATAAGTA
>NW_005871215.1:288388-305090 GCF_000147115.1 Myotis lucifugus | reverse complement strand
CGGGCTGGAGGGGTCAATGGAGAAAAAGTGGGGCATATGTAATACTTTCAACAATAAAGATTTATTTTTTAAAAAGAAAGAAAAAAAAAACAGCCATTAAAACTCTCACTTCACATCCATTAATTTCCAATGGATTAAAGACTTAAGGGCTAATAAATGGGACAATAAAAATGTAGAAGAAAACTGAAGTGAATATTAACAGACCTTGAGATTTAGGAAGAACTTTAAAAGCATAACAACAATAAAGAAATAACATAGGGGAAGTGATAACTCTGGCTATATTAAAATTTTAATGTATACCAAAGCAATATTAATATAATCAAAAGTTATGGTAGTAACATAGCCCTTTAGTCTCCATTGCACCAGCTGACAGCAGGCCAACAGCCCATATGTGAGTGAGACCATCCTAGACCATGTGTTCCCTCACCATTGCCACCAGCTGACAGCAGACACATGAATG
Source organism: Myotis lucifugus (assembly GCF_000147115.1). Classification (NCBI taxonomy): domain Eukaryota; kingdom Metazoa; phylum Chordata; class Mammalia; order Chiroptera; family Vespertilionidae; genus Myotis; species Myotis lucifugus. Next base: position 304,630 of record NW_005871215.1, on the reverse strand, counting down.
AGGCAAGCCAGTACCAGCCATACCTGGCTTAAGTCATCAGATACACCCTTCTGACCCATAGATTTGTAAGCAATAGTAAATGTTTTTTTGGTTTAGAACACTAAGTTTTAAGGTAATTTATTATGCAGAATTAGATAACTGACAAAATGGGAAATGACAAGTAGGAACAAATGTGCAAGAAATATTAAAGATAAAGATTAAAATCTTTAATATAAATTAGATCTTATAAATCAATAAGAAAAATATGTGCCATAGAGAAACGGATATAGGACATGAGTAGACAAGCCATTAAGGGAGAAATAACTAATAAACTAATGAAAAAATATTAAACCTCACAAAAATAAGATAAGTACAATCTGATCATTAAACCACATGTACATGTTTTTTTACTTATTAAATAAACAACAATGTAAAAATATTCACTAATGATGAGTATGTTAGTGTGATGGGCACTCTCATATCTACAGATGCAAGGAGAATTAAATCATTTCTGGAAAGCAATTCAGCAAGATTTAGAAAAAGCCTTTGGGGCATATGCAGTTGGTTGGTGTGGAATACTGCATCATTGTTCCCAATTCCTCATCATGCTCTTTGCATGATTTGTAATTCCTTCTCCGAGAAGCAGAGTCTATTTTCTTGAATATTATTGTTGTGCTAGGCCTTGTGGCTGTCTTTGGCCAATAGAAAGCTAATCAATAAGTGCAGGCTGCAGATTCCAAGATGGCGGCCAGCAGGATGGCAGTGAGGAAGAGAGTGTGAGTGAGTGAGGGAGCAAAAGAGAAGTGTGTGGCTATGTGGTGTGTGTGTGTCTGAGTGAGGGACAGCTAGATCTGACAGAAACTTCAGGGGCTGGCAGAATGGTCTCACATAGCCGGGCAGCCTCTGCTACTGCTGTAATCTCTCCCAGAGTGCCAGCTCTGCTACAGAGGCCATGCCATCTTGAAGGGGAGAGCTGCTATGACTGGGAGCCCAACCCCTCCTCCACTCAGGGTGCTCTCAGACACCACCTGGATCCTACAGCCACTCGGCCAGAGACCTGCTGTCTTGGATGCTGACCCACAGACACTGGGACTTCAACCCTCCTAGCTGAGGGCTCCTGTGAGTTCCAGAGGGTGCTCCCTCCCCCCAGCCAGAGGCTTTAGCCCCAGGCACCATGACCCCCTGCGTGTGAACAGCTGAACCTTACGCAGCAGCCATGGGCACCGTGACCACTCCAGCAGCCACGCAAGCAGCCGCCACCTGCAACAGCTGAAGAGTGGCCACCCCACAACCCCCCACAGGAGCAGCTGCCACCTACTACAACACAAGGAGCAGACGCCACATGACCATGAAAGAAGCAGCTGCCCCGTGACTGCACGAGGAGCAGGAGCCCTGCAACTGTGTGAGGAGCAGCCTCTTCAAGAACAGCCGCCACCCACGACCACCTGAGGAGCACCCACCCTGTTGAGCAGCTGCCACCCCGCGATCATGCAAGGAGTGGCTACACCACGACTGCCTGAGGAGCAAACACCACCCAAGACCACCTGAGGAGCAGTGGCTGCCCATGCGACTCACAACCAAGCCCACCACTGCAACCACAGGCCCCATGTGACTCGACACCTAGATCCTTTGGTGAGAGCAAAAATGGGGAGACAGAAGAACAACCCCCAAAGGAAAGAAAAGAAGGAATCACCAGAAAAGGAACTAAATGAAACAGAGGCATGTAACATGTCAGAAAAAGAATTCAGAATAAGGGTCATACAGTTCATAAACCGAATGGATGAGAAAATCAACAACCTATGTAACAATAAGGAGGAAATAAAGAGTGATATAGCTATAATAAAAAAACAATATGGAAGCGTTCAACAGTAGACTAGGAGAAGCAGAGGACCGAATTAGCGAATTAGAAGACAGGGAAGCAAAATACAACCAATTTAAACTGCAATTGGAAAAAAATAATCAAAAGACAGGAGGAGAGCCTGAGGGAGCTTTTGGACAACATGAAACAAAGAAACATATGTATAATGGGTGTGACAGAATGACAAGAAGAGAAGAAAGGGTTAGAAAACCTATTTGAAGAAATAATGTCAGAAAACTGCCCTGATTTGGGGAAGAAAAAGTCACACAAGCACAGAGAGTCCCAAACAAGATGAACCCCAAAAGACCCATACCAAGACATGTCATAATTACAATGGCAAACATTAACGACAAAGAGAGAATCTTAAAGATTCTGCGAGAGATAAAAATTACCAAAAGGGATCTCCCATTAGATTATCAAATGATTTATCAACAGAAACACATCAGACCAGAAAGGAAAGGAAAGGAAATATACAAAGTAATGCAAAGCAAGGGACTGAATCCAAGAATACTCTATCCAGCAAGGCTATCATTCAAAATGAAAGGGGAAATCAGGAGCTTCATAAACAAAAAAAAGGCTAAGAAAGTTTATCACTACTAAGCCAGCAATGCAAGAAATGCTAAAGGGACTGTTGTAAAAAGAAGAAATAGAAAGGGAAGAAAAAAACATAGGCACAAAAATAAAAATGGCTACAAACAAGTACCTATCAATAATAACTTTAAATGACAATGACCTAAATGCTCCAATCAAAAGACATTGAGTGGCGGAATGAATAAGAAAATATACCCATATATATGCTGTCTACAAGAGACCCACCTCAGAACAAGAGATTCACACAGACAAAGTGAAGAGATGGAAAAGTATCTTTCCAACAAATGGAAATGAAAAAAAAAAGCTGGGGTAGCAATACTTATATCTGACAAAATAGGCCTCAGAGTGAAGGCCATAACAAGAGATAAGGAAGGCCACTTCATGATACTAAAGGGTCGATACAACAACAGGATATAACTCTGGTAAACATATATGTACCCAGTGCAGGAGCACCCAAATACATAAAAAAAAACTTCTGGAAGATATCAAGGGAGAGATCAACAGCAATACGATCATAGTAGCGGACCCCACTGATATCACTGGATAAATGCTCTAGACAAAAAATCAGCAAAGAAGCAGCAATCCTAAATGAGTCACTAAATCAGAAGGACTTAATTGACATCTTCAGAACATTTCACCCCAAAGGTACAGAATATACATTCTCTCAAGTGAACATGGAACATTTTCAAAGATAGACCATATATTGGGTCACAGGCAAAGTCTCTCCAAATTCAAGAAGATTGAAATCATATCAAGCATCTTCTCAGATCACAATGGCATAATATTAGATATCAACTACAATAAAAACAATCAAAAATTTCAAACACTTGCAGGATGATTAGCATGCTATTAAACAATGATTGCATTACCAAAGAGATCAAAGAAGAAATTAAAAACATCCTGGAAACAAATGACAATGAAAACACAACAATCCAAAACCTATGGGACACAATGAAAGCAGTCCTGAGAGGGAAGTTCATAGCATTACAGGCCTACCTCAAAAAACAAGAAAAACTGGTAATAAATTATCTAGTTCTATAACTTAAAGAATTAGAAAGAGAGCACAAAAAATCCCAGATTGAGCAGAACGGAGGAGATAACAAAGATCAGAGCAGAAAAAGTTATATAGAGACCAAAAAAAAACCAACCAATACAAAAGATCAATGAAACTAAGAGCTGGTTCTTTGAAAGGATAAACAAGGTTGATGAACCTCTAGCCAGGCTCACCAAGAAACAAAGAGAGAGGACCCAAATAAACAAAATCAGAAATGAAAGAAGAGAAATAACAACAGACCCCACAGAAATACAAAAGATTGTAAAAAAAAATACTATGAACAACTCTACTCCAACAAACTAAACAACCTAGAAAAAATGGACATATTCCTAGAAAAATATGAACTTCCAAAATTCAACAAAGAAGACTAAAAAAATCTCAACAGGCCGATAACTAAGGAGGACATTGAAGCAGTCATCAAAAAGCTTCCAGCAAACAAAAGCCCAGGACCAGACGGCTTCACAGGGGAGTTTTACCAAACATTCTAGGAAGAACGAAAACCTATCCTTCTCAGACTATTCCAAAAAATTCAAGAGGAAGGCACACTTCCAAGGTCTTTTTATGAAGCCAGCATTAACCTAATCCCCAAACCAGATAATGACACTACAAAGAAAGAGAATTACAGGCCAATATCCCTGATGAACACAGATGCTAAAATCCTCAACAAAATTCTATCAAATTGGATTCAGCATTACATTAGAAAGATCATACACCATGACCAAGTGGGATTTATTCCAGGGATGCAAGGCTGGTACAATATCCACAAATCAATAAATGTGATACATCACATAAACAAATTGAGAGACAAAAAACACATAATCAGCCCTAACAGGTTTGGCTCAGTGGATAGAGCATCGGCCTGCAGACTCAAGGGTCCCAGGTTTGATTCCGGTCAAGGGCATGTACCTTGGTTGAGGGCACATCCCCAATAGGGGGTGTGCAGGAGGCACCTGATCAATGTTTCTCTCTCATCGATGTTTCTAATTCTCTATCCCTCTCCCTTCCTCTCTGTAAAAAATCAATAAAATATTAAAAAATAATATGTTCAAAAAAAAAACAAAATCATATCAATTGATGCAGAAAAGGCATTTGACAAAATTCAATACCCTTTCCTGATAAGAACTCTCAGCAAATTGTGAATAGAGGGATCATACCTCAACATAATAAAAGCCTTATATGACGAACCTACAGCCAACATCATACTCAATGGGCAAAAACTAAAACCATTTCCCCTAAGAACAGGAACAAGACAGGGATGCCCACTTTCACCACTCCTGTTTGACATAGTACTGGAAGTGCTAGCCATAGCGATTAGACAAGAAGAAATAAAAGGCATCTCAATTGGAAAATAAGAAGTAAAACTGTCATTATTTGCAGATGACATAATATTGTACATAGAAAACCCTAAAGACTCCATCAAAAAACTACTAGAACTAATAAATGAATTCGGCAATGTAGCAAGATACAAAATTAACTCCCAGAAATCTATGGCTTTTTTTATACACTAATAATGAACTCTCAGAAAGAGAAACTAAAGACAATCCCATTCACCATTGCAACAAAAATACTAAGATACCTAGGAATAAATTTAACCAAATAGAAAAAGGACCTGTACTCAGAAAATTATAGGACGCTGAAAAAAATGATAGAGGACGACATAAACAAATAGAAGAACATACCGTGTTCATGGATTGGTAGAATCAACATCATTAAAATGTCCATACTACCCAAAGAAATCTATGGATTCAATGCAATCCCCATTAAAATACCAGTGGCATACTTCAAAGACCTAGAACAAACTCTCCAAAAATTCATCTGGAATAAAAAAAGACCCTGAATAGGTACAGCATTCTTGAGAAAGAAGAACAATGTTGGAGGGATCACAATACCAGATATCAAGCTATACTACAAAGCCATTGTTCTCAAAACTGCCTGGTACTGGCACCAGAACAGACATATAGACCAATGGAACAGAACAGAGAACCCAGAAATCCACCCAAGCCATTATGCTCAATTAATATTTGAAAAAGGAGGCAAGAGCATACAAAGGAGTCAAGACAGTCTCTTCAATAAAAGGTGTTGGGAAAACTGGACAGATACATTCAAAAAAATGAAACTAGACCACCAACTTACACCATACACAAAAATAAGCTCAAAATGGATAAAGGACTTAAACATAAGACGGGAAACCATAAAAAGCCTAGAAGAAGCTATAGGCAGCAAAATAGCAGACATTTGTTGTAGCAATATCTTTACCAATCCAGCTCCTAGGGCAATGGAGACTAAGGAGAAAATAAACAAATGGGACTACATCAAAATAAAAACCTTCTGCACAGCAAAGGAAACCATCAACCAAACAACAAGAAAGCCCATTGCATGGGAGAACATATTTGCCAATGTTATCTCCAATAAGGGTTTTAATCTCCAAAATTTATAGGGAACTCATACAACTTAACAAAAGGAAGATAAACAAACCAATCAAAATATGGGCAAAGGCCTCTGCTGGCTCAGCTGGGTCCCTTACTGGACCCACCCAGAGCTTAGGAAGAAAGGTTTCCATGGAGGTGCCAATGCAAAACTTCAAGACGGTGGAACCACGTTTTACTAATTCTAACCTGACTGTCTATTCAAGGATTTCAGAGACTCACAGAGATGGCAAAGTGATGCGTGGTCTGTGCCAGCCCTCAGAGTGGAGGGCTCAGCTGGGGGCGTAGCAGGCTCAGTCATTGACCAGCATGTCTGCGCTGGGGAGAGGCTCTGGGCGCGTGCGTGGGCCCAGTACTGCCATCCCCGGGCAAGGTCCTTCCGGTGGAGAGTTCGTTGTGCAATTTCATGATGGCATGGAAGAAAGAATGAGACAGGAGATGTAAATTGCTTGAAGAAGTCCAAACGAGATAAAAACATAAGGTAGACACAGGAAAGGGCAGATTTCCTCCCTTGGTTTGAAGCAGCGGGAACGCAGAACAGAAAGGGGAGCACAGACCCCAGAAGAACGGGAGTTCCCAGCCCCTTTCTGTCCCCAGCAGGGGTGTGACTGTAGGTAAAGGAACGTGTGAGGGGCCAGGCGCTCCCTCACCTGTCCCTCCAGGGCCACATCCTCAGTCTGGGGAGCCTCCTCAGACTGCACTGCTGCTAGGGCTGCACCCCACCTGCTTCCTAACCCCCCACACTCCCATTCCCGGGGCTGGAATGACCTGGAGGGGACTCTGGCTTTCATGGCGGCACATCACACGGGACCTTCTCATCTGCCAGCAAGGACAGCGGCACAGACCTTGAAGCCGGAACAGACTGAAGACCCTGAGCAGCAGGGAGTTCAGCAGGGGAGCAAACGCACCTTCGTGGCCACAACTCCAGCGCTCACCACACACAAACACGCATGCTCTCAACACAGAAAACTTACCAAAGGCTGCGTCCTGACAAGACTACAAAGGACACTAACCGCCTAAAACTCCGCTAAGTCACAACCTGTGCTCATTCAAACGGCACCTGTGCAGCCTTCGCTTTAAAAATAACACTTTTAAAATTTGGGGTGACCCGCCCTTACCGGTTTGGCTCAGTGGATAGAGCGTCGGCCTGCGGACTGAAGAGTCCGGGGTTGGATTCCGGTCAGGGGCATGTACCTTGGTTGCGGGCACAATCCCAGTGGGGAGTATGCAGGAGGCAGCTGGTCGATGTTTCTCTCTCATCAATGTTTCTAACTCTCTATCCCTCTCCCTTCCTCTCTGTAAAAAAAATCAATAAAATATTTTTTTTAAAAAAATTGGGGTGACCCTGATGAGCGAGGCTCAGTGGTTGAGCATTGACCTATGAATCAGGAGGTCACAGTGCAATTCCAGGTCAGGACACAGGCCTGGGTTGCAGGCTCCATTTCAAGTAGGGGGCGTGGGGAAGGCAGCCGATCAATGATTCTCATCACTGGTGCTTCTCTCTCTGTCCCTCTTCCTCTCTGAATCAATAAATACATATATTTGGAGAAAAAAAATATGGGCAAAGGAATTAAATAGTACTTTTCGAAAGAAGACATACAGAAGGCCAAAAGACATATGAAAACATGCTCAATGTCACTAATCATCTGAGAGATGCAACTCAAAACAACGAGGTACCATCTCACACCTGTCAGAATGGCTATCATCAACAAATCAACAAACAACAAGTGCTGGAGAGGATTCGGAGAAAAAGGAACCTTCTTGCACTTCTGGTGGGAATGCAGACTGGTGCAGCCACTGTGGAAAATAGTATAAAGATTCCTCAAAAAATTAAAAATGGAACTCCCATTTGACCCAGTAATCAGGACTATATCCCAAGAAAACAGAGACACCAATCAGAAAGGATATATGCACCCCTATGTTCATAGCAGCACAATTTACAATAGCTAAGATTTGGAAACAGCCTAAGTGCCCATCAACGGATGAGTGGATTAGAAAACTGTGGTACATCTACACAATGGAATACTATGCTGCAGTAAAAAAGAAGGAATTCTTACCATTTGCAACAGCATGGATGGAACTGGAGGTCATTGTGCTAAGCAAAATAAGCTAGTTAGAGAAAGATAAATATCACATGATCTTACTCATTTGTGAAATATAATAAACAACATAAACTGAGAAACCAAAATAGAACCAGAGTCATAGAAGCATCAAACAGATTGTCCAACCTATGAGGGTGGCAGGGGGTGAGAGGGTAAGAGATCAACCAAAGGACTTGTATGTATGCATATGAGCAAAACCAATGGACACAGACGTGGTGGGGGGGGGAGGGTTGGCATGTGCTAGGATGTAGGGGCAGCCAGGGAGAGGTCAATAGGGAAAAAATGAGACTTATGTAATATTTTAAACAATAAAGAATTTAAATTAAAAAAAATAAGTGTGTGCTGCAAGCAAGGTTGTACGCATCCCCTGGTTTCAGGTTTGTTCTCTTGCATGTCTCCTTTTACCACAAGAAGAGATTCTCCTGTGTAGTCTGCCCCTTCAGTCTGGGCCCTAGAATGATCACAGGGATTTGGGAAATTGGAAATGGCAGTGGCAGAATAGAGTTTGGAACTTGCCTAATCTCCACATAAAAATGGACAGAACAATTAAATAGCAAAATCAAAATACACAGACATTTCCAACAAAACCAGGTGAGAAGGTATCCCATGAACTCTGAAATACAAGCTGGTAAGGACGAATTATTGATGGTCACAAGACCTACGTGGTATCAGCATTTGTGCAGCAGAAAGCAGAGGAGAGCAGCGGGTCACCTAACTAGTCTGAGAACAGAAACCCCTACAGTATCCAACAGGTATTTCCGGGAAAGTTCAGCAGGCTAATTTTAGAATGGCTAAAATTGTTTAGCCTACTCCAATGAGCAAGTGAATGCAAGGGGCCTGCAGTAGGGTCTGAAAGTTCTGAGGAAGTTTAGTCCCTGTGAACTCTCAAAATTCACCAGCAAAGGCCCCCTTTCAGGACAGGGCCCTTCCCTGAGGATACTGCTGGGAATGAAATTAAAATTGAGCTGAATGGGCACTGTGGAGATGAAGGAAAGAAGGTCCAGATAAAAGTGGATACAGGGAACATAGCCAGGAAATCTTATAAAGCAAGCTGCTATATTTTTTACACTACATGAAACACAGAGGAATAGGTAACTTTGTGAAGTTAGAAAACTTGTCATAGACAAAGCTTCCTTACAAAAGTTCAAGAACAATACCTTTATGCAAAAATAATTAACAGAAAATTATTGAGGTCAATCATACAAAGTTATTATAAGAAAAAATGAGAATAAGGAGCAGAATAATATACCTACAGATAATAAAAGCAACCAGAAAGATTTGCTTTAAAAAAGAAAAAGCAAAATATAATGTACTATTTCAAAATGAACTAAAAGACATTAATAAAATTATATAAAACACGAAATAATAAATTAATGAGAAATAGAAAAACTTAGAAGTGACAGAAATCAAGAAAAATATAGAAATTTAAAAAACAAAGACTAAACTACAAAGGACTCAGTGAATAAATGCACAGATAATGCCTCAAGACAAATAGAAGGTTAAAATAAAGAAACATTTTAATAAAAAATAAATTTAAAAAGAGATAAGGATTTGAGAACCAATACAACTATTGAATGAGTATAGGCAAAGAAAATCCAACATATTGTGAACAGAAGTTATTGAATAAGAAAACAAAAGCAAGAGATTTAAACAATACAAAATTCAAGAAAAAATTTCTGAAATAAAACAGATTTGAAAGTACATATTAAAATAACACACTATGCATATGAGAATATTGAACTGTATGACCAATACCAAGACATAGTCTAGTAAAATTTCTGCCCTTTAATGAAAAAGAAAGAAATTATTTAGGCATCTAAACAAAAAGAATATATGGCTTACAAGGAAAGAAAGGTTATCATTAAACTGTGACATTTTGTTAGAAGAAAATGGAATAGTATATTTAGCATACTCAAGAAAAGAAAACATGACTTTCAAACATAAAGGACACAGGCAAAGTGTTATGATCATGCAGGAACTTAGGATATTGTTCCTATGAGACCTTCCGGGAATACATTAAAGAATAAGCTTCATACAACCAAAATAACTATAGAGACTTTGATATAAGAAATTATATGAGCATTAAGTATGTAGTTACTTGTAAATGAAAACTAAGCAAGAAAATATGGTATGTGATGATTACATCCCTTGATAATGTGTATGAGTACAACTTAAAAAAATGAGGTGAGAATGAGGATAAGTATGCAAAATGTTTAAAAATTGGTTTTAATAATCACAGTTTCTGATAGTTATTCTGCGTATTATTACTTTGAAACCCTTCTGGGTTCAACGTGGGATTCAGTAACTGAGCCATCCTGGGATATTCTGTCATTGCTCATGTCTTTGGGAACCAGGATTCTTGGCATGGAAGAAGGAGATTCAGAAGTAACATAAAATACGTTAAGGAATAACCCTGTAGTCCTGAATTAGAAGTAGAAATATCACTGTGAACCCATGAAACATTTTATCTTTAAAAATATATTTCCTGGTTCTATCCACTGAAAAAGCCCAGAAATATTGAATAATCCATCCAATAGCATAGAGCAACCTTGAAACCCAGACTGTGGTTCTGAAATGCCATCCTATAAAATAAAAGCCTAATATGCAAATTGACCGAATGGCGGAACGACCAGTCACTATGACGTGTACTGACCACCAGGGGGCAGACACTCAACGCAGGAGCTGCCCCCCAGCCTGCAGGCTCCAGGTCAGCCAAGGCGGGTGCCAGCGGGGTCCCGCTGGTCACCCCACAGATTGGCCCTGATCGCTGGCCAGGCCTAGGAACCCTACCCATGTACAAATTTCATGCACCAGGCCTCTAGTTTTCCAATAAAAGAAAATCAGGGCTTCTTGCAGAAATGACTGAAATGACTGATTCCAACAATTTGGGGATTTGTAAAAACCATGTAAAGTTTCTGTAGAGTTTTCTGAAACTTTTATAGATTTGATATATGTATTTATTATTTCATATATGTCAAATATATAATATAACTCCGGCTGATGTTTCTCAGTGGTTAGAGCATCAGCCTGCTCACTGAGGGGTTGTGGGTTCAATTCCTAGTCAATGGCAGGTACCTGGGTTGCAGGTTCAATCCCCAGCCCTGGTCAGGGCATGTGCGAGAGGCAACCAATCAATGTGTCTCTCTCACATCGATGTTTCTCTCTCACTCCCTCCCTCCTCCTCTCTCCCTCCTTTCCATTCTCTCTAAAAAGCAATGGGAAAAATATCCTCGGGTGAGGATTAACAACCAAAAAAACGCACATGTGTTTATATAATATAAATATAAATATATATTATTATGTATAATTAAGAACAGAGCCTAGCACATAGTAAGTGTTATATAAGTGTTCACTTTCATTATTAAAGGATCTTTCTTTCTTATTCTGAAGGGACAAACACTGCGAAGGAGTTTGGAAGTCCCTGAAAGTCCTGAGGACACATGCCCGGGTTGCAGGCTCAATCCCCAGTGTGGGGCCTGCAGGAGGCAGCCGATCAATGATTCTCTCTTATCATTGATGTTTCTATCTTTCCCTTCTTCTCCCTTCCTCTCTGAAATCCATATGTACATACACACACACACACACACACACACACACACACACACACTAAACCTAGTGGCTTAAAACAACAAACATTTATTATTTTTTACCATTCTGAGGATTGGCTGAGCAGTTCTGGCCTGGGCTGGCTAGGCTGTGGCTGGATGGTCTAGATGGCCCTTTAATGTGTATGGGATCATCATTGGGTCAGCCAAAATGGCTAGCACAGCTGGATTTTGTTCATGTCGTGGCAATTCTCAGAAATGAGAGAAAGCAAGTTCAATACACAAGCACTTTTCAAGCTCCTGCTTGTACCACATTTGGTAATGTCACATCAGCTAAACATGTCATTGTGGAACCAGAGTCATTGTCAGAGGGGAATACCCAAGAAGGCATGATTAGGGACCATCCTGCAACACTGGATCATAGATTCTTCATAGCACTTGTCACTATGAGACATCATATTATGCATTTATTTGTCTACTAGAGGCCCGGTGCACGACATTCATGCACTGGGGGTGGGGGGAGTCCCTCAGCCTGGCCTGCACCCTCTCACAGTCTGGAACCCCTCGGGAAATGTACTGCAACACTGTATCATAGATTCTTCATAGCACTTATTTTTATGTATTTATTCGTCTATTAACTTTGTCCCTCAACAACAATAAAGTCTTTATGAAAGTAGGGGCTTTGTGTTCTTCACTGCTTATCTCTTCAGCATCTAAAAAGTGTTGGTATATACTGGATACTTAATACATATTTATTGAATAAGTGACTTAATGAATAGAGAAATAGGAGGCTGATGCAATAAAAAGGGGGCAAAGGGGAATAGGAAGGATGGTAATCTAAACCAGTGATTTTTAACTGGTGTGCCACAAGAATTTTTAAAAGATGCAATACCTGACTATTTAGTCAGAGGCACTAACCTCTTTTCCTTTAGGTTGTCAAATTTTAAAGATGACAACAGCCAACACAACAATAGCCGTTTGGTGTGAATGAATCAATATTATGCCTTTTTTGTCAGATCAGCAAAAATTACATTTTCATGTGCCGAAGAATTTTAGTAATTAGCTTATGTGTGCCATGAGTGAAAAAAGTTGAAAATTACTGATCTAAACTAAGGCAATGGCAGTTGAGATGGAGAGAAGTGGTTGAAGTGCCTGGATTGGAGAGATATTAAGAAGGAGTCTATTCCCTAGCAGGTTTGGCTCAGTGGATAAAGCATAGGCCTGAGAACTGAAGGGTCCCAGGTTCGATTCCAGTCAAGGGCACATGCCTGGGTTTCGGGCTCAATCCCCAGTGTGGGGCATGCAGGAGGCAGCCAATCAATGATTCTCATCATTGATGTTTCTATCTCTCCCTCTCCCTTCCTTCCTTTATATATATAAAGAGGGCATCCATTTCAAAAACGTTAAGCAAAAAGGAGAGTTATTTGAAAGATACTGGGGTAGATACAAAAATTGAAGGGCTCTATAACCAAATGGCAAAAAGGAGGGAATGCAGTTGGGTTTCATGGAAAATTGGATCCAGTCTCAAATATGACCATGACACTGACATTCTCCAGTATGTGTCTTTTAAGTATTGGTTGTATTTTCTCTCATTGCTAATTTGTGTACTGAGCTTTACTGTCACTGGCAGCTTCTAAGTTTCAAACTGTAGGAACAACTTTTCTGCCTTCAGTTATCAAAAAAATTCTATGATAGAACTTTTACTGACCCATTCCTCAACCTGTCAACCATGGCTAGTGGGGGAGGGTACATGACAGACCCAACTTAGACCAGGTGGCCATTCCAGACTAATTGGCTGAGGGCAGGGGGATAGGGCCATGAGGAACCACATGGATGGAACCACATGGCTTCTGTAAGAGGGAGAGATGTTCTCGAAAGAAGGGGTGCCACTCAGACATGGGCAACTAGGGAGAAGATTTTGGATAAACAGTTTTAAAAGCAAAACAAAACTGTTATTGGACTCTATTTAAGGCAGAATCTGTGTCTGATTCATCCCTCACACAATGATACACACACACACACACACACACACACACACACACACACACTTTACTAAAAATAAATCTTATTATCTTAGTACTTGTTTCTTTTTTTTTAATAATTTTTATTTCTTAAATTATTACAAAGAGTATTACATATGTCTCCTTTTTCCCCCCCCTTGACATTCCCCCGGCCCCTACCACCCGCCCCGTGTCTTGTGTCCATTGGTTAATCTTATATGCATGCATATAAGTCCTTCGGTTGATCTCTTAATCCCCCCCCAAACCCTCCCAAGGCTTCCCACTGTAGTTTGACAGTCTGTTCAATGTTGCTCTGCCTCTGTATCTACTCCTGTTCATCAGTCTATACTGGTCCCCTTTGTCTGTCCCAACCTCACTGGAGTAGTCTCAACCTCACCGGGGCCGTCCCGACTTCACCGGGGCTGTTTCAACCTCACTGGGGCCGTCCCTACCACACCGGGGCAGTTTCAACCTCACCGGGGCCGTCCCTACCTCACGGGGGCCGTTTCAACCTCACCGGGGGCCGTCCCGACCTCACCAGGGCCGTTTCAACCTCACCGGGGCCGTCCCTACCACACCGGGGCCGTCCCTACCTCATGGGGGCCGTTTCAACCTCACCGGGGCCGTTTCAACCTCACCGGGGCCGTCCCTACCTCACGGGGGCCGTTTCAACTTCACCAAGTACTTGTTTCTTAATATATCACTTAAGCACTTTTTTTTCCTACAAAAAGCTTTATTGTTTCCATTTGGTCCAATGCATGGGAGAGGGCTCGAGGGTGGTTCAAAAGATGGCTAGTGGTTTTAGGAAGAGGCTCAGGCAAAAGCCAGACACAGGGAAGCAGAGGGGCCCTTCAAAGGACTCTGGGCTCCGAAGGCTCCTAGTCCTGCTTGATGGGGAGGCTTTCAAAGAGGTGCTTGCTTAGCCCAGCCTAGGGGCCAGCCAGCCTGCGGATGTGAGTCAGGTGTTGCCCATGTTCTTGATGAGTTTCACCTCCTCATCCAGGAAGTGGCTGTACAGGAAGTCTCAGAGATGAGGGTCTGTGCAAGTAGAACCCAGGTCATGCAGCTCCAAAGGGCCTGGTTCCGGTTCTTCTCCAGGGCTATGGCAGCTTCCATGGTCCTGAGTTTTACCCACTCATCTTGGGAAGGCTTCAGCTCGTCCTGGAAGAGAATGTGGCCTCCATACTGGTTTTGCATCTTTAAGAGACCCTCAGTGCCCTCACGCTTCTTCTCTGCCAACTTGTGGAAGACGTGGCCCAAGCCCTCCAGAGCCACATCCATGTGGTTGAAATAGAAGCCCAGAGAGAGGTGGGTGTAGGAGGCCCACAGGTGCAGGTTGGCCAGGCGGTTAACAGCATCCTCCACCTCGGTGGAGTAATTCTGATGAATTTGGGAGCTCATGGTTGCTCGGCAATAAGGAGTTAAGATTAAAAAATTGTGTGGGCTGGTCTTGGAGGCTGAGGATGGCCAAAATGGTTCCAAAGTTGGTGACTGGAAAAGAGGTTGGAGAGTGGTCAGAGGCTGGAAGAAGGGGAGTCCCTGGGTCTGTTTTGTCCAAACACGGTTGAAGCAAGAGATAGATCCACGGGACCACTCAGGGCATTGCCTAAACATTTTTATAGCATTTTAATAACAATAATATTCTAAGATGTGGATATACCAGAATTCATTAAACTAGTTTTCTATTGGTAGACATTGAGGTGGTTCCAAAGTTTTATTCATTCTTTTGGCTATTATAGTTTACTAGAGGCCTGGTGCATGAAATTTGTGCATGGGGGGAATGGGGGTTGTCCCTCAACCCGGCCTGCACCCACTCCAATCTGGGACATCCTTCTCATAATCGAGGACTGCTGGCTCCTAACCGCTAGCCTGCCTGCCTGATTGCCCCCTAACCACTCCCCTGCCAGCCCGATTGCCCCCAACTGCCCTCCCCTGCCGGCCATCTTGTGGTTGCCATCTTGTGGCAGCCATCTTGTGACAACGTTGCACGAGGGTGTCCTTCGATGCCACCTAGGCTTTTATTATATAGGATAATATTGCAAAGTTCAGGACTTCCTAAGACCACCCTCACTTCTATTTGTTTTTTTATTTCAGAGAGGGAAAAAAAAGGGAGAAACAGAGATAGAAACATCAATGATGAGAGAGAATCATTGATTGGCTGCCTTCTGCATGCCACACACAGGGGATAGAGCTTGCAACCCAGGCATGTGCCCTGACCAGGAATCGAACAGTGACCTCCTGGTTCATAGGTCGATGCTCAACCACTGAGCCATGCATGCTGGGCCCACCCTCACTTTTAAAGTTAACTGCAAGTTCAGGGGTCCCAAGACTACTTCCAGGTTCAATAATTTGCTAGAGGGGGAGAGAAACCAAGATGGCGGCATAGGTAAACACCGGAGTTTGCTGCCTCGAACAACCATTTCAAAAATACAACTAAAAGACGGAACGGACATCACCCAGAACCACAGGAAGGCTGGCTGAGGAGGGACTCTTCAACTAGAAGGAAAAACAACAGCAGTACGAGGCTTAGAGGAGGCACAGTGTGGAAAATTTAAAGGTACGGTGGTGCGGCGGTGCGCGCGCAAAGCGGGCTGGTGGCTGAGGGCGCGGTTGTCGTTTTCACTCAGGAGTGAGTCTCAGACTCTGGGCTACAGATCCGGGCGAGTCTCTAGGGACCCAGACTCAAA
>NW_005871215.1:271532-288288 GCF_000147115.1 Myotis lucifugus | reverse complement strand
GCACACAAGGGGTGCACCAAGAAAGCATAAAAGATGCGGAGACAAAAAAGCATGACAGAAATGGAGGATATGGAGCTAAGAATCGCAATTTTGAGGGCTTGCCATAAATTTGTGCAGAGCCTCACGAAAACTAATGAGACCCTCGATGCTACGATAAAGAAATTAGAAAGTAAGCATACACGGACTGAAATAAAGAATATTATACCCAATAGCAGACCAGACGAGTATAAGAATCAAACCAAAGATTCGACAAAAAACACCCAATTGGAAAAGCAAAATGAAAAAAGAATCCGAAAGTGTGAAGATAGTGTAAGGAGCCTCTGGGACAGCTACAAACGTACCAACATCAGAATAATAGGAGTTCCAGAAGATGAGAGACAGCAAGATATTGAAAACCTATTTGAAGAAATAATGGCAGAGAACTTCCCCCACCTGGTGAAAGAAATGGACTTACAGGTCCAAGAAGCGCAGAGAACCCCAAACAAAAGGAATCCAAAGAGGACCACACCAAGACATATCATAATTAAAATGCCAAGAGCAAAAGACAAAGAGAGAATCTTAAAAGCAGCAAGAGAAAGAGACTCAATTACCTACAAGGGAATACCCATACGACTGTCAGCTGATTTCTCAACAGAAACTTTGCAGGCCAGAAGGGAATGGCAAGAAATATTCAAAGTGCTGAATACCAAGAACCTACAAACAAGACTACTTTATCCAGCAAAGCTATCATTCAGAATTGAAGGTCAGATAAAGAGCTTCACAGATAAGGAAAAGCTAAAGGAGTTCATCACCACTAAACCAGTATTATACGAAATGCTGAAAGGTATCCTTTAAGAAGAGGAAGAAGAAAAAGGTAAAGATACAAATTGTGAACAACAAACATGCATCTATCAACAAGTGAATCTAAGAATCAAGTGAATAAATAATCTGATGTACAGAATGAACTGGTGATTATAATGAATCAGGGACATAGAAAGGGAATGGACTGACTATTCTTGGGGGGGAAAGGGGAATGGGAGATTCGGGAAGAGACTGGACAAAAATCGTGCACCTATGGATGAGGACAGTGGGTGGGGAATGAGGGCAGAGGGTGGGGTGGGAACTGGAAGGAGGGGAGTTATGTGGGGGGGGAAGAGGAACAAATGTAATCTGAACAATAAAAATTTAATAAAAAAAAAGAAAAAAGAAAATAAAAAAAGAAAATAACAATCTCAAAAAAAAAAAAAATTTGCTAGAGGGACTGACAGAACTCACTGAAAGCTATTGTGTTCATGGTTACAGTTTATTGCATTGGAAGAATACAGATTGAAATCGCCTATGGGAATGTGTGCATGGGGCAGGTTATTCGAGTTGTCCTCTCCAAGTGGCGTTGGGGCAGTCCTCATTTCTTCCAAAAACAAGCTCGTGACAATACACATGGAGCATTGCCAACCAGCCTAGCTCACCCGAGCCTTGGTGCCCCGAGTTTTTATCGGGATTTGGTCACAGAGATATGGTTGACAGCCTGAGTGGCTGCCCTGAGCTTCCAGCACCTGCGGAAACTGAGCTTGATACCATGTGGCCCAAAGCCCTCACCATGAATTCATTGTTGCACAGACAATCTGGTGTGGCCAATGACCCCAGGCAAACAAAGATACTTTTCTCAGACATGGATATTAACTAGATACAAAAATATTTATGAACTAGAAAGAAGCACATTCATCACCAAAACCAAACACCCTCAACTTACCACCAAGATTAATGGGGGAAAAGCTCAACATTTTTGTTATCTTTAAAGTCCCTTTTGTGCCTTTCTCCAACCCCATCTTCCTCTCTCTCCATCAGAGGTAACCACTATCCTGCATTTATGTCTATTATCATTTTTAGTTTTGCCACATGTATCTAATTTCCTAAATGATATATGAACTTGCTTTGCATGTTTTTGAACTTCACACAAAGTCATACTGTAGATATTACTCGGCAACTCGCTATTCCTCACAACACAATGTTCCAGAGATTATTCATGTCATTGTGAGCAGATGTAATTCATTCATTTTCACTGCTGAGTTTATCTACTGCGTCGTTGATTGACAATTAGGGTTGTCTCTGGGTTTTTTGTCTTGTAGTGTGGATCAGAACACCTGTGCAAGAGTTCTCTTATCTACATTTCCAGGAGAGGAGCTGCCTTGTCATAAGAAATATACATCTTCAGCTTTCTCAGATAATGTCAAATTGTTTTCCAAAGTGGTTAGGCCAGCTGACGTTCCCACCAGCCGTGTAAGAGTATTGTGGCGACTTTATATTCCCACTGACACTTGATAGTTTATGTTTGTATCTTTGTGTACTACTGTGCTGTTCAAAGTAATATTTTAAACTTGATAGGTATTGCCAATTATTCCTCAAAAAGTTCTTACCAATTTATACTCCTACTAGCAGTATGTGACAATCTGTTTCCCTACACTTTAGCAAATACCAGAAACTATAATATTTAATATTTGCCAAATATAATTTTAATATTTGTCAAATGGCTAGGTACAAATGTTATTCAATTTTAATTTGCATTCTTTGTTTACTAGAAAAGTTGTAACTGCAGAACCAGCTTAAAATGGTCCTAAACTGCTTAAGGAGATACCGAGTTGCTTTTCAGAGACAATAGACCAAATCCACAAGTTATGTGGCGGAAGCATGCCGAGAGGAGAGAACTTTGATCCCCAGCTACACCCACAACCAAAGTTTCTCCCAACCCATCCACAGGGAACCATAGGACCAGGACATAACTGGTCCATTGTCCAGAGCAGTGGTTCTCAACCTTGGCTGCACATTAGAATCACCTGGGAATCTTTTTAAAATCCTGATTTCTGGGCCTCATTCTAATGTGCAGCCAAGGTTGAGAACCACTGGTCCAGAGGACCAAGGTTTTCCAATTAAAACTTGTCCTGTCAGCACTTCCGCATACCTTTTCCCCTACCAGCGGTTCTCAACCTCTGGGTCTCGACCCCTTTGGCAGTCGAACGACCCTTTCACAGGGGTCGCCTAAGACCATCCTGCATATCAGATATTTACATTACGATTCATAACAGTAGCAACATTACAGTTATGAAGTAGCAATGAAAATAATTTTATGGTTGGGTCACAACATGAGGAACTGTATTTAAAGGGCCAGAAGGTTGAGAACCACTGCGAAAACCCTTAAAAACCCTTAAGTTAATTCAGCCAGCAAGATGGGTTTGAGGCAGCCCCGCCTGCGTGGCTCAGGGGTTGAACGACAACCTATGAACCAGGAGGTCACGGTTCAATTCCTGGTCAGGGCACATGCCCGGGTTGCGGGCTCAATCTCCAGTAGGGGGTGTGCAGGAAGCAGCCGATCCATGATTCTCTCTCATCATTGATGTTTCTATCACTCTCCCTTTCCCTCCCTCTCTGAAATCAATAAAAATATTTTAAAAAAGAAAAGAAAAGATGGGTTTGATGTTATGCCCAGATTTCAAGATCCCCATTAGACCATCAGGGAGCCAGCCAAGTCTGATGCAAAAGCAGAGAGTCCTTTATTATTATTACAGATCCGGGTCTGGCTCCCAGCCTCTTCCGACGCAACGGCAAGAGGAGAGAGAGACCGCCGTGAGAAAAAACAGGGTTTTAATAGGGGGGTGGAGTGAGGGGAGGAGAGATGACTGTGGGCCCTGCCAATTGGCCAGGCGCAAGTCGGGTCTTGTTACACAGGCTATGGCGTGCACGTCCTTTGATTGTCATTGGTCAGTTTAAAGAAATCCCGGGCATGGCCAGCAGAGGCCTGGGCCTCCGGGAAGAAGGTACCTTCCTGAGCACATGGCTACTGCCCCAACATGGAGGATACGGGGCAAGATGGAGGGCATAGCCCTCGCCCTTTCATTTGAGGCATTAAGTTTCCCATCTTTTCTGTTGGCACCTTCTTGATCAATAAACCTTTCCTTACTCCAAACTGATGTTTTGAGTTTTGGCCTTTTGAAGCAAAGCATCAGGCCCACAAACTTGGGGGTCAGTACCAAATTGTATAGTTTTAATGTTTTTGATGTCTGCATTTCCTCTGCCTATAAAATTGTGGTATTTGTAGATCCAAGGTCAGGGGCATGAGAGGGGAGCATCACGTGATGAAACCTTTGCAGATGAGTGAAGAGGCGTGGTTCTGTGTAGCAGAAGAAAAGGCAAAAGTAACTCTGGAGATGTTATTATTTCAAAGTTTACTGTGGCTCTTTTGCCCTAATTGAAAAGAAACAGCAGATGTTAGATTTTGACAAACTAGCAAATTAAATTTTGTTTTCATAGTCTGAAACTTATAAATCATATAGTACAGAATTAGAAAGATATTTAAAAATAGCATTTGCATAATTGGATTTGATATGAGTACATCTGCAAATAACATACCAAAACTGTCTATTTTCTTCAATGATCTCAAAATAATATCCCTATTACTTTTTATGTTTTAGAATAAAAAAAACTGAAACCACAGGAAGATAAATGATCTTTGCAAGGTTGCATCAAGTCAATATAAAGGTCAAGAGTAAAGTTAATTTCTAGTCTATCATTATGGCTGAAACTCTTCAAACCCCCTGCAAGGTTTTTACTTAGTAGGAATTTAAGTGTTTTGAATATGAAAGACTTCAGCCAAAGAATTGTAACTTAAAATACAAAACAAAAACATTAGCATTGAGAGTTTCTAAAGCCTTGAACACTAAGTGTTTTAATGCTAAAATCTTTGACATTTAAAAGGCTCAGGAACAAATCTTACTGAAAGCCAACTAACATGCAAATTATAATAATTTATTTCTCTCAGGCCTTGGCATGCTTCTTTTTGGTACCAGAAGTAGAGTGAGATATCTGAGATTCAAACTCTTTAGAAACATGTTTACATTTGAACTACATTCTGTGTGGAAGAATATCCTTGTATCATCTTCCCTATTTCTTACCCTAGGAGTTGGCTGGACTTTACAACCAATTTTGGGTCTGAATGAAGGGATGAGAAACATCCATGCTAACTAAAAATATGCTGCCTTGACTTATTAAATATTTTAAGGTGGAGGAATTTGAATAACAGCCTGTGCAGGAAGGGCCGCCTGACCTTTGCCTTGAAGCAAGTCATCAAACCCTCAGATGAGAAGTGCTTTCTCTATACTCAGAGGAAGGAGCATCCTTATTTCCAAAGACAAAGGGACACAGAGAGGAATCTGAATGAACAGGCCTTGCTAAGGTTCCCTCAGTTACTACACTTACCTCATACCCTTTGTCCCATCCAATCTTTCCATGACTTTCTACTCTTTGTCAAACAGCATAAAAACTCTCAGGTTTAACCCCTTGCCCAGTCTTCATTTCCTCCTTATGAAGGCTCTTGTGTCATGTAAAACTTATATTAGCTAAATTTGTATGATTGCTCTTTTTTTGTTGTTGTGTGTGTGTGTTTTTGTATGATTGCTTTTCTTAATATGTCTTCTGTTATAGGACCCTCAGCTGAGAACTTAGAAGGGTAGAGAAAAATATAATTTCTTCCCCATATTCAATAATTTCCTAGGCTGCCCTTTGGCCTCCTAATACATCATGTTATAGTATCTCATGTCTTCTTTCTGTATTCCTTCCTCGTAAGTTGTTTAGATACAATTTCAGTGCCAATAATTAAAGAGTGAGAATAAGAGAAATGGGCTGGTATGGTTGTCAAGTCCACCCCCAAAATTAACACTTTGAAATAATGTTCTTTGCTTGAAACAACTACCTAAACACTTTGGGAATTTGGTGGGGAAAGTTGTAATGGGAAATGTTAAATGACAAAAATAAAACAATTTAGTATTGATTTTGATGTCCTTTATTCAAGGGATGTCGATGTAAGACATGTCTAAACCTGTAGAGGACTTTGATGAGTTTACTTGAACCAAAATGATGACAGTTGTAGGAAGCAAAATTTCAATGGATTGAGAAAATGCTCCAGAGAGTGGCAGTTTTGCACCTTATTTTATACATTAAATCAAAGGAGGGGGCATAAAAGTCATAAAGGGGTTACATGAAATCCATTGGTGATAGATTAGGGAGGTGGGAGAAAGCAAAGCAGGGAAATCTCTGGGATTGGATAAAAAGTAAAATGATACACACATACCATATTTTTCCATGTATAAGACCCTATTTTTTTTTAATCTGAAAATTAAGGGGCATGTTATACATGGAAGTCAGCTGAGGAGGGAGCCCCACAGGTGCATAGCTGCACATACCTTGTCAAACAGGCTTCCTCCAATCACGGGCCTTATTGTTACTGACGTCAGCTGATGCCATAATTGGAGGTGGAGGTGGAGAGTGCACAGATGCAACAGGGACTGGAGTGTTCTGAGCCCATAAAGATTCAAAAAAATAAAAAGATAAATACCGGTACGCAATTGTCCTACTCTGCAAAATTCAAACAATGTAATCAGCTATGCAAAAGAGCATGGAAATAGAGCTGCAGAGAGACAATTTGGACCTCCTCCCACTGAGTGTATGATCAGACAGTGGAGAAAACAGGAAGAACAACTCCTTAAGATGCCAAAAAAGAAGAAGGCCTTAAGAGGAAAGCCAGCAAAATGTTTAAAATATTGATTTCTTAATTTTGGGTTGGAAAAGTGGGGGGGCATCTTATACACGGAAAAATATAGGACTTCTTTTACATTGGTAGGTACAGGATAGTTAACAGTTAACAATTAATGAGATAACGTTAACAATTAATGAGATAACGATAACTGCGGGGTTTTGTGATCTCTGCCCTGATGCAGTGACTGTGCCCAGAGGGGTCTGGAGAAAGGAAATTAACCCGACATTCCAAAGGTATATTACTGTACATACAAAAAGACCATAGACACGCTCAGTTAAGGTAAAGACTGACCTTTGTCAAAAAAGATACCGACCTAGGACATGACTGCTCACCATGACTTGCTTTTAATTTTTTTAAAATCCTTACCCTAGGATATGTTTACTGATTTTCAGAGAGAGGAAGGGAGAGAGACAGAGAAAGAGAATAAAGGAGGGGGAGAGAGAGAGAGAGAGAGAGAAAGAGAGAGAGAGAGAGAGAGAGAGAGAGAAACATTGACCGGCCGCTTCCTGTACACACCCTGACCAGAGAGTGAATCCACAAAATGACACTCCAACCAACTGAGCCACCCGGCCAGGGCCATGACTTGCTTTTAGTTAGAAAGTTTTAATTTCCGTCTCTTGAGTTTGTAAGGCTGCCATGTGGCCTCCCCTGACTTGTCAGGTGTAGTGTGTGGCCCCTTTTCCAACCACAGGGAAAATAATCATAGGATTGGGGGAGTCAGTGCCTCCCAAGCAGTGAAGCACTGTTCCTGAGGGATTGTCTGCCAGAGTGTGCTAATGGAGTGTTGGCCAGGAGGCCCTGTTTTCTGAGTTGGAGGATTGTGATTGGTGTGTAGGTTTCTGGACTAGTGTTTCCCGTAAGTGCAGGCTGACTCAGGTTTAGGTTTGTGATGTGGACCTGGCCACTAGGGTGGCCTTCATTCTGTGGGTACTGATGTATGAATTAACTTTATCAAGAATCTGTTTTCTTCTCTCAAGGAAGTTAACCATCGCTTGGGAGGGAGTAAAAACTGTGCTGTAGTGGTCTCTATTTTTGCCCCCTCCCCCAAAGCCAAATGAGTTTTCGAGGATAAGGAAGCTCGTAGTTGCTTAGGGGCACTGCCAGCTCCATCTGTCACAGTCCCTTTCCTTTCACCTTGTCTCAAACTCATGGTCTTGGGCGATTCAGGAATCAGTCTAGAGTGAGAGCAAAATAACACCTGGAAATCACCTTGAAACGCCCAAAGTGGGGGAGGGAGTTAAAAGCAGTTTTGGCGTAAAATAATCATGGGATGGGGTCTTGGCACTGAATTTTTATTTTTTCCTTCCTTCTTTCCCCCTATCAATGAGCACCTCCTATATGCTCCTAAACTTTGAGAATGTGGAAATGAAAAAGATAACCAGGATATGTAACCCCATGGATAATTAGGGGGAGGGGGGAGATAATAAACATTTCTGATACTGGTACGTGCTATTGATAAGAACGATGTGATGACTGAGAGCACCAACAGGAAGCCACTTTAGAAAAGGCAGCCTCTACGAAGGCAGTATGGAGCCGAAACCTGAAGCGTGAAAACAGCCCTCTAGGAAGATGAGCAGAGGGACATTTGAGACAATTTATACTGCAAATTCCCAGAGACCAAAAAACAACAGTTTGAGGTAAGGAAAGGGGGATATTGTGACTAAAGCTGAATGAATGAGGGGGACAATTCCAGGAGGCTGCAGCAGGAAGTAGGAGCTTGCAAGCCAGAGCCTTCTAGGCCAGCAGTCGCCAACTGGTGACCATTCTAAAGGTTGACGACTGCTGTTCTAGGCTACAGTTAGGAGTTCAAGTTATATTCTAAGAGCAGTGGGAAGCCAGTGGAGGCTTTAAGCTGGCATGATCGGATTTATGGTTTCAAAAGCTCATGCGGACCGGTCTTTGGAGAGCAGAAACAGGGGCCTTAGTTAGAAAGTTCCTGATTACAAATACAGGGAAGAGATTGTAGTCTTCATTACAGTGTGGCAATGGGGGTGAAAAGTAGATTCAACATAGATTTTGGGTAAATATCTGACATAACTTATTTATATATTAGCAGTGAAGGGGTAAGGAAAAGGGAGAAATCAAGGATGAGTCTTAGGAAGTTTGGTTTGAGCATCTGAGTTAGAGAATGCTGTCACTGAGACAGGGAAGACTAGAGGACAGGAGTTAAGATTTATTACCTTAGAAATACCTCTTAGACATCTAAGTGTCCCACAAATAGTTGCATACATGAGTCCGAAATGCATATGAGAGAGCTGGGGCGGAAGATATACATTTGGGAATTATCAATTCCTAGAAGGCGTTTAAAGCCACAGGACTGGGAGAGGCAGTCTGGATAGAAAAGACTGCTCAGTTGAAGTCCTGGGCATGCCAGCCTTTACGACCAGGCAGAGACAAAGGAGCAGCCAAGTGTTTGGTCAGTGAAGCAGGAGGAAACCCAGAAAACCAGAGAATGCTTTAAGAAGTGGTCAGCTGTGCTGCGGCTGAAAGGTTGAGCAATTATTGTGTGGCTTTGGGTAAATTGCTTCATCTATCTATCTAAACGCAGTTTGCTCATAAGTAAAATGTTGACAAAAATAATACCACAGTTACAGTGTTATTGGGAGAAAAACATAATACTTGTAATGCTCTCTGCGCCTGACATGTAATAAGTGATAAATGGCTATTATTAGTCTATTGCTGTTGAGTTTGGAAATCTATAAGGGGAAATATATGTCAGGGGGAAAACTACATGCATGTAGTGGGAAAGTTCTGAATAACAGCTACCCAGTTTCATCATATCTTGCAAATCATTCTCTCCTTTTAGTCTTGGTGTCTTTTTAGCTCTTCTGGAGTCAGGGCTGAGATCTGAGAATGCCTTCTTCTCTGGAGTCAAAAGTTGCTATGACAACGGCCTGAAAATGAAAGTTCTGTGCTTTATTTATTTATCTGAGCTCAATGTCGTGCAGAAAGAGGGGAATGCCTCACAACCTTTTCAAAGAGGACATTCAAGGGTCATCTTCTCTCTCATACTGTCAAGATCTTTTGCTATTTACGTAAAATTTACTCTCTTCCACTTATTCCACAAAGTATTTGAGATCATTGACAATATTAAGACACATGTAAGTTGAGGCACTTTAAAAAAAGATAAAAGGAGAAGATGAAATATTATTTGGAGGAGACATAACCTGTAAAAACCTACAGTATAATTATTAACAGTGTGCAATAAATTTAACTCCAAGTATTTTGGAAGTAAAATAAAAATGGGAAACATGACCATTTAAGGATTCTCAAATGTCCACTTAAAGGTCACAACAGTAGGGTCATTAGGAGAGAGAAACATTTAAACTGATACACATATATGTTGTTATTCTGCAGCAGTAATAGCAGCCAACAGTTGCGAAAACTTTAGAGTTTATAAAGCACTTTTATGTTTACAGAAGATAGCACTACAGATTAATACAGATGGAGAACTTTAATCATGGATTTTTTTTAAAAAAAACAAAATAACATATTTTTAGCCCTTGCTGGTTTTGCTCAGTGGATAGAGCATCAGCCTTCGGACTGAAGGTTCCCAGGTTCGATTTCCATCAAGGGCACATGCCCAGGTTGCAGGCTTGATCCCCAGTAGGGAGCATGCAAGAGGCAGCTGATCAGTGATTCTCCCTCATCACTGATGCTTCTATCTCTCTCTCCCCCTCTCCTTTCCTCTCTGAAATCAATAAAAATATATTTTAAAAAACACACCAAAAGAAAAAACCCCATATTTAAAAAACATATATTTTTATTGATTTCAGAGAGAGAGGAAGGGAGAGGGATAGATAGAAACATTGATCAGCTGCCTCCTGCATGCCCCCTACTAGGGATTGAGCCCACAACTGGGCATTGACTTGGAATTGGATGGTGAGCTCTTGATACATGGGTTGATGTTCAACCAACTGAGCTGTACTGGCAGGGCTGAGTCTTTTATTTTCAAAACCCTGCTCTTTCTACTAGACCAAGAGTCAACTTATGTGATTACAATCTTTTAAAAATCATGAAATATTTTACATTCACAAAAGTACATAAAATTTGTATACATATTTTGATAAATACCTGTAAAATATTTATGTAGTGATCTGCAGTTGGTTGCTGCCTGTGCTGGGCCTAGAATTCATGGGAGGGGCCATGTAACCAAGGCCTGCTTTCACCAGCACTGGGCCTGGGCAGACTCAACACCAGAAAGACGGCTCCACCTGCTGGATGTGTGGGAGGAAGGCTCAACGCAGTGACAGTGGTGCCAAACCTCCAGCCCTCGCTCTGAAGCCACTCAGTGTCTTCCTGTATGTCTCTGGCACCTCCACCACCCCAGCCATTGTTCATTTGTCAGAGCCCAAGGTGCCTGGCTGCAAGTGAGAGTTTGTGTGTTTCTAGTAGCCTCTGCCTCACCCAGGTAGACTGTATCCCTGCTGATTTTCACAGCCAGATATTATGTGGGCTCCTTTTCCTGGCACTGGTTCTGGGCTGGGGAGTCCAGCATGGGACTGAGATCCCCTCAATCCTCAGGGAAACTTTGCATCCAAGAGATCCCTCTGGATTCTCAACCGCCACATGTGGGTGCAGAACCAGCCCATTTTGCGTCTCCACCCTGCTTACCAGGCTCAATGTGGCTTCTTCTTTATATCCTTACTTATAGGACTTCTGTTGAGCTTATCTTCAGATGGTTATCCAGGTTGTCTGTTCTATAATTTAGTTGTACTTCAAAAAAATAATTTACTTTTCAATTACAGTTGACATACAATATTATATTAGTTGCAGGTGTACAGCATAGTGATTAGACATTCAAATACTTACAAAGTGATCAAGCCGATAAATGTAGTACCTATCTGACACCATACATAGTTATTACAATAATATTGACTGTGTTCCCTAGGCTGCACTTTACATCCCAGTGACCATTTTGTAACTTCCAAACTTGTCCCTCTTAATCCCTTCACCTCTTTCACTCAGTCCTCCAACCACCCTCCCCTCTGGCAACCACCAGTTTGTTCTCTGTGTCTATGAGTCTGTTTCAATTTTGTTAGTTCACTTATTTTGTTCTTTAGATTTCAAATATAAGTGAAATCATATGGTATTTGTCTTTCAGTTGTAATTTTGATGTGGTAATGGGAGAAGGTGAGTTCAGTGCCCCTCCTACTCAGCCAGCTTGACCAGAACCCTGAAATTACTGCATGTTAATCTAAATAAAACTTTATGAAAATTAAATATTTGCCAAAACAAAAATGTTTAGAAGAATAACATTATTTCACTTTTTTCAAATATCTTCAGTGTCCAGTTTAATAGAATTCAACTGGATTCTCATATCTGATTCTGCATTCAGCCTGCTGTGGTGTGTTGTTGCTTTGGTTTAAGTATAAGAAGAAAAATCTGGCCCCAGAGATATTTAGTTGAAAACAGAGTGGGGATATTTTAGTGAAATTTTCAGATAACTGGATATTCTTTTTGTTTGTTTGTTAATCCTCACCTGAGAATATTTTTTTCTTTTTAGAGAGAGTAGAAGGGAGGGAGGGAGGAGGAAAGAAAGAGAAACATCCATGGGAGAGAGACACATTGATTGGTTGCCTGCAACACACGTCCCAACCAGGGCTGGGGTTTGAACCTGCAATCCAGGTTTGCACCCTTGACCAGGAATCAAAACGGTGACCCCTCTGTGTGAGGGCCCACACTCTAACCACTGAGCACACTGGCCAGGGCTGGATATTCTTATTTGTACTTCACAGGTAGTATTTTTTAAAGGCTAGTTGCAATGTGAAATTTGAAATATGAAATATCATATTGTTACATTAAAATCAGTCAGTCTAACTTAATGTTTGAATGGCTGTCACCCATGCATGATTTTGTAACAGTATGCACTGTTTATCTGAAAAATACTGTTTCACTGAGCTATGCAGATTCTCCAAATGTTAACACATTGCATTATACAATACCCAAATGTCATATTCATCAATATTACTACCAGTATTACCCCAGAAATCTTTAAGTATTTGCATGTAGTCAAACTCATTGTGGTCGATCCAAATTTTCCAAATTTCTAGTTTTCACTTGAAAGCTCAGGGTTTGTTAGGGGTACCAAATATTGTCAGTTATTTTCCTTAAAGTGACCAGCTAACTTTATCTTTGAAAAAATATCTCCCAAATACCCAAGCCTAAATATCCACTGTGTCAGCATCCTTTCAATAAAAATAATATTCGCTAAAAAGGTGACAAATTCAGGAACTCAATTGCACAAGGGCTTTTCCTTTGGACCACCACTGTTTTAGGGTGTGCAGCAGAGTGTTCTATGTTCTCTACGTGTGAAAAGACCAGCAGCAGCAGCATCACCTGGGAACTCTTTCAAAAATACAAATGATTGAGCCCCACTCCAGACCTACTGCATCAGAAACTCTGAGGGTGAAGAACAGCAATTTGTGTTTTACAGCCCTGTCAGTGGTTCTAATTCCCTCTAATGTTTGAGAGCCAGTGCTTCATTCTGAGAGCAATGATTCTTAGCCTTAGTTGCACATTACAGCCGCCTGGGTAGCTCCAATGCCTGCTTACTCTCTCTCTCTTTTTTTTTTTTTTTTGCTTACTCTTATTAAGTTAGAATCTCTGAAGGTGGGACCCAGATATCAGTATATTTAAAATTATCTTATTGATTTTAGAGAGAGAGGAAGGGAGAAGGATGGAAAGATAGAATCATGAATGAGAGAGAAACATCGATCAGCTGCCTCCTGCATGTCACCTACTGGTGAATGAGCGCCCAACCCAGTCATGTGCCCTGATCTGGAATTGAATTGGTGACCTCTTGGTTCATGGGTTGATGCTCAACCACTGAGCCACACTGGCTGAACAGATATCAGTATTTTTTAAAATTCCTCTGATGCCAAAGTTCAGCCACTGGCTTAGGTTGTTTTTCTTAAACTGTTCTCAGTTATGTTCTTATCTGGTGCTGGACAGTGGTCTATTGAAAATGGAGTTCTCTGACAAGCTCCTTGAGTACTAATAATAAGCATGCTTCTGGTTGGAGGAAAATCAATGTAACTAGACAGAAAATCCAAAATGGTGAACAAGAAAATGTCTAGGAGGACTCGAGGGTAGATTAGTTATGCCTTTCCTTCAGGGAAGTGAAAATCCTGATGGGTCTGGTTACTACTGAAACCCCCCTTCAGCTGCCAGGGCTTGTTTTTCTTGATAGCTTCCATTTCTCCACAGACTGTCTTAGATTAGCAGCTCTGACCATTATAATGATAAGTTTTCATTATTTTATTTTAACGCTCCCTTACCGTCCTCAAATGAAACACATATATAATGCAAACTACCTATATACATAATTTAAAAATTAATATAATGCCCTAATTGTATTATAAAGAATAAAATGAGGTTAATTTATAATAAAAATACATATTGCAATATGTAAATGTTACCATAGATGGTCAGTCCAGAGCACAGGTAGCCAGCAGCAGGGTGGGTGTGGGCACAGCTGGCCAGTTGGGGAGGTGGCCTGAGAGCTCTGGCATCTCCAGGCTTCCTGATGGCAGGTCCTAACACCCGCTTCCTACACACACACACATGCACACACTGACTGTGATATTGTAGAAAAAGCATGTCAAACTCAAAGGCTAACACGGGCCAAATAAACAAGGTTTAAGTTTATGTGGGCTGCAAAATAACAAAAGTTTCAATTTTCATAGAAACGTAGGTTTATTTTGATAGAGACATGCTGAATACAAAGGGCTGAAATAAATGAGTAATCATTAACATAAAATAATAGAACATTTTAATAAAAATTAATATTTTTTCTTGCACATTAACTTACCAGACACTGAATAACTGCATAAATTAATAAGTATAATGCAAATAAACCCATTTTTCTTGATCTCCAAAAGTGAAATATTTCCTCTTGTGCACACCAAACATGTCAATCCAAGACTAGTGACGTGGCAATTGGCTGCTAAAATATTCACTGCTAGTATTAGTGGAGAGAAATGGTGCGCCTGCGTGGAAGGCCTGTAAGGGAAATGAATGCAACATGATTACAGTAATCAGTCATTAGTGAATGTTGTAGTTTGTTATTAATAATTATGTATAACAGGATATTGTAAAACTTAAGTTACAAAATTTTTATTAAAACGTTTCTTACATGCTATTATATTGTCTGGGCTGCAAAGATACTCATTGTGGGCCGCAGGGGGCCCACTGGCCAGGAGTTTGACATGCTTCCTGTAGACAGTCAGGGAGTGCTGGGGAATCTCCCCTATTGGCCAAGATGGCACAGGGGGAGGTACTTACACTGAGAGTGCTTAAGGCTAGAAAGATGAGTGGATAGGGACTGAGCACACTAAAAGCTAGCAAAATAATTGGACAGGGAAAAAATCCCTCCCCTTCTTATCTCTATAAGAACTGCAGGCTTTAGCAGGAAGGGGAGATGGTCTTTGAGACAGGAGTCCATCATTCTCCCAGGTTGTGGCACCTAAATAAACCTCATTCCTTTTGCACCAGCACTTGTCTCACGAGTTTGGCTTTCACTGTGGCAAGTGGCCAAACCTGATTACATAAATGCTTGGGGAAAAACTGGCAGACATAATAAAGCTGTCAGATATTGGTATATGAATGTTTTACTATAAATGAGATATAATTAACAGAGAACATTATTAGTTGAATGTGTACAACATGATTTGATATTTGTATGTATTTTGACATGATCATCACAATAAGTCTAGTTAACATTTGTCACCATACATAACTACAACACTTTTTGTGTGTGATGAGGACTTTTAAGATTTACTTTCTTAGCAACATTCAAACATGCAGTATAGTATTATCTACACTAATAAAAGAGAAAAATGGTAATTGGCGTACGACCGCTACCCTTCCCATTGGCTAATCAGCGTATCCTTATGCAAATTAACTGTCAGCCAAGATGGCGGCCGGCAGCCATGCACTGAAGCGAACAGGGAGGCTTGCTTGCTCCAGTGACAGCGGACTCCAACGTTCCCCGCCTGACTTGGCAGCCTCTCAGCTGCAACTCTAAGCAACTATGTACTATGTTGCAAACATAGAAGCTAAACAAAACCCCAGAAACCGGCTTTCAGTCAGCCAGGCTTCAGCCAGCCGGACCGCAACATTGTATCAAATACAGAAGGTAAAGGCCAGAGCTGAGGCCTCAGAGCTAAAGCTGGCCCAGAATAGGAAAAAAAAAAAGAAAAAAAGGAGCAGTTGGGAGCTTCAGTCACCTGCCAGCCTGAAAACGGCCCTCAGCCCCTCAGCCAGACTGGCCAGGCACCCCAGTGGGGACCCCCACCCTGATCCAGGACACCCTTTAGGGCAAACCAGCCGGCCCCCACCCGTGCACCAGGCCTCTATTTTATATAGTAAAAGGGTAATATGCCTCCCAGCACCGGGATCAGCGGAGCAGCTAGGCTCCCGGCACCGGGATCAGCGTGACAGGGGGCAGCACCCAAACCCCCTGATCGCCCTGTGGCTCTGTGTGTGACAGGGGGCGGGGCCACAACCTCCCTATCCGCCCTGCTCTGTTCGTGACAGGGGAAGGCACCCCAACCCCGTGATCAGCCCCGCTCTGTGCCTGATAGGGGGGAGCTCCCCAATCCCCTGATCGCCCTGCGGCTCTGTGTGTGACAGGGGGGAGCCATAACCTCTCCATCGGCCCTGCCCTGAGTGTGACAGTGGCGGCGCCCCAACCCCCTGATCAGCCCTGTTCTATGGGTGATAGAGGGTTGTGCCCCAACCCCCCTCCACGGGCCTTGCTCTGTGTGTGACAGGGTAGAGCCATAACCTCCCCATTGGCCCTGCCCTGAGTGTGACAGGGTGCAGCGCCCCAACCCCCTGATCCGCCCTGCTCTGTGTGTGACAGGGGGCGGTGCCCCAACTCCCCTATCGGCCCTACTCTGTGAGTGACAGGGGGGAGCTCCCCAACCCCCTGATCGACCCTGCTCTGTGTGTGACAGGGTACAGAGCCCCAACCCCCCTGATGGGCCCTGCTCTGTGAGTGACAGGGGGCAGCGCCCCAACCCCCTGATCGGCCCTGCTCTGTGCGTGACAGGGGGTGGTGCTGCAACCTCCCCATCGACCCTGCCTTGAGTGTGACAGGGGGCGGTGCCCCAACCCCCCAATCGGCCCTACCCTGAGCGTGACTGAGGGTGGCATCGCAACCTCCCAATCCGCCCTGCTCTGTGCATG
>NW_005871215.1:269814-271230 GCF_000147115.1 Myotis lucifugus | reverse complement strand
GTTCACAGGAACATCATTGGCACCCAGGTCACTCTGAGATAGGACCCATCGGGCCATGTGAAGCCCTAGGAAGGGCGTGAGCCAGGGGGCTCCTGTGCAGGGCCAAAGCCTGCTATCAGAGCCAAGAGGTTCCCCTGCCCAGGCCTATCGCCTTGGCCAGAGGCGTTAGGCCTGGGCAGGGGCAGAGCTCGTGGGGAGCAGAGGTGGAGCCTGTGATAGCGGGAGCTGGGGGGTCCCTTGCCCAGGCCTAACGCCTGGGCAGGGGCAGAGCCGGCGATCACAGGGAGCAGGGGCAGAGCCGTCAATTGCGGGGAACTGGGGGTCCCCTGCCCAGTCCTAACGCCTGGGCAGGGGCTGAGCCAGCGATTGGTGTGAACTACAGAGGAAACACCTTTTCTGACTGCTCATTGGGTAAGCTTCCTGTATGCCACTGGTAATATTCTTAGTAACTTGGGTAATAAGAATACAAAAAGGTGATCTAGGGTTTTTCCACCTCACTCCTGGAGAAAAAAACGAAGGTCCGCTGCTGGAGGACTAAGAAATGTCATATCCTGCCCTAGCCAGTTTGGCTCAGTGGATAGAGCCTCGGCCTGTCCACCGCAGGGTCTGGGTTCAATTCTGACCAAGGGCATGTACCTAGGTTGCAGGCTCCTCCCTGGTCCTGGCCCAGGTCAGGGCTCATGCAGGAGGCAACCAATCAAAGTGTTCCTCTCACTTTGATGTTTCTCTCTGTCTTTCCCTTTCTCTTCCACATTCTCTAAAAATCAATGGAAACATATCCTCAGGTGAGGATAAAAAAAAAAGAAAGAAAGAAAGAAAGAAAGAAAGAAAGAAAGAAAGAAAGAAAGAAAGAAAGAAAGAAAGAAAGAAAGAAAGAAATGTCATATCCTATGAAAGACACATCTTGAAAATGCCTAAAGAAAGTTGTCATTTTTTCATGGTGAAGGGACTGGAGTCCGTGTTGATGAAAACACCTTGGTGGCTGTGGTGACTGGCAGTTGCTGCAGCAGCGGGGTGATGGGGCTGGTATGTTCCCCTGATCAGCCCGGTCGCCTCCCACAAAGGGAGGCCAGATTGTGGCTTAGGCCCGCTCCCCAAGGGGAGCAGGGAGCAGGCCTAAGCCATCAGTAGGACATTCCCTGAGGGCTCCCAGTATGTGAGAGGGGGCAGGCTGGGCTGAGGGACCCCCCCCCCCCCACACACACACAGTGCACAAATTTTTGTGCACTGGGCCTCTAGTTAACTATAATCACCATATTATACATTACATCCCCAGGACTTATTTTATAACTGGAAGTTTGTACCTTTTGACATTTTTCACCCATTGGCCCACTCCCCTTCAGCCCCAACCCTCTGGTAACCACCAATCTGTTCTCTGTATCTATGAGCTTATTTTTTTAAAAGATTTCACATATA
>NW_005871215.1:267768-269714 GCF_000147115.1 Myotis lucifugus | reverse complement strand
GGGGGGATCTAAAGCCTGTGGACCGAGGAAAACAGGCATGCTCACAGAGCTGAGGGGGGTGAGGAAGAACCAGAACCGGCAGCTGTGGTTCTGGATGCATACCGGGCAGAGACAGGTCGCTGGAGCAGCAGGTAAAGCCGGTACCACAGGGTCCTCCGTGAGTTGCTGCTGCATGACCCGGAACTGCAGGAGGAGCTGTGCAGTGCGGAGAACTTGCTCCGTTAAGCCCCAGACCCAGCTGCCCTGGTGAAAGAGAACCAACGCCCTTCAAGGCCGCGTTTGAGATCTGGCTGTGAGGGCCCCCCTGCCCATCATCAATAGCTTCAGATTGGGCTGCCACCTCACTGTCCCCTGGAGCTGGAGTGAGATCAGTGCAGCCTGGAGGCACACGGCCTTGCTGCTCCTTGGTCTCTGGCTAACACAGTCGGCCTGCAGTTTCAGAGGTACCGGCTCAGTCCCTGCGGAGACCACTCCTATTTGAAGTCCTTGACCAGTTGGGGGTGACCAGGCCAGCAGGGGGCAGTTGGCGGCAACCAGGCCAGCAGGGGGTGGCAGTTAGGGGTGACAGGCCAGCAGAGGAGGTAGTAAGGGGTGACCAGGTTGGAAGGGGGTGCAGTTAGGGGTGACCAGGCCAGCAGGGGGGGCAATTAGGGGCGACCAGGCAGGCAGGTGAGTGATTAGGAGTCAGCAGTCCAGGATTCTGAGAGGGATGTCTGACTGCTGGTTTAAATCAGCAGTCAGACATCCCCCAAGGGATCCTGGATTGGAGAGGGTGCAGGCTGGGATGAGGGGCAGAGGGTGCAGGCTGGGATGAGGGGCCCCCCCTCTCCGTGCACAAATTTCGTGCACTGGGCCTCTAGTATGATATAAGATCATATGATATTTTTCTTTCTCTAATTTATGTCACTTAGCATAATGCCTTCAAGGTTCATCATGTTTTGCAAATGACAAGACTTCATTCTTTCTCATGGCTGAATAATATTCTAGAACACACACACACACATGCACGTTTTTTCATTCATGGACACTTACATTGTTTCTATATCTTAGCTATTGTAAATAACCCCATAATGAACATGTTGGGGAGGGGGTGGTGCATGTATCTTTTTGAATTAGTGTTTTCATTTTATTTGGATAAATATATACCCAGAAGTGGGATTGCTAGATCTTAAGGTAGTTCTATTTTTAATTTTTTTGAGGAAATTTTATACTGTTTTTCACAGTGGTTGTACCAATTTACATTCCCACTAACAGTGCACAAGGGCTCCCTTTTATCCACATCCTCACCAAAATTTGTCATTTCTGGCATATAAATTTTATAAAAACACTAGAGGCCTGGTGCATGAATTCGTGCACAGGTGGGGTCCCTTGGCCTGGCCGGCAATCGGGGCCAATTGGGGCCATCTCACTCAGCCCCAGTCGGCCAAGCTAGGGGGGAGGGACCACAGGAGATTGGCCAGTCATGGGAGATTGGCTGTGGGAGTGCACTGACCACCAGGGGGCAGCTTCAGCGCTATGACATGGTAGTCAGTGCATGTCATAGCGACTGGTAGCTTAGACTTACATATATATATATATATATATATATATATATAGACTAGAGGCCCAGTGCATGAAATTCTTGCACGGAGGGGGGAGCATCCATCAGTCCGGCCTGCACCCTCTAGCAATCTGGGACTGCTGGCTCCTAACTGCTTACCTGCCTGCCTACCTGATCACCCCTAACTACTAAGCCAGCCTGCCTGATCACCCCTAACCACTTGCCTTCCTGCCTGATTGCCCCTAACCACTCTGCATGCCTACCTACATGATTACCCCTAACCACTCTGCCTGCCTGCCTGATTGCCACTAACCACTCTGCCTGCCTGTTCACCCCTAACCACTTGCCTGCCTGATCTCCCCTAACTGCTTCTGCCTGCCTGCCTGATAGCCCCTAACCACTTTGC
>NW_005871215.1:256877-266658 GCF_000147115.1 Myotis lucifugus | reverse complement strand
CTCTCGGCTCTGCTGAAACCCGGG
The DNA here is from genome assembly GCF_000147115.1 of Myotis lucifugus. Taxonomy (NCBI): domain Eukaryota; kingdom Metazoa; phylum Chordata; class Mammalia; order Chiroptera; family Vespertilionidae; genus Myotis; species Myotis lucifugus. Next base: position 266,634 of record NW_005871215.1, on the reverse strand, counting down.
CAGGGAGGCCTCCCGGCTCTGCGGCTTCAGGGCTGTTTGGCTTCGCTGCTTGGAGCCTGAGTATGCAGATTAACCGCCATCTTTTAGCTTCTATAATTGAAACATTGTATCTTTTGGAGCTGTTGCTTCAGGAGCTCAGAGCCCCGCAGCTGCAGGGGGGAACCTTGGTTTCCTCTATCGCTGGGGCAACCAAGCATCCTGTTCTCAGCTGCCTGGCTGCCGGCCGCCAACTTGGTTGGCAGTTAATTTGCATATACTCACTGATTAGCCAATGAAAAGGGTAGCGGTCGTACGCTAATTACCATGTTTCTCTTTTATTAGTGTAGATTTTATTATGCTACCATGGAGAAAATGGTAGTGTGATCAGCAGCAAAGGTGCCTTTAGTTTGTTAATGAGGGGACTTTGGGAAAACACTTAAAAATGGGAGCTGGTCACCAGAGGAACTAAGAACATTATTAGAGGTTTGGAACTTTCAGTTCCTCCACCTCACCTCTGGCCACCAATGGCCAATGATCTAATCAATAAAAGTCCCTTATTAGATTTTAAATATTTTCTTCCATTCTCAAGGTTGTCTTTTCACTTTCTTGATAGTGTTCTTTGAAGCATGACATTTTTTTAATTTTGATAAAGTTCAACTTGTGTTTTTCTTTGGTTTTTTTGGCTTTTGGTGTCACATCTAAGAAACCATTGCCCAATCCAATGTCATGAAGATTTATGGCTATGTTTTTTTCCTAAGAGTTTTATAGCTTTAGCTCTAACATTTGGATCATTAGCTAGTCTTAACTTTTGTATATGGTGTGAAGAAAGAATCCAAGTTTATTCTTTTCCATGTGGATATCATTTTTTTCCAGCACCATTTTATCAAAAATACTATACTTTCCTCCTTTGAATTATCTTGGCACCTTTGTAAAAAGTCAATTGACCAAAAATGTAAAGGCTTCTTTCTGGCCTCTGAATTCTGTTTCACTGCTCTATATAGTATATCTATGTTTTTGGAAGTACAGTACTGTATTAATTACTATAGTTTTGTTGTAAGTTTTGAAGTCAGAAAGCCCAAGTCTTTCCAATCTGTATGCTTCTTGTTTTATTGCATTGATTAGGATCTTCAATGAAACCTTGAATAGTAATGGTGAGAGCAGATATTCTTGCCTTATGTTGTTCCTAATCTTAAGGGGAAAAGGTTTAATAGTTCACCATTACTTTTTTAAAAATATGATTGCTATATTGAGAAAGCTCTCTTTCATTTCTAGCTTGAGAGTTTTTAACATGGATTTTGAATTTTGTCAAATGATTTTTCTCTGCATCTATTGAGACTATCATTTTGTTTTTCCCCTTTCATTCTGTTAATGTGGTGAATTACACTAACTTTTCAACATTAAACCATTTTTCTTCACCATGGTAGCTTATCCTCTATATTGCAAGATTGAATTTGCCAATATTTTGTTAAGAATTTTTAAAATATATTTTTATTTATTTCAGAGAAAGGGAGAGGGAGAGATAGAAACATCAATGATGAAAGAGAATCATTGATCCACTGCCTCCTGCACCCCCCACACTGGGGATTGAGACCACAACCTGGGCATGTGCCCTGACTGGGAATCAAACCTCGACCTTCTGATTCACAGGTTAATGTTCAACCACTGAGCCACACCAAATGGGCTGTTAAAATTTTTTAAGTCTATATTTATGTGGGTTATTTAGATAGATTATGTTGCCTCATGTGTTTGGAAGTGTTCCTACCTGCTCTATTTTCTGAAAGAGTGTAGGATTAGGATTTTATCTTCTTTAAATATCTGATAAAATTTATTGGTAAAGCTATCCAGGCCTGAAGTTTTCTTTGTGGGAAAGTTTTTTTATTACAAACTCAATTTCTTTAATAGATATTGGGTCATTTAGATTTTCTTTTCCTTCTTTTCTTTCTTTTGTATTTTTCAGAAATATGTCCACTTCACTGGACAAGTTGTTTTTATTGGTATAAAGTTGTTGAAACTATCCCTTTAATATCTGTATAATTCTATTAGCATTTTGGCTACATTAAAACTAAATTTTTGCACACAAAAATAAAGTAGATGACTAACAATGAATTAGGGGAAAAGAAATATATATGGCAGAAAAAAAGATATGTGTGTATGTGTATACATATATATGGTAGGAGCAAACATCTAGTGACGGAAAAAGGGAATTACCATTCAGTGTGACAATTATCATGAAAGACACATAGAGAACACATAGGAAGGATACCCAGCCCAATTTGGGGAATTAGAATCATGATGTCCAAGTGATGAGTTAGATCATTCAACCCCAGGTAAGTTAATATAATAAAACTTTTGGGCACTTAAAAAGCTGAGACTTAGATCTCAGATTCAATTAGTTCACATTAATTATCCAGCTGTGAGGGCTATAGTCGACTGCCTGCCTCTTCCACTGGTATATCCTTAATTAAAAAACAAAACAACTTTGTTTTTAGGAAAATGATATGTTCATTACTTAAAAACTCACATAGAAAAGTTCAAAAGGTAAAAGTCCCTTGCATTTTGGCCAACATCCTTCCAGATCTTTTAGTACATGTAAAAACATATATATCCAAAAAAAAAGAAAAAAAGAAAAAAACACACATATATATCCTATGTAATAAAGAGCTAATATGCAAATGGTCATCACACCGTAACGGCTCACTCAACACTGGGGAGAGAGGAATGGGGACCAACCAGGCACAAATGAGCTCGAGAGAGAGGAAGGGGTACCAGCCAGGCTGTGGCCTGGGAGAGGGATAAGCCGCATGCCCTATGGTCCCGGGTGCCAGCAGCTGTGACTGCGGCCTGGGAGAGGGACAAGCTGCCCGCTCCATGATCCCAGGTGCCAGTGGCTGTGCCTGCACCTGCAGCCTGGGAGAGGGACAAGCCACCTGCCCCGCGGTCCCAGGCACCTGTGGCTGTGGCCTAGGTGAAGCTGCCCGCCCGCAGTCCCCGTGGCTGCGGCCGGCCTGGGTGCCTGTGGCCGGCCAGAGGGAGGGAAGCCTGGGTCCCAGGTGCCTGCAACCGGCCAGAGGAGGGAATCCTGGGTCCTGGGTGTGGGGTGAGACAGAGGTGGTTAGGGACGATAGGGCCAGCAGGGGAGCAGTTAGGGGCGATCAGGCAGGCAGACAGGCAGAGGGATTAGGGGCGATCAGGCAGGCAGGCAGGCGAGTGTTATGAGCCAGCAGTCCCGGATTGCGAGAGGCAGTCAGACATCCTCTGAGGGGTCCCATATTGGTTAGGGTGCAGGCCGAGCTGAGGGTCCCCCCTGCCCCCGTGCAAGAATATATATACACACATACACACACAACATATACTCATGTTGGTATTATACTGTTCATACTGATCTGTATTCTGCTGTTTCTGGAATAAATACCCCAACATATATGCTATGGATACACTTTCATATAAAAAGAGATTGATCGCCGAAACCGGTTTGGCTCAGTGGATGGAGCGTCGGCTTGCGGACTGAGGGGTCCCAGGTTTGATTCCGGTCAGGGGCATGTGCCTGGGTGGCGGGCACATCTCCAGTGAAGATGTGCAGAGCAGCTGATCAATGTTTCTCTCTCATCGATGTTTCTGACTCTCTCTCTCTCTCCCTTCCTCCCTGTAAAAAATCAATAAAATATATTTTAAAAAAATAAAATAAAATAAAAAGAGATTGACATCATTGTTTTTAATGGATCAAGGATATACCATTATATGTATGCATCATAATTTAATGTCTTAGTGATGGCACTTATTTCTAGAAGCACCTATCATAAAAAAGGGAGTGAGGAACATCCTTGTGCATATGTTTTTTAAAAAAATATATTTTTATTGATTTCAGAGAGGAAGAGAGAGATAGAAACATCAATGTGATGAGAGAGAATCATTGATTGGTTGCCTTCTGCATGCCCCCTACTGGGGATGGAGCCCACAACCCAGGCAAGTACCTGTGACCCTTCAGTCAGCAGGCCGAGGCTCTATCCATGGAGCCAAACTAGCTAGGGCTTAATTGTTGGAGCACATGAGACTTGGTTTTGGTTGGAAAGTTTGTAAGGAGGACATTCTGAGGAAAGGGAAGTGTGCGGAAGGCTGCCTGCCCTGTTTATTGGAATTCTGACTTAGGGGAGTGCCGAAGGTGGTGCCCCTAATTATTCTTTGATCTTTCCAAACAAGTCTGTGCACATGCAGACCCCAGGGTGTTTACTGGAATCCTTATGCTTAATCTTATGCATGTCCTTGCTTAAAGGACACTACAAACACATGTGTCCTCCCAAGATTACTTACCTTACTGACTGTATCTAAAAGCTAAACTTTATCTCAAACTGCTGCTACAATAAAAGCCTAACAAGGCAGGCAATGGAGTCTACCTGGTTCCTTTAGCCTGGCAGTCCCTTAGCCCTCTCTTTCACAGCAAACATGGTGTTGTGGAGTAATCCACTCATCCTTCGCTCAGGGTTTGCTGGTCAGCTCCGACACTGAATCTGTTTTCTTTTAGCTTTTTTCCTGCAGTGGTCTCAACCTTCTGGCCCTTTAAGTACAGTTCCTCATGTTGTGACCCAACCATAAAATTATTTTTGTTGCTACTTCATAACTGTAATGTTGCTACTGTTATGAAGCATAATGTAAATATCTGATATGCAGGATGGTCTTAGGCAACCTCTGTGAAAGGGTCGTTCGACCGCCAAAGGGGTCGCGACCCACAGGTTGAGAACTGCTGCTTTAGAGCAAATGAGATTGTTCAGGCAAAGATTAACACTTATGTTAAATTTTGGTAAATTAGGTTGTACCAATTTCAACTCTACACCAAGTTTTTGTTGTTGTTGTTAATCCTCACCTGAGGATATTTTTAGAGAGAGTGGGAGAGGGAGAGACAGAAATATCCAGGTGAGAGAGACACATGGACTGGTTGCCTCCTGCATGACCCCCCCAAGGAACCTGCAACTGAAGTATATGCCCTTGACCTGAATCAAACCTGGGACCCCTCAGTCCACCTGCCACACTCTACCCACTGAGCCAAACCGGCTAGGGCTATGGTTTCATTCTTTAATTCCTTGATCCATCTGGTACTTATTTGAGAAAGTAGATGTAAAGGCTGTCCCACTGACCATCTTTTCCCCTTGACCAGTGATTTGTAATGTGCATTTTACTGACCTCCGAGGCTTCTGGAGACAGACTGACTGGCTTCCACACTGACCAGTAATGGCTCTGGGTAACGCTGTAGAATCGAGACACTAGAGGGTTAAATAAGAACCCGAAAAAGTGCTCCCGTATTTGATTAGTGCTCTGTAAATGTGAAATATTATTATTAAACACTCACACATACACAGCAGTTTGTTTCTGGATTCTAGAATCTGTTCACTGATCAGATTAACACCCCGGTACCCAATTCCCTGTCACATCTAATGGCTCCTCTTTGCTCGTTTCAACAAAATACCGTCATATGTCAGTTGCCTTTCTGATCATAAGGAGCGCCCCAAAATGTTTACGTTGGGGGCAAAAATAAGCCGTGCTTCACAATGCAGTGAGGATCAAACCCAAACCGAGGCCCTGAACCAGCGTGGGGGAGGGATGGGGCCTAGCTTCCCTACCACCTGCTCGGAAAGGCTGACCCTCCTCATTCATTCGTGGGCACGTGCCCGATGCCGTTCTCCAAAGCTCGCCCCTCTGCTTCCAAGTCTGGTTACAACCTGCAGACCAGCCGGGGGCCGGGCTGGAGGGCAGTCCGCGGTGGGCTGTGAGCTGGAGGCCGGGGCGGGGCCGGTGGACCTGCTGGCCCCGGGGTCCCCGAAGGCCAGCCGCGCCCGGTCCCCACCTGAGCACGGAGGCGGGCGGGGTGGCGGCAGTACCACCTCGGAGCCCTCCGAGCAGAGTGTGGTGAGAGCGGGCAGAGGGACGGAGAAACGCGAAAAGGGGAAACACCATCGGCTTCCGCTCAACCCCGGCCCCGAGAAGCAGGTGGCCCTCGGGTTGCCGTCCCCTGGGGCTCTGGGCACCTCCGTGCCCCGCAGCGGCCGCCTGGGGGCGTGGCTCCGGCGCAGCGTCGCCGCCGTAGAGTCTGGCGGCCCCGCCCCGCCCCGCCTCGCTCGCTCCTCCCTTTAACGGCCTCGGGCCGCCGCGTCGGTGACGTCACCGAGGGGCGGGACTTCCTGCTGCGTGCGCCCCAGGGTCCCGCGACTCTGGCCACCCCTACGGCTGGAGGGACCGCGGGCGGCGGGCGGAGGTGGAATTCCCGCCGGACGACGTGCAGGGCTGGCCCCGCACCCCTGAGAAGGCCGGCTCGCCGCGGAGGAGCGGGGCGCTGCTCGGCGGCCGCGTCCCCACCCCGGGAGCTCTCCCGGGACCCCTCACCTTTCCCCGCGCGGGGAGCCCGACGGGCCGGGGAGTCCTGCTCCGCCTGGTCAGCCCGCGCCGCGAGCGGCCTCCCGGACTCGCCCGGCGTGGAGGGCTGGGCGCGCACCCCGCGCGTGGGCCCGGCTCCCTTCGCCCCAATGCCCCGGCGAGAAGAGCAGAGTGGGTGCCGGTGGCTGGAGCTGTTGGAGGGGTCCCTGGGTGGCGATCGGGGTCGGCACACAGGTCACTGTTCGTCTCCTGTCCGCACGTTGCAAGGCTGTGTGTGAGTCTGGTACGTACCCTCGTTTTAGGGGGACGCTGTGTTGTCCGTATGTTGGAATCCTCATTCTTTTCTGTTGTTCAGAACTTGCCCTCGGATTGTTTTTTCCTCGTCGTGTAATTGAGCGGGGGGTTGGCAGCGCAGGCTGTTTTCGTAGGCGGTGCAGTGCACGTGGAACTGGAGCTTTTTGCTGCACTCCCGCGCGGTGCCTGTGCAGCCAGGTTAGTAACTGGCTAAGTATGTGGCACCTCCGGTTTAATTTGGGATGAAATTGCTATGCTACCGTTTTCCTTGACCGTGAAGTCAATGTTAACCGTGTTGTTGGCTGCCGTTACAGAGGTACGTCTAGAAATATGTCATGAATGCTTGGGCTTGAGTGGCCGCTGATCCATCCTTAGTGTCCAGCTTTTGACCATAATAATGGGGCACTTGGCTCTTAAAAATGCCCACTGCTAAGTACTTTAAAATACTGTGGTCATTAGTTGTAATGATGAAGCTATTTCAGTAAAATCTCAAAGAAGTCTAGGATAACAAGAAACTTGTTCATAATTTCTCATATAGTTTGTAATGTGTTCAGACAATGAGCACCAAATACTTGAGTAGATCTAAAACTGAGCAGGCTGTGAAAGCATTGCTTCTGTTACCAAGCAACAGCTTCGTAAACAAGCCTAATATTCAGCTAGAATATAATTAAAAGTATCCTACAGTTACCTGGATTCAGAATTCTCTAAGTTCATGGGTGGTTACAGTTAACAGTCACCTTTTATATTTTGGTTTGATTTCAGACTCATTTTGTTTAGAACAGTGGTTCTCAACCTTCTGGCCCTTTAAATACAGTTCCTCATGTTGTGACCCAACCATAAAATTTATTTTCGTTGCTACTTCATAACTGTAATGTTGCTACTGTTATGAATCGTAATGTAAATATCTGATATGCAGGATGGTCTTAGGCGACCCCTGTGAAAGGTCGTTCGACCGCCAAAGGGGTCGTGATCCACAGGTTGAGAACCGCTGGTTTAGAATGATGAGAATGCTTTAAATTTGTGTCATACAGGATTCTCCAGAGAGTTGCAAATGAATTTGATTACCCTTTGATTATTTAGGACAGAGTATGTCAGGTGTTCCCTTTCCTTTCGGTATTTTCTTTTGTAACCCGATGAAGTGTGCAGACTATTATATTAAGGAATTTTCTCAAATAATGGAGTAATGCCAACTTAGGGTTACATAGAGCATTAGGAAATTGAAACACTGATTGTCCACAGGTGGTTTCTAAGCCTCCGGTTAGCCAATAACATCACACCTCAGTCATTGAATCGGTGTGTATTTTTAGGGAATGTGTGTATGTATCTATGTAAAAAAATTTTTTAAATCCTCATCACGCAAGGATATTCTTACTGATTTTAGAGAGAGGGGAAAAGGGAGAAAGAGGAAGAAAGAAACATTGACAGGGAATCGAATCTGCAACTTAAATATGTGCCCTGAGCGGGAATTGAACCCACAACCTTTGGTGTATGGGATGACGACGCTCCAACCAACTGAGTGACACTGGCCAGGGCTAAACTTTAATGATATAATTTGTCTGGTAAATAGTTTTCAGAGCATTTTTCATGCTATTTGGAATATAGTAACCTTTCAGGTATTTAAGCAAGTATGTGAGAACATTTGAGAAACAGAATCATTGACTTCTTTGAAATCAAGCTATTAGTAAATGGGAATTGGAACTTGAAATTTAATGTTCTTTATATCCTGTCCTTACTGTATGCACAAATCCATAGACTTCATTTTAGTCCTCTATCCCTTTTTCTTCCCCAATTGCTGATGCTGAAGTAATGAAATATTCAAGTTGGTCAAGACAAGCAGAGAAGAAAAATCAAAAATGACTCATGTTGTTTAATAAAATCTTGAGTAATCACATGTCAGCATTTTGTCATGGGAAGTTCTAATTCAAGCTTAAAAGAAGGAAATCTTAACAGAAAGACTAGTGAATTGTCAGAATTCTTTGTGTTTTCCATGTGCTGTCTCTGTCTAAAGTAAATGTTTTATTTTACCTTTGTCATATGTAATGTATTAGGTTCAGTGAGTAATTTTATCAAGTTGTCTAATCGGTGTGTATTTTTAGGGAATGTGTGTATGTATCTATGTAAAAAAATTTCCAGAAGTACTCTTTCCTACTGACTAACGTTCACATTTCTTAACCTGGACTCTTAAAAGTCTCTCTGCACTCTGTGTTTTCAGGTTTTTATATTTTTTGTAGAAAAGCTATGATCTCACTCATCACACTGGTTTCTTCACTATCCTCTAAACCTGCTGTGTGCTTTCTCTCTTCTTTACCAGTCTTCTTGTCATTCTACCTACCTGACCTTGTTAGATAGGGCAAGAGTCTCAAGGTCTGGGCCATTCTTACTAAATGCTATTCTTGCTAAATGTTAAAATGTAGCACAGTATTTTGCAGACCAGCTATCAAAAGGATGAGATTGACAGGAACCTAACCCAATAATAAGTGTGGCCAATTGAAATCAACTTGTAACTTTCCAAATAGTGTATATAAGCAATGGCTAATCCTCCCTTACTTGCTGCAGGTAAATAAAGCTACCTTGCATTTTTTACTAGAGCACCCCAAATGGTGAATCCCTTGAGTTCCGTAACAGCCAGATTTCTTCTTTACTTTCCTAAAACCTAAATTGTACCTTTTTGTAAAGTTCAATTGTGCTGTTAACTCTAGGGGAAGAAAAATTCTCTACCCTCTTGGGGTCTCTGGCTGGGCCTAAGAATTAAATTGACGTAAGTCAGATAAACAGGAGAAAAGCATCTAAGTTAAAAAAAATTTACACGTACACGGGAGCATTCACAGGAGAATGAAGACCTGAAGAGGTGACCAGAGCAGAAAGCTTTTACTATATCTCTAGACCAGTGGTTCTCAACCTTCCTAATGCCGCGACCCTTTAATACAGTTCCTCATGTTGTGGTGACCCCCAATTTCATTGTTACAAATTGAACATAATTAAAGCATAGTGATTAATAACAAAAACAATATGTAATTATATATGTGTTTTCCGGTGGTCTTAGGCGACCCCTGTGAAAGGGTCGTTCGACCCCCAAAAAAGTCCGCGACCCACAGGTTGAGAACTGCTGGTCTAGACAATT
>NW_005871215.1:255078-256777 GCF_000147115.1 Myotis lucifugus | reverse complement strand
GCCAAACATTTGGGCAAACGCCCCGTCTGGGGAACACGATCCCAGTCCACTCTGTTTCGCCCTTTATCAAATTATGGTTTGTAGATTACACAGTGTTCAACCCCTTCACTGTTATTTAATAGAGGCTGCCTTCCACTCAGAGCCCTCATTGTCTGTTTTTGTGTTCCCCTTCTAAACAGGTGTCACCTCTTGCTCTACCAAGGTTCGTCTCGTCAAAGTCATTTTGCCTGTGGCAATATCTTGTTTTTCTAGCGTTTCGGAAAACAGCGTGTCGGTCGAACGACTCCTTCACAGGGGTCGCCTAAGACCATCGGAAAACGCATATATAATTACATATTGTTTTTGTTATTAATCACTATGCTTTAATTATGTTCAATTTGTAACAATGAAATTGGGGGTCACCACAACATGAGGAACTGTATTAAAGGGTCTCGGCATTAGGAAGATTGAGAACCACTGGTCTAGACAGAGAGGTTTGGGCTAGGACAGTGGTTGGCAAATTGTGGCTCGCGAGCCACATGCGGCTCTTTGCCCCCTTGAGTGTGGCTCTTCCACAAAATACCACGTGCGGGCGTGCACGTACAGTGCGATTGAAACGTCGTGGCCCATGCGCAGAAGTCGGTATTTTGTGGAAGAGCCACACTCAAGAGGCCAAAGAGCTGCATGTGGCTTGCGAGCTGCAGTTTGCAGACCACTGGGCTAGGAGTAGTAAATTGTGGAGAAGTGACTAGAGAGCAGTTCTCAACCTGTGGGTCGCGACCCCTTTGGCGGTTGAACGACCCTTTCACAGGGGTTACTAAGACCATCCTGCATACCAGATATTTACATTACAGTTGCTACTGTAATGTAGCAACATTACAGTTATGAAGTAGCAACGAAAATAATTTTATGATTGGGTCACAACATGAGGAACTGTATTTAAAGGGCCAGAAGGTTGAGAACCACTGGTAGGAAGATAAGGATTTAACAGGGTTTGTTTGTATAGATATCTGGGCTTTGATTTCTCATTTCTGATGATAGAATGTCTTCTTCCTTACAGGGAGAGCACCTTTCACATGGGAGTTTTATCTCCTACTTTCAGGAAACTAAAGGAGGGTCAGAGCGCCCCTCTTGAACTTGCTGTTTCTCCTGTGCTTTTAACTCAAAGTAATCAGCATACCCAATGGCATATTTTGGAGTGACATGTTCTGAACTCCTTCACCTCCAAAATCCTATAATATGTATTTATCAGACATACTCACTTGATACTTATACTATGTATGTCTTGGTCCCTAACTAGATTGTAAGCTCCCTAAGGGCAGGACACCAGATCTCAGTGCACTGTATCCTTAGTCTCTTCCAAGCAGAAGTTGCTGAATAAATGTTTCTTAGAGATGAGAAATGTGCATTTTTACCCCCCCTCCCCCATCTTCCTTTCATAGTGTAGTGTAAGTAAAAGAAAGTTTTTTTGAGTAACTGAGGAAGGGCAACTGTAAACTATAAGAAAGGGGATTAATGAAAGGAGATTCATTGGAATCAGAAAGAAAAGATTCTGTTCCTAGAAAGTGTGAATATTTGAGAATTTCCCATGACAATATCACTGGTAAAGACTCCCTCAGGAAGTCACTACTCTCAAGTGGACTTGGAGAGTTTGGTAAATTTCCTGATTCCTCCTTAGAAACTTCCTTTTAAAAATCCTTCCCACCTCCTCTCCCCCTCC
>NW_005871215.1:250247-253031 GCF_000147115.1 Myotis lucifugus | reverse complement strand
AATAAAGAAACAAAGGAAAATTTCCCCATCGAATTTCTGAATAGTATTACTCCTTCGGGAATGCTGTGTCATAAATTAAAATGGAAAGTGGGTGCAATCATCATGCTATTGAGAAATCTCAATAGTAAATGGGGTCTTTGTAATGGTACCAGATTTATTATCAAAAGATTAGGACCTAACATTATCGAAGCTGAAGTATTAACAGGATCTGCAGAGGGAGAGGCTGTTTTGATTCCAAGAATTAATTTGTCCCCATCTGACACTGGCCTCCCATTTAAATTGATTCGACGACGGTTTCCTGTGATGCCAGCATTTGTGATGACTATTAATAAATCATAAGGACAAACTCTAGACCAGGGGTGGGCATACTTTTTGACTCGAGGGCCACAATGGGTTCTTAAACTGGACCGGAGGGCCGGAACAAAAGCATGGATGGAGTGTTTGTGTGAACTAATATAAATTCAAAGTAAACATCATTACATAAAAGGGAAAGGTTTTTTTTTTTTTTTTTTTTTTTTTTTTTTAGTTTTATTCATTTCAAAGGGGCCGGATCCGGCCCGCGGGCCCGTAGTTTGCCCACGGCTGCTCTAGACAGAGTAGGCATGTTCCTACCTGAACCCGTTTTTGCACATGGTCAGTTATATGTTGCTTTCTCTTGAGTTTGAAGAGCATGTGATGTTACAGTTAAAGTTCTAAGTACTTCATCACAAGGGAAATTAGTCAAGCACTCTGAAAGTGTTTTCACTTTTAATGTGGTGTACAGGGAGATAGTAGAATAAGTTTAATCACTTTATCAGTTATTATTTGCATCACTGTTGTTTTTATATCACGTTTTTGTCATTTTTATATCATGCCTCTGTTATAACCTTTTGTTACTGTTTATTAATAAATTTATGTTATTTTCATATACATTTTACTAATTTCCTTTCATCTCTCACACTTCTATTATAGAGAAAGGGCAAATAGCAATATTAAAATATCTCTGCTAATTAATTCCCTTTTTAAAAAAATATATTTTATTGGTTTTTTACAGAGAGGAAGGGAGAGGGATAGAGAGTTAGAAACATCGATGAGAGAGAAACATTGATCAGCTGCCTCCTGCACACTCCCCACTGGGGATGTGCCGCAACCAAGGTACATGCCCTTGACCAGAATCGAACCTGGGACCCTTGAGTCCGCAGGCTGATGCTCTATCCACTGAGCCAAACTGGTTAGGGTAATTAATTCCCTTTTAATGTGCATGAATTTCGTGCACCGGGCTACTAGTTAAGTATATATTATTGGAGTAGGACATTATAACTTGTACATTTTTTTCACAAAAAGATGCATGATAAGAATATGTTGAAATTATAGTGTGTGTGAAGGACACATGAAAAAACTGGTTTGATTAAAGATTAGTGTATTCTGAACAAAGAAGCTCTTAAGTAATAACATTAGAATTCTCCATAACTGATATAGCCAGACAGAGCTAGGGTAGATGAAGTTGAAATGGTTCTTTAAAGAATATTTTTATACTACTTCTGGAGGTTCATGGAAAACTTCTATAATAATAAAAGCGTAATATGCTAATTAAACCGGACAGCCGAACAACCTTCTGGGAATCATTCTGGACATTCTTCCGGATGAAACTGTGGCGGCTGGGGCCAAGGCAGAGGTGGTTAGAGGCAGGCAAGCAAGCAGGTAGGGGCAATCAGGCAGGCAGGCAGAGGGGTTAGGGGTGATCAGGCAGGCAGGCAGGTGAGCGGTTAGGAGCCAGCAGTCCCAGATTGCAAGAGGGTGCAGGCTGGGCTGAGGGACCACCCCCCCCCCCCACACGTGCATGAATTTCATGTACCGGGCCTCTAGGCCTCTATCCTATCTAATAATAGAGAAACATGGTAATTAGCTGTACCTCCGCTACCCTTCCCATTGGCTAATCAGGGCGATATGCAAATTAATTGCCAACCAAGATGGCTAATCAAGATGGCGGCTGGCACAGGCAGTTTTGAAGCGAACAGGAGGCTTGCTTGCTTCAGTGACGGAGGAAGCCAATGTTCCCCACCTGCCTTGCTGGCCTTTGAGCTTGCAGTTTAAGAAACATTGTTACAAATATAGCTAAAAAAACCCCAGAAACCTGCTTTCAGCCAGCCGGGCTTCAGCCAGCAGGACCGCAACATTGTTTCAATTATAGAACAAATGCAGATCCCTGCTTTCAGCCAGCTGGGATCTCAGAGCTGGAGTGAGCAGGACCGCAACAGTGTTACAATTATAGAACCCAAACAAACCAGATACCTGCTTTCAGCAGCTGAGGCATCACAGCTGGAGCCAAGCCTCAGAGCTAAAGCTGGCCCAGAATAAAAAAAAAAGAAAAAAAGGACAGGTTGGGAGCTTCAGTCACCTGCCAGCTTGAAAACGGCCCTCAGCCCCTCACCCAGACTGGCCAGGCACCCCAGTGGGGACCCCCACCCTGAAGGGGGTGTGACCAGCTGCAAACAGCCATCATCCCCTCATCCAGGCTGGCCAGGCACCCCAGTGGGGACCCCCACCCTGAAGGGGCTGTGACCAGCTGCAAACAGCCATCATCCTCTCATCCAGACTGGCCAGGCACCCCAGTGGGGACCCCCACCCTGATCCAGGACACCCTTCAGGGCAAACCAGCCGGCCCCCACCCGTGCACCAGGCCTCTATCCTATATAGTAAAAGGGTAATATGCCTCCCAGCACTGGAATCAGAGCAGCGAGGCTCCCAGCACGGGATCAGCGGAGCCGCGAAGCAACCCGGCACTGGGATCAGCGTGACAGGGGG
>NW_005871215.1:175901-250144 GCF_000147115.1 Myotis lucifugus | reverse complement strand
GGGGGCGGTGCCCCAACTCCCCTATTGGCCCTTACTCTGTGAGTGACGGGGGGAGCTCCCCAACCCCTTGATGGGCCCTGCTCTGTGCGTGACAGGGGGGAGCTCCTCAACCCCTTGATCGGCCCTGCTCTGTGCGTGACAGTGGGTGGCGCCGCAACCTCCCGATCCGCCCTGCTCTGTGCATGACAGGGGGTGGCGCCCCAACTCCCCAATCGCCCCTGCTCTGAGCCCGACCAGGGGCTGCACCTAGGGATTGGGCCTCCCTCTGCCACCCGGGGGCAGGCTTAAGCCAGCAGGTCATTATCTCCCGAGGGTTCCCAGACTGCAAGAGGGCACAGGCCGGGCTGAGGGACCCCCTCCCCCCCCCCCCCCGAGTGCACAAATTTTTGTGCACCGGGCCTCTAGTAATCTAATAAAGAGGGAATATGCTAATTGACCCTCATGCCATCGCAAAATGGCGACACCTACAGCCAGTAAGGAGGGAATATGCTAATTGACTGCCCCGCCGTCACAGATTGTGGTGCCCACAGCCAATAAGGAGGGTATAGGCTAATTGACTGTCACACCCTCAAAGATGGCGGCGCCCACAGCCACAAGATGGCTGGCAGGGGAGGGCAGTTGTGGTGATCAGGCCAACAGGGGAGGACAGTTGGGGGCAACCAGGCCTGCAGGGGAGGGCAGTTGGGGGTGACCAGGCCTGCAGGGGAGGGCAGTTGGGGTGGACCAGGCCTGCAGGGGAAGGCAGGTTGGGGCGATCCGGCCAGCAGGGGAGGGCAGTTGGGGGTGACTGGGCTGGCAGGGAAGGGCAGTTGGGGACAATTGGACTGGCAGGGGAGCAGTTAGGTGTTGATCAGGCTGGCAGGGGAGTAGTTAGGGGGTGATCAGGCTGGCAGGCAGAAGCAGTTAGGGGCAATCAGGGAGGCAGGCAAGCAAGTGGTTGGGAGCCAGGAGTCCCAGATTGTGAGAGGAATGTCCGACTGTCGGTTTAGGCCTGATCCCTGTGGGGATCATAAACCGGCAGTCAGACATCCCCTGAGGCGTCCCCAGATTGAAGAGGGTGAATGCTGGGCTGAAGACACACCCCCACCCCCAGTGCACGAATTTCATGCACCGGGCCTCTAGTATATCAATAAGCATGAATTGATACACATCATGATTTTCTGGGAAGAGAATTGTGATTCAGGAGACCAAGACCTGATAAGTCACTTAAACTTTCTTGGTCTATTTTCTCATTTGAAAAAATAAATTGCTGAAAGTTTCTTTCAGAATTGTGTGCTTCCAATTTAAAACCAATTTTACTTTCTTGGTAATTGGTTTAGTCAATATTTGAATGCCAGTTATGTGTCTTGCACTATAACTTGTGACTGGTGTCAGGAGTGGGGGCAGTCTTGAGTGACTAAGCCAGCCGTGGGCAAACTACGGCCCGCGGGCCGGATCCGGCCCCTTTGAAATGAATAAAACTAAAAAAAAAAAAAAAAAAAAAAAAAAAAAAACCTTTCCCTTTTATGTAATGATGTTTACTTTGAATTTATATTAGTTCACACAAACACTCCATCCATGCTTTTGTTCCGGCCCTCCGGTCCAGTTTAAGAACCCATTGTGGCCCTCGAGTCAAAAAGTTTGCCCACCCCTGGACTAAGCCCTCCACCTGTAGGGTCTGCACTGATTCTGGGTAGTTAGTGTCAATTACTTTTGGAACACTCATTTGGTGTATGGAGTGTTGGAGAATTGGTTGGTGTTAGGAAAACACCAACGCATTTAGTGTTAAAAATGTGAGTAAAAACAGTTCAGAGTTATTTTTTAACCCAAACTGCCAAAATGTTTTTGAAAGTGACTGTAACAGTTACATTCCTACTAGAAAAGTATAAAGGCTCCATTTTTCCCATATCCTCACCAACACTTAGTATCATCTGTCTTTTTTATTATAGCCATTTTACTAGTGTCTCATTGTGATTTTAATTTGCATTTCTCTAAACACAAATGATGTTGAGCTTTTCATGTGCCTATAAGTCTGTTTTGGTGGAATGTCCACTTAAGTTCTTTGTGCATTTTTTAGCTGGAATTTTTGTCTTACTATTGAATTATATATTCTGGATAAAAGTCTTTTATGAGAGAAATATTTACAAAGATTTTCTCCTTGTTGGTGGTTTGTTTTCTTATTTTTACTGGTGTTTTTGAAGTGAAAAATATTTTAATAAAGTCTTATTTATTATTTTTTTCTTTTATGGCTTATGCTTTTGATGTTCTGCCTAATTCAAAGTCACAAAGATTTTCTTCTGGGTTTATTTTTAGCTCCTTCATTTAGATCTAGGACCCATATTGAATTAACTTTTGTGTATGGTGTAAGATAAGATGTAAGTTCTTTTTGTTTTTTTTTGTATCAAGTAGATGCTAAGTTGTCCTAGCACCATTTGTTGAAAAGGTTGTTTTCCCTTGAATTATATTGGTGTCTTTAAAAAATAAATCTGAATACCATAAAGTAAGCATTTATTTCTATAGTCTCAATTTTGTTCCAGCCATCACCTTTACTAGAGTTCCGCACTATTTTGATTACTGTGTGTTACAGAAGTTTCAAAATGAGTAGCGTAAATCCTCCCAGATTTTTAAAAGTGATTCTAGATCTTTTTCATTTACATATAAAATTTAGGATCAGCTTGCCAATTTCTACAAAAAAAAAAAATTTTGCAGGGATATGATAGAATTTGCATTGACTCCATAGATCAGTGTGGGAAGAATTGCTAACATTAATTGTCTTCCAACCCATGAACATGTAATGTCTCTCCATTATTTAGATGTTTAATTTCTCTCAACAATGTTTTTTATTTTTCAGTACATAAAGCTTACACTTCTTTTATTAAATATATTCCTAATAATTTGATAATTTTTGATGATATTGGGAATGAAGTTTTTATAATTTGATTTTAAAATTGTTCATTGCTAGCATATAGAAATGCAATCAATTTTTATATATTGTTTTTGCATAAATGGTCATGTCTGTGAATAAAACAATTCTGTTTCTTTCCAATCTGATTGTTAATACATCCTGTCATTTGTTTTTGCCTCATTATATGGCTAGATCCTCTAGTAAGATATTAAATAGAAGTATTGAGGGTGCATTGCATTACTCCTGGTCTTAGAGGAAAATTATGCAGATTTTTCACTATTATGTTTGACACTAGCTATAGTTTTTTGTTGATGCCCTTTATTAGGTTTGAGAAGTTCCATTTGTTTCTAGTTTGTTGAGTGTTTTTAATCGTGAATAGGTATTGGATTTTGTCAGATTTTTTAAAATTTTGCATCCTGTGAAATGATCATATGGTTTTTATTCTTTTAATATGATATACTACATTAATTGATTTTTAGAGGTGAAGCCAACCCTGTATTCCTGGGACAAATTTCACTGAGTCATGATGTATAATCTTTTTTATATTGCTGAATTTGGTTTTCCTAAGTTTTTTTTAAAAAAGGAATTTTGCGTCTGCATTCATGGGAGATATTATAATCATGTACTGCTTAACAATGGGGATACATTCTGAGAAATGCATCATTAGATGATTTAGTCATTGTGTAAACATTATAGAGTATACTTACACAAACTTACATGGTATATAGCCTACTACACCATGTTATTGTAGGCAGTTGTTACACAGTGTTAAGTAACTATCTAAACATATTCAAACAAAGAAAAGGTACAGTAAAAATATGGTATAAAATTAAAAAATGGTACATATGTGTAGGTCACTTACCATGAATGAAGCTTGCAGGATTGGAAGTTCCTCTGGGCGAGTCTATGAGTGAGTGGTGAATGAATGTGAAGGCCTAGGACAGTGGTTCTCAACCTTCCTAATGCCGCGACCCTTTAATACAGTTCCTCATGTTGTGGTGACCCCCAATTTCGTTGTTACAAATTGAACATAATTAAAGTATGGTGATTAATCACAAAAACAATATGTAATTATATATGTGTTTTCTGATGGTCTTAGGCGACCCCTGTGAAAGGGTCGTTCGACCCACAGGTTGAGAACCGCTGGCCCTGGACATTATATTGTACACAACTGGAGACTTAATAAACATAGTACACTTAGGCAACAATCTACACTAATAAAAGAGAAACATGGTAATTAGCGTACGACCGCTACCCTTCCCATTGGCTAATTAGCGAGATATGCAAATTAATCACCAGCCAAGATGGCGGTTAACTGCCAACAAAGATGGCGGTTAATTTGCATATGTAGGCACAATGCAGGGAGGCAAAAGGGAAAAGCACGGAAGAAGCCCCCTGGCACTGACAGTGATCGGAAACCGAGGGGGGAGCTACGAGCTGGGGGGCAGGGCAAAGGCGGCCCCCAGGGCCAACTTTGCCCTGCCCCCCAGCCATGATCGGAGAATCCTGCGCCTTTGCCGCACTGGCCAGTGATAGTGGGAAGTAGGGGTGGAGCCAGCGATGGGAGCTGGGCAGAGGCGGCTGCAGCTGGAGGGGTACCCTGCCCAGGCCTAACGCCTCGGACAGAGGCATTAGGCCTGGGCAGGAGCGGTGCCAGCAATCATGGGGAGCAGGGGCAGAGTCGTTGATGGTGGGAGCTTGGGGTCCCCTGCCCAGGCCTAATGCCTTGGCCACAGGCGTTAGGCCTGGGAATGGGTGGAGCAGGAGGTCCCTTGGAGAGTTGTGGGTCCCCTGCCCAGGCCTAATGCCTGGGTGAGAGGCATTAGGGCGGAGCCATCAATCGCAGGGAGCAGGGGCGGAGTTGGCGATGGTGGGGTCCTGGGGGTCCCTTGCCCAGGCCTAATGCCTTGGCCAGAGGTGTTAGGCCTGAACATGGGCAGAGCCAGCGATCGTGAGCAGGGGCGGTGTGGGCGATCGTAGGAAGCTGGGGGTCCCCTGCCCACCCTGATCTGGGACACCCTTCAGGGCAAACCAGCTGGCTCCCACCCGTGCACCAGGCTTCTATCCTATATAATAAAACGGTAATGTGCACATGCAATTTTTTTTTCCAAATATATTTTATTGATTTTTTTACAGAGAGGAAGGGAGAGGGATAGAGAGTTAGAAACATTGATGAGAGCGAAACTTCAATCAGCTGCCTCCTGCACACCCCCTATTGGGGATGTGTACGCAACCAGAGTACATGCCCTCGACGAGAATCGAACCTGGGACCCTTCAGTCCGCAGGCCGACACTCTATCCACTGAGCCAAACCCGTTAGGGTGGTAATGTGCAAATTGACCCTAACAGCAGAAGGACTGGGAATGACTGGTCACTATGACACACACTGACCAGCAGGGGGCAGATTCTCAATGCAGGAGCTGCCCCCTGGTAGTCAGTGCACTCCCACAGGGGGAGCTCTGCTCAGCCCCTAGCCAGGCTGACTGCATCACAGCGGCGATGTTGGGAGCCTCTCCTGCCTCCTCAGCAGCTTTGTGGATGTTCAACTGCAGCTTTGGCCCGCTGGCAAAAGGACATCCCCCAAGGGATGTATCACTGCCAGCTTAGGCACAATCCCCCGGGGAGCAGGCCTAAGCCAGCAGGTGGACATCCCCCGAGGGGTCCCAGACTGCGAGAGGGGACAGGCTGGGCTGAGGGACCCCCGAGTGTACAAATTTTTGTGCACCGGGCCTCTAGTAAATTTATAAAACAGCATGAGATTAAATGAAGCACAAGAGAAAATAAAACAATTAAGAGATGCGGTAAACAAGATGTATGAGCCTGATACTGGCATAACATGGCATAGTATTTTACAGCAAACGTTTTATTTTAGTTTATTTTATTTTTATCCTCACATGAGGATATGTTTTTATTGATTTTAGGGAGAGAGTAAGGGAGAGAGACATTCTCACATTGATGTGAGAAACATTGATTGGTTTCCTCCTATAGGCACCCCAATGGGGAATCAAACCTGCAACTTAAGTACGTGCCCTCCTGACCAGGAATTGAACTGCAACCTTTTGGTTCACAGGATGATGCCACAACCAACTGAGCCATCCGGCCAGGGCACAAACTTTTTTTTTTTAATAACTAGAAGGAGTCCATGCTACAATAATAAGTGTATAAGCCAGTAACAGTCATTTATCATTATCAAGTATTATCTACTGTACAGTGGTTGTATGTGCTATACTTTTACAGTCTGGCAGTGCAGTAGGTTTGTTTACAATAGCATCAACACAAACACGTGAATAATACATTACACTATGATGTTATAATGGCTATGACATCACTAGGTGATAGGAATTTTTTAGCTCCATTATAGTGTTATGGGATCACAGTTGTATATACCATCTGTTGTTGACTGAAATGTTATGCAGCACGTGACCATAGTCCTTTGGTTTCTTTTTTCATGATGGCTTTCTCTAGCTTTGGTATAAGGGCAACACTGACTTCATAGAAGGAATTGCATGGTGTTTCCCACTCTTTTCTAAAATAGTTTCCAAAGGATTGTTATTACTTCTTTAACTATGTGATAGTATTCATCAGTGAAGCTCTATGGACCTGCACATTTCATTGTGGGAAGATTTTTAATAACGAATTTAGTTTTCTCCTTTGTTATAATTCTATTCAGATTTTTATTTTTTTTCTTGAATTTTGATACATTTTGTGTGTGTCTAGGAATTTAGTCCATTTCATATGTATAATTTGTTGATATACAGTTCATATTTTTAAAGTAGTCTTTTAAGTTACTTTGAGCTTGGTAATGATGGTTCCTCTTTTATTCTTATGTTGGTAATTTGTCCCTTTTGTCTTATTTTCTAGGTAAATCTGGCTAAGAGTTTGTTATTTTTTTCAAATAAGTATTTTTTATTTCATTGCCTTTTTTCTATTTTTCTATTCTGTTTCATTGATTTCCACCCTGATATTATTTTTTTCTTTTTTTCTGCTTGCTTGGGCTTAGTATACTACTCACCCCTTCACCCCCTATTTTCCTATGGTGGAAGCTAAGATTACTGATTTGAGACCTTTTTTCTTTTCTGATATAAGTGTTTAAAGCTGTAAATATCTCTCAAAGTGCTTTAACTGCATTTTATGAATTTGGATAGGCTCTTTTTGTGTTTATTCAATTCAAATATATTTTAAAAAATTTCCAGGTGATTTCTTTGATCCATGGAGTATTTTGAAGTGTGTTGTTAAATTTATATTTCTTTCTGTTGTGAAGTGCTAATTCCATGTAATCAGATTACATACTTTTAATGATTTTGATGGTTTTTTTAATGCCTAAACTTTATTTTTTTAACCCCCCCCCCCCATGTTCTCATCCCCCTGTTGTCCATGTCCATTGGTTTGGCTCATATGCATGCATACAGGTCCTTTGATTGATCTCTTCCCTTTACCTCCACTCTCCCCTACTTTCCCTCTGGGGATTGATAGTCTAATCGCTGTTTCTCTATCTTTGGATCTGTCCCTGTTCATCAGTCTATGTAGTTTTCTATATTTCACAAATGAGTGAGATCATGTGGTATTTATCTTTCTCTGACTGGCTAATTTTACTTAGCATAATGCTCTCCAGTTCCATCCATGCTGTTGCAAATGGCAAGAGTTCCTTCTTTTTTACCGCAGTGTAGTATTCCATTGTGTAGATGTACCACAGTTTTTTAATCCACTCATCTGCTGATGGGCACTTAGGCTGTTTCCAAATCTTAGCTATGGTGAATTGTGCTGCTATGAACATAGGGGTGCATATATCTTTTCTGATTGGCGTTTCTGGTTTCTTGGGATATATTCCTAGAAGTGGGATCACTGGGTCAAATGGGAGTTCCATTTTTAGTTTTTTGAGGAAACTCCGTACTGTTTTCCACAGTGGCTGCACTAGTCTGCATTCCCACCAGCAGTGCAGAAGGGTTCCTTTTTCTCCACATCCTCTCCAACACTTGTTGTTTGAATGATTTTGATGTTTTTAAATTTATTGAGATTAGTTTTGTGGCCTAGCACATGGTGTATCATGGAGGATGTTCCATGTGTGTTTGAAAAGAATGTATATTCTGCAGTTTTGGCATATAGTCTTTCTTTAAGTCAATTTCATTGGTAGTTTTGGTCAAGTCCTCTATTTCCTTGCAGAGACAGGTTGAATCATATATGAGTGTTTATTCCATTAATGCTGGCAACATGGGGAGAGCAATCAGTCACCCTGGAAATTCTGCTCTGACCCCCCCTCACCAGTTGGCTCATTATATACACATGAGGGAAAAGATAGGTACATGCAGCTGTGAGCTGCAAGTGTAACGTGGAAAGGGGAGGGTAGGGGCTGCAGTCTGGCCTTGAGCTCCAAGTCCAATAACAAGGTGACTAATCTATGATGTTACAAACAGCTCTCCTGTTCCTGGGACTGGAGAATAGTCAGTGTTCTTGAGGCAAACTCCTGGAGTGGGTCACGGTCTGGGCATAGCAACCAAATCAAAGCATGTCATGTTCCTGGTCTGTTCTCAAAATGTATTTCTTTTCTAAGTAATGGACCCATCGAGGCATCTTATCTTTTTACAGCCTTATTTCAGGCTCCAGTTTCCCAGGGTCTGTAAGAAAACTTCTTATCTAGAGTTAATAAGGTGAATAATTATTAAACAACTGTGGCTCTATCCTGATTATGTGCCCTTTCTCACTATCAGGAGGAGAGAGAGAAACACATTGATTTGTTGTTCTGAGGCTGGATAGTTAGAAGCTAGGAAAATTTCTTAGCAAGTGGAACAGGAAAACTGAGACAGATAGTTAAACAGCCAGTCAATTTACAGCCATCTAATAACTCCTATCTTCCCTAAACCAAGGACACTTACCTGTAAATGGCTTACATTTCTCTCCAACCAGAGGATAAATATCTTAAATCACCTTACTTAGGGAGATAGCAGAAATCCAACTAGTGCTATTTGTGCCAACCACACCCAAGGACAGATGAAGTTAAGGGAGTAAATCTCATTTTGGCACATCAGCATAAAATTGATGATGATTCTATTGAGATCCTCCCTAGGACTTACCATACTTTAAAACCTCTTGAAATGTAGGTCCCAGCATGTGTTCTCCCTTCCAGGAGCACATCCATGTCTTTTCCTCCTGTCCTTCTTCCCCCACAGGCGTGCAACTCCTAAACTTGAGGGGTCCCCACAAGACTTGCAATCAGGGGAGCAGTGGGCAGTGGCTGCTGATTCTGGGCTGTCCCCAAGGCCCGCTTTTCTCTGATTTCTCAGTGAACTAAAGTAGCCCAGCCTAGACTCCTTTCTTTCCTATAACTTTTCTAGAGAGCCAAAGCAGTCCTGCCTAGGCTCTCTCCTATTAATTCTTCTAATAAATGTCTCAAAATCGCTGGACTTGTGTTGTGAAATCTTTCTTGCACGAAGTTAAGAACCCACCACACTGCAAGCCAGCTCAAGGCAGACCTGCTAAGGGCCAGGACCCCTTTCCATTAACAGTTCCACTTATTTATGCATTCATTGGTTGATTCTTATATGTACCCTGACCGGGAATCAAACCCTCAATTTTGGCATATCAGATTGAAGCTCTGATCAGTTGAGCTAACCAGCCAGGGTTCCATGCTTATATTACTCACTAGAGGCCCAGTGCACAAAATATACACTGGTAGGGTCCTTAGTGGCTGGCGGCAGCTGGCCAGGTACTCCCTCCCTTCCCCCAGCCTCCTGCCGCTGCTGGGGCCTCCCTCCCTTAGCCCGTCATCTGTTGCTGCTAGCTGGGGCATCCCTCCCTTCCCTTGGCTGGCCCTGCCCCCTGGTCAAACTCCCGGAAGAACTCCTGGTCAAGGGGACAATTTGCATACTACACTTTTATTATATAGGATAGCCCTTTGAACAAAATTAGAACTTTATTAGCCACTCCAAATGTATTTGTTGAGTTGAACTTCCCAATTTTCCTCAAGCATCACATTATAAGGCATTTGGGTTGGGGAATTCCAAGCGCTGTGTGATTTCTTGCTTTCCGTATCCTTTTCATAAGTGGGAGAAACTGCTTACCATTCATTCAGCAAGTGGCAGTACTAAGAATGTCCAACTAACAGTTTAGGCCCGATCCCTTGGAGGCCTAAGCCTTTAGTCGGACATCCTCCAAGGGCTCCCAGGCTGTTAGAAGGATGTCTGACTGCAAGCTTAGGTCTGATCCTCTGGGGAGTGGGCCTAAGTCAACAGGTGGACATCCCCAAGGGGTCCTGGACTGCAAATGGGCGCAGGCCGGGCTGAGGGACCCCCTCCACCCAGTGCACAAATTTTTGTGCACCGGGCCTCTAGTCCTATATAATATCCTAATATGCAAATCGACCGAACAGCAGAATGACCGGTTGTGGTCAGCCCTGATTCTGACACTTATAACTGTGTGATAAAGCCAATTATTTAACTTCTCTCTGCTTCAGTTTTTCCACCCATAAGATGGGGAAAATGGTACTATTGCCTCAGAAGGATCATGTTATGTACTACTTTTTATAATCAGGGCAAAAAAATGTAGCTGCCCGAACAACAGCAAGATGCCTTTCACCTGTATGAAAAGTATGGTCACTGGTGCATGCAGCGTCTCGGATTGCGAGAGGGATGTCTGACTGCTGGTTTAGGCCTGACATCCCCCAAGGGGTCCCGGATTGTGAGAGGACACAGGCTGGGCTGAGTGACTTCCCCGCCCCCCATGCATGAATTTTGTGCACCGGGCCTCTAGTATAAAATAAATACTCGGAAGCAATCACAGGGAAGGCAGAAACTTATGGAGCAGAAAGAAGGGCAGAAGCTATTCTTTATGTTTACTTTTAGAGTAATTATAAACTGAAAATATTTTTATGATTGTTCAGACTGTAGGGTTTTAGGTGTGACTCTGATCTTGATTTGTGGATTAATTGAAAATATTTAAGAAGGTATTTTTCAGTTTGGCATAATTACATGAGCAAAGTTGTGAAGGCAAGAATAAGCAGCATATGTATGAGGAACTGTAAAGCAAATCTAATTGGCTCTAGCAAAGGGATCCTATGGGCCAGCAAAATGAAATGTTTTAATTCGTATTGGGAGTTTGGCTAATGCAGGACTTTGAGTTTGGCTGAGAAATTACTGTGATGGAAAGTGTACAGAAAAGATTGCCCTGGTAGATATTTGTAGGCTATGTAAGGATGAAGAAAGACCACTGGGACACTATTTAGAGAGTGCTGTTAAAATAAACCATGTGTAAAATATTTGAGGCTGAATTAGAAGATGATGACCTAGAAATGGAGAGGAATGGTTGGAATTGGCAGATAGATGAAGAATCAACAGGATTAATAATTTATTACTAACAGGAATTTGTGGGTGAGTTATTTGCTAATAAATAAGGGGAGGATAGTGGCAGTTGATCTTTTTTTTAAATGAGGCATATAGAAAATTTGATGCTAATTAGCTTAATTCTTGTTATGTTGAGCTTCCTTTGTAGGTGAGACATGTGAGTAGAATGGGAGTTATGAGCTGGGAGAGAGGTTAGGAACGTGGGTATAAATTTGAATGTCATTCAGATGTAATAAATGAAACTGTGAGAGAGGCAACTTGACTTCTCATACAGAGATGGAGCAGCAGACCACAGAGATTTCTCATGGTGAGGGAGAAAGGGAGCAATTAAGGGATGTGAGAAAGGTCAGTGAGATAGGACGTGATCATGGTGTTGTAGATGGTAAGAGAGATTATTTCAAAGAGGTTCATAAGGTGATTGTGTGCAAAGTCCATCATTAACTTTTCTGTATGTTTACTAATGTTTAGTATAGTTTAGTAAACATAGTAAATTACTAATGAAAGGTAATTATAAATTATTCTCTTAATTATTAGATTAATCCAGTTTGAAATATTTAAAGTGATATAGGTTCCCCCTCATCCTAAAGTAGAGCATTCCTATGAAAGCTGAAATGGTGTAAAGCGAAGAAGCAGTCAATCACCTTAGGACACATCTTGCTAATGGGTGCACAAAATAAATCCAAATAAAGCACAGATGTTCACACAGTCAAATCTATGGCATCTTGATGCCGAGGTACTGAGTGTAGTTGCTTGCGAAGGGGCTTGGCAGTACCATTCTCACTGCCTCTATAACTGTTCACCTCACTGCAAAACAAACGCTGAAACTTTCACTTTTTGCCTTTTTTGTAAAAGGGAAAATCCTCTTAGGATTTCTTTCCATTAGAGAAAACACATAACAATGTAGGGTTTTCTTAAAAGCAAAGTGCTATAAAGCAATTGTTTGAAAAGTGGGGGATATCTGCATTATCTGTTGTTTAATTGGTAAGAAATAATGACATCAAATTACTTTTATAGTTTATAAGCCATGCATCAGTATTCCCATATAAAGGGATTGCCAACGTTACAAATTTTGCCCCAGATTACAAAAGTAGCCTCTTTTTGCATCATTTAAAAATACTTACAATTTTAGCTCAAGTGAAGGGAATAGTGTATTTTATATTTACAGTTAGTAAAGTGCTTTTGTCTATCTGATATTGTGACATTTTTTTAAAGGGTGATTTTTTTTTTGCCCTTAGTTTTCCAAATAGATTGTTGTATATGTTCATACCATCTCAACACTGTGGTTTTGTTCTTTCCTAGTAGCTAAACCAGTTTTACTATATCTCTTCGGTAAAAATATTCAGGACACATACAAAAATCAACCACATAAGTGGAACAACAAATCAATGTTTCTCTCTCTTCCTCTCTCTAAAAATCAATAAAAAAATTTAAAAAGTATTTTTCAAGATAACATACTTTAAAAAGTCTTACCACAAGGTGTCATTGTAACCTATAAAAAGAATTTCCATGTAAACATGTGCAACACCAATTTTTACATTTTCTTGTGTTTTTAAGTCCTTTTTTTGTTTTAGATTTTTTGTATTTTGCAATTATCTTAAGATATATTATGTATCTCTTGTGTTAAAAGAAAAAATAAAGTAGCTCATTTCTTCAGGTCTCATATTTTTGCAAAAACATGCTTTCCACCCACAAATTTCTTTTTTTTTTTTTAAATATATTTTATTGATTTTTTACAGAGAGGAAGGGAGAGAGATAGAGAGTTAGAAACATCGATGAGAGAGAAACATCGATCAGCTGCCTCCTGCACATCTCCCACTGGGGATGTGCCCGCAACCCAGGTACATGCCCTTGACCGGAATCGAACCTGGGACCTTTCAGTCCGCAGGCCGACGCTCTATCCACTGAGCCAAACCGGTTTCGGCCCACAAATTTCTTGAGTGTGTGCTATAGAAATGATTGTTTGAAGGAAAGAATGAGGAGTAAAAGCAGGTGGACATCTAAGGAACAAAATACTTATTTTATGTCTTCGTTCTGGACAGAACCAGCTTTAGTGTTTACCCCTTGCTGATAAAATTCCTGTGGGAGAAAGGTAGCTATTTAGAGTGTTTTACATTAATAGTATTTGTATTTACCAAGATGCTTTTGCAAAGGTCCTGTGTTTTTTTTGTTGTTGTTGTTTTTTTTTTAAATATATTTTATTGATTTTTTACAGAGAGGAAGGGAGAGAGATAGAGTTAGAATCTAAGGAACAAAATACTTATTTTATGTCTTCGTTCTGGACAGAACCAGCTTTAGTGTTTACCCCTTTGCTGATAAAATTCCTGCGGAATCGAACCTGGGACCTCCCAGTCCGCAGGCCGACGCTCTATCCACTGAGCCAAACCGGTTTCGGCATCTGTGCTTGAGTCTTTATTCATATGGAGGATTAGTGCTTGAAGTAATTGTAATCTATGAAACAGCCTTTCTTCTATTTTAACTGGATTCTATTTTACTTTTTAAAAACGGTCCTGGTTTCCCGGTTGGTCTTTTAACTAGTGACAACATTATAATGGTTTCTATCTTTTTTTGTTTTTTGAGGGATAGGGGTATCAGTATTAAACTAATAACTCCTGTTACTTCAGCCTCCAAATTCATTTCAAGACTGTTCCCTGTTGACTACCTGCTGCCACTATTTTAATTCAGGCCTTCATCATTACTTTCCTGGGCTTTTAATCTCTTTATCTCTACTTTTTTTTAAATTTAAATTCTTTATTGTTTATTGTTTAAAGTATTACATGAGTCTCCTTTTCCCCCCATTGACCTCTCCCCCGTCCCTCCCACTCCCCAGCACTTGCCCTCACCCCCCTACTGACTTGTATGCATACAGGTCCTTTGGTTGATCTCTTACCCCCTCACCCCCCGCCTTCCCTGATAGGTTAGACAGTCTGATGCTTCTATGACTCTGGTTCTATTTTTGTTCATCAGTTTATGTTGTTCATTATATTCCACAAATGAGTGAGATCATGTGATATTTATCTTTCTCTGACTGGCTTATTTCGCTTAGCATAATGCTCTCCAGTTCCATCCATGCTGTTGCAAATGATAAGAATTCCTTCTTTTTTACAGCAGTGTAGTATTCCATTCTATAGATGTACTACTCTACTTTTGATCTTCTTTTCTCTTTCTCTCTCACCCACTCCCCTTTCACTTCCCCAATCTATTTTCCTCACCTTGGATAACCTAGTTATTTTTCTGAGGTACAAATTCACCCTCACACTTAAAAATTTCATTGGTTCTCCTGAACCCCAGGATACACTCCAGTGTTCTGCACATTGCCTTCAAGACCCTTCCCTACCTCTATAGGCTGATCTGCTAACTCCACCCCACCCCCTACCTGCAGTATTCTTTTCCTTCCATGCCTTTGTACTTGATGTTTCTTCCCTGCGTCCCTTTCGTTGGATTACCTTCTTTGTGAAGTCTTCCCTGACAGCTTCTCTAGCAGAAATATTCCTCTCTTGTGTCCATATTACTTATAAACATATTACAATGCTTTTTAGTTTTAAAACTTTCTGAATTCATTTATCATTTTGAATAAGTAGTATATCCACATAGTAAAAATATTTTGAAGTATGAAAAATATTTCATGAATAGTACTTTTATTCTCGTTCAGTCAGCAATTGTTGGTTCACATGTATGTTTTACTGACCACTATGAACTGCTTGAGTTCCTGTACCCAAGAGAGAATATGTCCTTAATACTCTGATTATGGGCAGACTCTTCCTTGCTCTGAAGTCTGCTTGATGTGGTGGTCTGTGTATTTCTGAATCTGCTTCAGAGCCCTTCAGTAAATATGGTATAGTAGCCCCTCAATAAATACTTAATAATATTTGTATTTAGTTTTAAAATTAACCCTGAGAATGAATTGTATTTCTCTTCCTCTTCTGGCTCTGAAAATTTTATACTTTCTTTTTGGCATATTAAAGATGAAAAAAAGAATGCTATGTTAACTCCAGTAAAAATATCAAGTGAGCCCTGGCCTGTGTGGCTCAGAGGTTACAGTATTGGCCCAAGGACTGAAGTGTCTCAGTTTTGATTCGACTCAAGGGCACATCCCTGAGTTGTAGGTTCCATCACGGACCCTAGGGCCTATTCGGGAGG
The DNA here is from genome assembly GCF_000147115.1 of Myotis lucifugus. Taxonomy (NCBI): domain Eukaryota; kingdom Metazoa; phylum Chordata; class Mammalia; order Chiroptera; family Vespertilionidae; genus Myotis; species Myotis lucifugus. Next base: position 234,791 of record NW_005871215.1, on the reverse strand, counting down.
CAACCAATCTATGGTGTCTCTTTTATGTGTGTGTCCCTCTCCCTCCCACTTTGTCTAGACATCAATGGAAAAAATATTCTCTAGTGAGGATTAACCAAAAAAAAAAAATCAGGTGAACTTTTATCAAATTTTTAAAGTTTAACTTTTCAGACTAAGACACAAATCTCATGGTAATAAATATAAATCAGGATTTATTTAAAACACAGTCAACCTTCATTTTGTGTTAGGATCCACGTGGTAGCTTTTTCTATTTGAGGAGAAATATGGGACTGTGAGCAAAGAATATGCTACAATTTACACAGAGATATTAAGTGTTCATAAATCTTTTGGAAAGTCCTCATGTTATATGTAATAGAGCCTACACTAAGAAACATTACAATGAACTTGAAGTATGGTTTGAGCAAGAGTTGTCTTTGTTGTTCAGATCACAACTTTTCAGAGACTTTTATAATTTATTTTGAGGTTGACTGGTTACTATAGCCTACTTTTCAGAATTCTTTTGTGTGAATAAGCTGAGCGGAGGCAGACAGTGCAATTATAAGAATAGAATAACATTTTAATTCAGAGTGCTTAGTGTTTGATTGCTAACCATTTTAATACATATCTCCTTTCTTTCCTCTTTCCTTGCCCTCCTCTTTCTTTCTAAATCACAATTATGAGGCCTGGCACCTTACCAGGGCTTTGAAGGGTTGGCTCCCAGCTGCACTTCAGGTTTGGCGGGTTGTCAAGTTGTGACATTTTTTTTTTTTGTATACACGACATCCTGAGTGGCCATGCAAAGGCTGTTTGGGTGAGTAGTATAGGATTCTCTCTGGATTTTAAAGAAATTCATTTTTAATGTTTTGTTTATAAGTGAAAAAGCCTGATGTAGGTTCTCTTTAGACTTTTAATGTTGTTTTTATTTTTTAATTTATTTTTCAGTTTTTTTATTTCAAGAAAAAACAATTTTAAGTATAATGTTACATGCAATAAACCTTAATATTTCAAGAAAAACTATCTTAAATATAATACTATTACATGCAATAAACATTAATACCTCAAAAAAACGGTTTTAAATATGATAATGTTACATGCAATAAACACCAATTATTCAAGAAAAATGATCTTACATATAATAATATTATATGCAATAAACATTAATATTTCAAGAATGGAAGGATTTTAAGTATAATAGTTTTGTACTAAAAGTATGATATTACAAAAGTTGTAGGAAATAATAAAAATCTGCAAATACCAGGATTACTTCTATTATATTCTAGTATTTTTCCCCCCCTGGCTCTATTTTTGTTTATCAATTTATGTTGTTCATTATATTCCACAAATGAGTGAGATCATATGATATTTATCTTTCTCTGACTGACTTATTTCGCTTAGCATGATGCTCGCCAGGTCCATCCATACTGTTGCAAATGGTAAGAGTTCTTTCTTTTTTACTGCAGCGTAGTATTCCATTGTGTAGATGTACCACAGTTTTCTAATCCACTCATCTGCTGATGGGCACTTAGGCTTGTTTCCAAATCTTAGCTATTGTAAATTGTGCTGCTATGAACATAGGGGTGCATATATCCTTTCTGATGATTACTTGGGATATATTCCTAGAAGTGGGATTATTGGGTCCAATGGGAGTTCCATTTTTAATTTTTTGAGTAAACTCTATACTTTTGTGAATGATCCATGTGAGCTTGAGAAGAATGTATATTCTGCTGCATTGGGTGAAATCCTATATAATAAAAGCATAATACGCTAAGTGTCCAGTCAGCCGTTCAATCAATCAAAGCGTAATATGCTAATGATATGCTAAGGCAGCTCAACTGCTCATTATGACATGCACTGACCACCAAGGGGCAGATTCTCCAACCAGTAGGTTACCTTGCTGCTGGGGTCCGGCCAGTCAGGACTGAGCAAGATGGGCCAGACATGCTCTGGAGCCTTCCTGTGGTCCCTCCCCAGCTGGCCAACCTCCCGCATCCCTCCCCTGCCCTGAACGTGCATTGGTTGGATCCCTCAGTCTGGCCTGCACCCTTTCGCAATCTGGGACCCCTCGGGATGTTGGAGAGCTGGTTTTGGCCCAATCCCACAGGCCAGACTGAGGGACCCCACTGGTGCATGAATTTGTGAACCAGGTCTCTAGTGTTCCATAAATGTCTACCAAATTCATCCGATCCAGTGTGTCCTTTAAAGTCTCTGTTTCCTTGTTAAGTTTTTGTCTGGAAGATCTGTCCAGGGAAGTCAGAAGGGAGTTAAAACCCCTAATATGACTGTATTGTTGTCAATCTCTCTGTTAAAGTCCTCTAGAAGTTTTTTTATACATTTAGGTGCATCTGTATTGGTTGCATGAATGTTTACCAGGGTTATATCCTCTTGTTGGATCGATCCCTTTAGTATTATGTAGTGACCTTTGTTGTCTCTTGTGAAGGCCTTCATTTTAGTCTATTTTGTCAGATATGAATATTGCTACTCCAGCTTTTTTTCTTTTCCACTTGAGTGGAAAATTTTTTTCCATCCCTTCACTGTCATCCTGTGTGTGTCTTTTGTTTTGAGGTGGGTCTTTTGTAGAGAGCATATAGTTGGGTCATGTTTTTGTATCCATTCAGCTACCCTACGACTTTTGATTGGAGCATTTAATTCATTTACATTTAGAGTTATTATTGAGAGGTACTTATTTATAGCCTTTTTAATTCTGTATAGTTAGGTTTCTCTCTGTTTCTTCTTCTCAGCAATCCCTTACAATCCCTTTAGCATTTCTTGTAATGCTGGCTTGGTGGTGATGAACTCCTTTAGCCTTTTTTTTTTTTTTTTTGTCTGGGAAGCTCTTTATTTGACTGTCTATTTTGAATGATAGCCTTGCTGGATATAGTAATCTTGGTCTCAGAGCCTTGCATTCCATTACCATGAGTACTTCATGCCATTCCCTTCTGGCCTGTAGAGATTCTGATAAGAATTCAGGCGTCAACCTTATGAGAACTGCTTTGTAGGAAACAGTTTTCTTTTCTCTTGTTACCTTTAAGATTTTCTCTTTGTCTTTAATTTTTGGCATTTTAATTATGATGTGTCTGGGCACAGGTCTGTTTGGGTTCTTCTTGTTTGGGGTTCTCTTTGCCTCTTGAACTTGTGTGACTTTTTCCTTTACTAGGTTAGGGAAGTTTTCTATCATTATTTCTTTAAACACCTTCTCTATTCCTTTCTCCCTTTTTGCCTCTTCTGGCACACCTGCTATTCTAATATTTTTATGTTTCACATTGTCCCACAGCTCCCTTAAGCTGTCCTCCTGTTTTTTGTTTTTTTTCTTAAAGTATTACAAAGAGTATTACATGTGTCTCCTTTTTTCTCCCCCTTGACATTCCCCCGGTTTCCCCCACCCCCCAGTGTCTTGTGTCCATTAGTTATTCTCATATGCATGCATGTAAGTCCTTTGGTTGATATCCTACTCCCCCCAACCCTCCCTAGGGTTCCCACTGTAGTTTGACATTCTGCTCAATGCTGCTCTGCCTCTGTATCCATTTTTGTTTATCAGTCTATAATGTTTCTTATCAAACATAAATGAGTGAGTTCATATGGTATTTTTCTCAGCTTCCCAGGGGCCGTCTCAGTCTCACAGGGGCCATCTCAGCCTCACAGGGGCCGTCCCCGCCTTACAGGGGCCGTCCCAGCCTCACGGGGGCTGCCTCAACCTCACGGGGGCCGTTTCAACCTCACCAGCGCCGTTTCAACCCCACCAGGGCTGTTGCAGGCTCACTGGGGCTGTCTCAACCTCATCAGGGCCGTCTCAACCTCACCGGGGCTGATTCAGCCTCACCAGGGCCGTTTCAACCCCACCGGGGCCGTTGCAACCCTACCGGGGCCATTGCAACCCCACCGGGGCTATCTCAACCTCACCCGGGCTGTCTCAGCCTCACCGCGGCTGTTACAGCCTCACCGGGGCCGATTCAACCTCACTGGGGCTGTTTCAACCCCACCAGGGCCGTCTTGACCTCACTGGAGCCGTCTCTACCTCACCAGTTCCGATTCAATCTCACCGGGGCCGTCTCAGCCTCACATGGGCCGTCTCAACCTCACATGGGCCGTTTCAACCCCACCGGGGCTTTTTCAACCTCACTGGGGCGTCTCAACCCCACCGGGGCTGTCCCAGCCTCACCGGGGCCGCCTCAGCCTCACCGGGGTCGTCCCATCCTCACGGGGGCCGTCTCAGCAACACGAAGTTTGGCATTCTGTTCTTTGTTGGGCGGCTCCTTGCTGGACAAAATCTCCAGGCGTTCCTGGTGGTTGAATATCTGGTATGCTCGCTTGGGTTTCGTTTTCTACCAAGTGCACAGACTGCCTGTCATCCGTCTCCCAGCGTCCCATGTGAGACTGTATCTGGTGGGCCTGCCTGTGCATTTGTTGGTACAGTGGTTCCATGTCGCTGGCCCAGCCATGTCCAGCTCCAGCTTCCTACGAACCTGATTCTGCTTCTTAATTGTGTCTCTTATGTATGCAAGGAGTTGAAATCTGCATTCTGCTGGGCTGGGCTGCAAAAGCGCCGGTGGTTCTCTTTGTGCCACTAGCACAGCTTGGTTGGGGATGTAATTTGAGTAGGGCAGGGTACCCGGGAATCACCAGGCCGGGGCCAAGGGCAATGGCATCTCTGCGTCAATTCGCCTCTCCGCGACTCAGCGACTCACGTCCCCGAGTGCCGGCGAGCAGTTCCGCGAGACAGCCACTCTCGCTCTCTGGGTTGTTGCAAGGCTGTCCCGCTTCTCCCTGGAGGGGTCTGGGACCTTAGGATCCTGCCCCAAACATGCTCAGTGGATTTGAGAGTTCTCATCCCCTTCTGATGGAAAGAAACTGCGCATCCAGTTGCAGCCAGCCTGGCACGTGATTCCGTACCTCCGTTCTTGGAGCCTCTGCACAACCTACTCAGTCTCAATACTCTTCTTTCTTTCCTTCCAGTTGTAGAGCTTCCACTGGGCCAGCTTTCTCATGGTTCTGAATGACAACTGTTTCTTTTATAGTTGGTAGTCTCGATGTTGTTGTGGGAGGCAGCACGCACAGGTCTGTACCTTACGCCGCCATCTTGGTTCTCCTCCTGTTTTTTTTTAATTGTTTTTTTTTCTTTCGGTTCTCTAATTGAGTGATATTTTCAATTCTGTCTTCTAATTCATTGATTCAATCTTCAGCTTCTCCTAATCTGCTGTGTATTCCTTCCAATGTGTTCTTTATTTGTGTGATGTCATTCTTTATCTCAGACTGTTCTTTTTTCATAGTTACTATATCTTTTTTTCATACTGTTGAGCATTTTTACCATCATTACTCTGAACTCTGTTTCAGATAAATTTTTTATCTCTGCTTCATTTATCTCTTCTTTTGGAGAATTTTCTAGTTCTTTCATTTGGGAGTTATTTCTTTATTTCCTCATTTTGGTTGTCTGTTTGGGTTTGTGATTATGTATTAGGTAGATCCTCTACACCTTTCAATCTCTATCTAGTGCAGGACAGTGTTAAAGGCTCTTTCTGACTAATTGGATCAGGCAAAGACTCAAAGCCTCTAGAGATCACCTGTCTACAGACTAATAGGATTCTGACTTGATTTGCCCCTAGGCAATCATCCTCGGGTGTGGTGAGAGTTTTTTCAACAGGGTGTGACAGTTGTTTCTGCCTGGAGGCTGATTGTTGCTTTTAATCTCTTAAGTGGCCTCAGGGCAAGGTGTTTTCCAATAGGGCAAGGCAGATGTCTACGTTAGAAAGATGTCCTCCACTCTGTGAGGGAATGACTCAGCCCAGGAAACTTGGGGTGTCTGCCTTCTGAGCTCTATCCCCCAAGTCTCCAGTCCTGGGTTCTGCTCTCACAGCTCCAGTCTACTTCACCCTCCCTCTGCCAGAGCACAAGGTGGGTGGCTCCACAGGGAATTTTTGTGCTTTGGCCCTTCAAGAGGGTGCCTGAACTTTCAGCTGCCACTCCATGGCAGACAGCACCCCATTGCTTTTCACAGTTAGATGGAATGTGGGTACCCTTCTCAGATTTGGTGCTCTCTGCTGGGGAGCCCAGCTTCAGGAATAGTTCACAGAATTCTCAGTGGCATCCCCCCACACTTGAGATATTTCTCCAGGATTTCAGTTGCCGTCTGTAGGTGCCCGGCCAGCCCTTTTGTGCCTCCACCCTTCCTACTAGTCTGTATGCAGTCTCCACCTTCAGTCCTTGGGTATCCAGGTTTTCTCCTGTGAGTTTTCTGTTGATTATTCAGGAAGCCTTTCCACATTTCAGTTGTAATTATAGCTTGTTCCTGGGAGCATGTCTGTGCAGTATCCTCCTACTCTGCTGCCCCATAATGGTTTTTAATACACAAACTAGTGGCCCGGTACACGAAATTCGTGCACGGGGTGGGTGTTCCTCAGCCTGGCCTGCACCCTCTCCAATCTTGGACCCCTCAGGGGATGTCTGACTTCCTGTGCGATCGGGCCTAAACCGGCAGTTGGACATCCCTCTCACAATCCGGGACCACTGGCTCCTAACTGCTCACCTGCCTGCCTGATCGCCCCTAACCACTCTGCCTGCCGGCCTGCTCACCCTAAACTGCCCCCCTCCCCCCCTGCCGGCCTGATCTCCCCCAACTGCTCCACCTTCTGGCCTGATTGCCCCCAACTGCACTCCCCCTGCTGGCCTGATCACCCCCAACTGCACCCCCCACTGGCCTGCTCTCCCCGAACTGCCCTCCCCTCCTGGCCTGATTACCACTAACTGTTTCTGCCTCGACCCCACCACCATGGCTTTGTCCGGAAGGACGTCCAGAAGGTCTCCCGGTCTAAGTAGCATATTACCCTTTTATTAGTAGAGATAATCCCTGTGTTCATGGAATTTACAATCTTATATTGATACATCATTACAAATATAAATGTAATATTGAAAACATGGTAAATGCCATGGAGGAGGCAAAGTCAGGGAGGCTAATCATGGGTCAGGATATCTGGGTTTAAATCTTTAATGTTGTTCTTAAAAACAATATTCACTTTGGGGGCATGTAGTAGTTAAAGCATTGTTTTGAAATGTTCAAAGGCCTAGCATGTGTTTTTTAATGGAATGTGTTTTGGAAGCTTTCCCCTGAGTGTTAGCAGCTGTACTTTAAGTATATTTTGAGTTGTCATTTTGGGGGGCAGACCACTGTATAAAAAAACAGTTCCTGTGCAAAAGAAAATGTCATATGTAGGTCTGTAGAGCTGGGACTAGTCAAAAGAAGTAGTAGGAAGGACATGTGGGTGTAGTTATGTGATAGTAAATTGTGATAGAAATTTTGGTTTTGGGTAAAATTCATTATGAAAAAATAGGCTGAAGAGCGAAAGGGAGTATATTAGTTACGTATGGCTACTGTAACAAATTACGACATACTTGTGGCTTAAAATAACAAAAATTTATTCTCTCAATTTGAAGATTAGAAGTCTGAAATCCAGGGCTGCACTCCCACCAAAGGCTCTAGGTAGAATCTTTTCCTTCTTTTAGCTTCTTGTGGATCCAGGCATTCCTTGGCTTGTGGCCACATCCATCTGATTTCTACCTTACTGGTCACATTACCTCCTCTTTAGTCTCAAAACACCCTCTGCCTCTCTCTTAAAAGGATACATATGATTGTATTTAGGGTCCACCTAGGATAAAATCCTCCTTTTAAGAGCATTAATTTAGTCACTGTTTGGGGCCATAGAAGGTAATATTCATGGGCTACAGAGGCGGGGAAGTGATATATATCTTTTGGTGGGTTAGCATAGCCCAATACAGTCTGGAAGCCTCAGTTACTGAGTATGGATAACAAAAATGAGTTGTGTCTAAAGTACGTTAGAATGGTAAAGGTATTCATTTAATAATTTTGAGCTAATATGTGCCTGTGTTTGTTTTAGGCACTGGGATTATAAAGATGAATAAAACATGTCCCTTGCCTTGGAGGAAGTTGCACTGAATGTATTACATATACTAAAATACAAGATAGAAGACAGAATAATTACCTGCCTGTTTGGGAAAACCTGGAAGTTCTTCATGAAGAAAGTAATGCATTCCTGAGCTGGGTTTTGAAGGCTGACTAGGAATGTACTAGAGCAGAGTGCAGAGGAATGGAAAAAGCCAGGAAATTATTATTAGCAAAGACATGAAAGTGGATAACAGCAGTGTGTGCTCAGGAAGCTACCAGTAGTCAGTGTACAGAGATAAATTTTAGATTATTTTTTTCCTTTCTAACATACAAATAGCTATCTCACATTTTTTTTTTCTGTTTCTTTTTTACTTTTTTTTGTTTCTTTTTTACTTTTTAAAATTTACATTTTTAAAATTTAAATTCTTTATTGTTTAAAAGGATTACATAAGGCTCCTTTTTCCCTCATTGACCACTCTCCAGCTGCCCCCACCCTGTCTGTGTCCATTGGTTATGCTCATATGCATGCATACAAATCCTTTGGTTGATCTCTTACCCTTCACCACCTGCCTTCCTTCATAGGTTGGACAGTCTGTTTATGCTTCTATGACTCTGGTTCTATTTTTGTTCATCAGTTTATGTTGCTCATTATATTCCATAAATGAGTGAGATCATGTGATATTTATCTTTCTCTGACTGGCTTATTTTGCTTAGTATAATGCTCTCCAGTTCCATCCATGCTGTTGCAAATGGTAAGAATTCCTTCTTTTTTACTGCAGCATAGTATTCCATTGTGTAGATGTACCACAGTTTTCTAATCCACTCATCTGCTGATAGGCTCTTAGGCTGTTTCCAAATCTTAGCTATTGTAAATTGTGCTGCTGTGAAGATAGGGGTGCATACATCCTTTCTGATTGGTGTTTCTCTTTTCTTGGGATATATTCCTAGAAGTGGGATTACTAGGCCAAATGAAGTTCCTTTTTTAATTTTTTGAGGAAATGCCAACATGTTTTCCACAGCGGCTGCACTAGTCTGCATTCCCACCAGAAGTGCAAGAGGGTTCCTTTTTTCCACATCCTCTCCAGCACTTGTCATTTGTTGATTTGTTGATGATAGCCATTCTGACAGGTGTGAGATGGTACCTCATTGTTGTTTTGATTTGCATCTCTCAGATGATTAGTGACTTTGAGGGTATTTTTCTGTGTCTCTTGGCCTTCTGTATGTCTTCTTTTGAACAGTTTCTATTTAGGTCCTTTGCCCATTTTTTGATTGGATTGTTTATCTTCTTTTTGTTAAGTTGTATGAGTCCCCTATAAATGTTGGAGATTAAACCCTTATCGGTGATAACATTGGCAAATATGTTCTCCCATGCAGTGGGCTTTCTTGTTGTTTGGTTGATGGTTTCCTTTGCTGTGCAGAAGGTTTTTATTTTGATGTAGTCCCATTTGTTTATTTTCTCCTTAGTCTCCATTGCCCTAGGAGCTGGATCGGTAAAGATATTGCTACAACAAATGTCTGCTATTTTGCTGCCTATAGCTTCTTCTAGACTTTTTATGGTTTCCTGTCTTATGTTTAAGTCCTTTATCCATTTTGAGCTTATTTTTGTGTATGGTGTAAATTGGTGGTCTAGTTTCATGTTTTTCCATGTATCTGACCAATTTTCCCAGCACCATTTATTGAAGAGACTGTCTTGACATCTTTGTATGCTCTTGCCTCCTTTGTCAAATATTAATTGAGCATAATGGCTTGGGTTGAACTCTGGGCTCTCTGTTCTGTTCCATTGTTCTATAAGTCTGTTCTTGTGTCATACCAGGCAGTTTTGAGGACAGTGGCTATGTAGTATAGCTTGATATCTGGTATTGTGATCCCTTCAACTTTGTTCTTCTTTCCCAAGATTGCTGCAGCTATTTGGGTTTTTTTTTTTATTCCAGATGAATTTTTGGAGAGTTTGTTCCAGGTCTGTAAAATATGCTATTGGTATTTTAATGGGTATTGCATTGAAGTTATAGATTGCTTTGGGTAGTATGGACATTTTAATGATGTTGATTCTACCAATCCATGAACACGGTATATTCTTCTATTTGTTTATGTCTTCCTCTATCTCTTTTATCAGCGTCCTGTAATTTTCTGAGTACAGGTCCTTTTTCTATTTGGTTAAATTTATTCCTAGGTATCTTAATATTTTTGTTGCAATGGTGAATGGGATTGTCTTTTTAGTTTCTCTTTCTGAGAGTTCATTATTAGTGTATAAAAAAGCCATAGATTTTTGGGTGTTAATTTTGTATCCTGCTACATTGCTGAATTCATTTATTAGTTCTAGTAGTTTTTTGATGAAGTCTTTAGGGTTTTCTATATACAACATTACGTCATCTGCAAGTAATGACAGTTTTACTTCTTTTTTTCCAATTTGGATGCCTTTTATTTCTTCTACTTGTCTGTTCACTATGGCTAGCACTTCCAGTACTATGTCAAACAGGAGTGGTGAAAATGGGCATCCTTGTCTTGTTCCTGTTCTTAGGGAAAATGATTTTAGTTTTTGCCCATTGAGTATGATGTTGGCTGTAGGTTTGTTATACAAGGCTTTTGTTATATTGAGGTATGATCCCTCTATTCCCAAGTTGCTGAGAGTTCTTATCAGGACAGGGTGTTGGATTTTGTCAAATGCCTTTTCTGCATCGATTGATATGATTGTGATTTTTATCTCTTAGTTTGTTTATGTGATGTATCACATTAATTGATTTGCAGATATTGTACCAGCCTTGCATCTCTGGAATAAATCCCACTTGGTCATGGTGTATGATCTTTCTAATGTAATGCTGGATCCAATTTACTAGAATTTTGTTGAGGATTTTAGCATCTATCTTCATCAGGGATATTGCTAAATCTCCAATTCTCTTTCTTTGTGGTGTCTTTATCTGGTTTTGGGATTGGGGTAATGCTGGCTTCATAGAAAGAGCTTGGAAGTGTACCTTCCTCTTGAATTTTTTGGAATAGTCTGGAAGGATGGATTTTAGTTCTTTGAATATTTGGTAAAACTCTCCTGTGAAGCCATATGGCCCAGGTTTTTTTTTGCTGGAAGCTTTTTTTTTTTTTTTTTTTTTAATATATTTTATTGATTTTTTACAGAGAGGAAGGGAGAGGGATAGAGAGTTAGAAACATCGATGAGAGAGAAACATCGATCAGCCGCCTCCTGCACACCCCCTACTGGGGATGTGCCCGCAACCAAGGTACATGCCCTTGACCGGAATCGAACCCGGGACCTTTCAGTCCGCAGGCTGACGCTCTATCCACTGAGCCAAACCGGTTTCGGCTTGCTGGAAGCTTTTTGATGACTGCTTCAGTTTACTCCTTAGTTATCGACCTGCTGAGATTTTTTGATTCTTCTTAATTGAGTTTTGGAAGTTTGTATTTTTCTAGGAATATGTCCATTTCCTCTAGGTTGTTTAGTTTGTTGGAGTAGAGTTGTTCATAGTATTTTTTTTCCAATCTTTTGTATTTTTGTGGGGTCTGTTGTTATTTCACCTCTTTCATTTCTGATTTTATTTGCTTCTTGGTGAGCCTGGCTAGAGGTTCATCAATCTTGTTTATCCCTTTAAAGAACCAGCTCTTGGTTTCATTGATCTTTTGTATTGTTTTTTTGTTCTCTATGCCATTTATTTTTACTCTGATCTCTATTGTCTTCTTCCTTCTGCTCACTCTGGGCTTTTCTTACTGCTCTCTAATTCTTTAAGTTGTAGAGTTAGATAATTTATTACCAGTTTTCCTTCCTTCCTTCCTTCCTTCCTTCCTTCCTTCCTTCCTTCCTTCCTTCCTTTCTCTCTCTCTCTCTCTCTCTCTCTCTCTCTCTCTCTCTCTCTCCTTCCTTCCTTCCTTCCTTCCTTCCTTCCTTCCTTCCTTTCTTTCTTTCTTTTTTTTTTTTTACGGTAGGCCTGTAATGCTTTGAACTTCACTCTCAGGAATGCTTTCACTATGTCCTATACATTTTGGACTGTGGTGTTTTCATTGTCATTTGTTTCCAGGATGTTTTTAATTTCTTCTTTGATATCTTTAGTAACCCAGTCATTGTTTAATAGCATGCTATTCATCCTCCAAGTGTTTGAATTATTTTGATTGTTTTTATTGTAGTTGATTTCTAATATTACGCCATTGTGGTCTGAGAAGATGCCTGATATGATTTCAATCTTCTTGAATTTGGAGAGACTTTGCCTGTAACCCAATATGTGGTCTATCTTGAAAATGTTCCATGTTCACTTGAGAAGAATGTATATTCTGTACCTTTGGGGTGAAATGTTCTGAAGGTGTCAGTTAAGTCTATCTGATATAGTGAGTCATTTAGGATTGTTGTTTCTTTGCTGATATTTTGCCTAGAGCATTTATCCAGTGATATCAGTGGGATATTAAAGTCCACTACAGAGAGAACCAAGATGGCAGCCTAAGGTATAAACCTGTATGTGCTGCCCCCCACAACCACATTAAAATTAAAACTAAAAGACAAAACAGGTATCACCCAGAACCACGGGAAAGCTGGCCGAGTGGAAGTTCTACAACTAGAAGGAAAGAAAAAAGCGCATTGTGACTGGGTAGGAGGTGCAGAGGCACCAAGAGCAGAGGTATGGAGGCGCATGCGAGGTGGTCTGCACCTGGGTGCACGGTTTTTTTTTCAATCGGAAGGGGATACAAGCTCCCAAATGCACTGTACTCATTTATGGCGAGACTCTGGGGACCCAGACGTCTGTAGGGAGAAACTGGACTGTCTTGTAGCGGGTCGGAAAGCGAGGGTGGCTTTCTCGCAGAGCTGCTCGCAGGGATCATTGTTACTGTGGGGGCGCAGGGTGGGGACACAGAGACGCCGAGACGCGAGGAGTCGCGGAGACGGCTGACGACAACCATTGCTGCTTGCTCCACCCCGGTGATTCTCTGAGACCCCACCCCACTCACTTTACATCCCCACCCAAGCAGGGCAAAGGAACCGCCTGCCCTTTTGCAGCTTAACTTAACAAACTGCAGCTGGGTCAGAGAGCTCCAAAACTTCCAAACCCGAAACGAAGAGGAGAACTCTGCTGATATTGCTGTAGTTCCTGCTGGATGGACTCACACAGTGGTTGATTTGGAGATCCAGGAGCCAGGGTACCCAGTGGTCAGATACCAGATTTCAACTCCTCACATCCATAAGGGACACACTCAAGAGGCAGACTCAGTGAGCACCAAAGCCCCACTGAAGCAAGTCCTACCCCATAAGGGTGTCTCCAGCACAGCAGTTCTTCCACAATAGACACAGCGGGTCCTTGCAGTCAGCCAAAATGCGGAGACAAAGAAACATGTCACAAATGAAAGAAATGGAGGAAAGCAAACTACTGGACATAGAGTTCAAAACCACAGGTATAAGGTCACTCAAGAATCTTCTACAAACCTCCGAGGAACGTTTAGTGAGACCTTCAAAGATCTTAATGAGAATGACAAAAAAAAAAAAAAAAAATGGAAAAGGACCAGTCAGAAATTAAACATACACTGACTGAAATTAAGAATAATATACAGAGATCCAACAGCAGACTTGAGGATCCCAAGAATCAAGTCGAAGATTTGAAATACGAGAAAGCAAAAAACACCCATTCTGAAAAGAAAAAGAAAAAAGAACCCAAAAATATGAAGATAGCGTAAGGAGCCTCTGGGACAACTTCAAACATACCAACATCCGAATTATGGGGGTGCCAGAAGAAGAGAGAGAGCAAGATATTGAAAACCTATTTGAAGAAATAATGACAGAAAACTTCCCCTACCTGGTGAAAGAAATCGACTTACAAGTCCAGGAAGCGCAGAGAACCCCAAACAGAAGGAATCCAAAGAGGACCACACCAAGACACATCATAATTAAAATGCCAAGGGCTAAAGACAAAGAGAGAATTTTAAAAGCAGCAAGAGAAAAACAGTCAGTTACCTACAAGGGAGTACCCATATGACTGTCAGCTGATTTCTCAACAGAAACCATGCAGGCCAGAAGGGAATGGCAAGAAATATTCAAAGTGATGAATAGCGAGAACCTACAACCAAGATTACTCTACCCAGCAAAGCTTTCATTCAGAATTGAAGGTCAGATAAAGAGCTTCACAGACAAGAAAAAGCTAAAGGACTTCATCACCACCAAACCAGGATTATATGAAATGCTGGAGGATATTCTTTAAGAAGAGGAAGAAGACGAAAAAGGTAAAGATAAAAATTATGAACAACAAAGTGACAACAAATAAATATCGATCAACAAGTGAATCTAAAAATTAAGTCAGAATAAACTGGTGAATATAATAGAAGCAGGGGCATAGAAAGGGAGTGGACTGACAATTCTCAGAGGGAATGTGGTTTGGGAGATGCAGGAAGAGATTGGACAAAAATCTTACACCTATGGATGAGGACAGTGGTGGGGGGTAAGGGCATGGGGCAGGGTGGGAACCAGGTGGAGGGGAGCTCTGAGGGGAAAAAAGAGGAACAACTGTAATAATCTGAACAATAATAATTTATTTAAAAAAATAAAGTCCGCTATTATGATTGTATTGCTGTCGATCTCTGCCTTGATATCTTCCAGAAGTTTTTTTTATGTATTTGGGTGCTCCTGTATTGGGTGCATATATGTTTACCAGAATTATATACCGTTGTTTTGATCCCTTTAGTATTATGAAGCGGCCTTCCTTATCTCTTGTTATGGCCTTCACTCTATTTTGTCATATATAAGTACTAGAGGCCCAGTGCACAAAAATTTGTGCACTCGGGGGTGGGGGTGTCCCTCAGCCCAGCCTGTTCCCTCTTGCAGTCTGGGACCCCTCGGGGGTGACCACTTGCTGGCTTAGGCCTGCTCCCCGGGGTATTGGGCCTAAGGTGGCAATCAGACATCCCTCTGGCAGCCCGGCAGCCCTCGGATGTCCACTTGCCAGCGGGGAGCAGGCCTAAACTGCAGTCGGACATCCTTACCACTGCTGAGGAGGCAGGAGAGGCTCCTACCACTACCGCTGTACTGGCAGCCGTCAGCCTGGCTTGTATCTGAGCAGAGTTCCCCATGTGAGAGCGCCCTGACCACCAGAGGGCAGCTCCTGCATTGAGCATCTGCCCCCTGGTGGTCAGTGTGTGTCATAGTGAGCAGTCATTCCCAGTCTTTCTGCTGTTAGGGTCAGTTTGCATGGTACCCTTTTACTATATAGGATAGAGGCCTGGTGAACGGGTGGGGGTTGGCTGGTTTGCCCTGAAGGGTGTCCCGGATCAGGGTGGGGGTACTGCTTGGGTGCCTGGCCAGCCTGGGTGAGGGGATGATGGCTGTTTGCAGCTGGTCACACCCCCTTCAGGGTGGGGGTCCCCACTGGGGTGCCTGGCCAGCCTGGGTGAGGGGCTGAGTGCCATTTTCAGGCTGGTGGATGACTGAAGCTCCCAACCTCTCCTTTTTTTCTTTTTTTTTTATTCTGGGATTTATTTACCTTCTATAGCTGTCACTGGAGCTGAGAGCTGGCTCCAGCTCTGAGGCCTCCACTGCTGAAAGCAGGTATCTGGGGTTTGTTTAGCTTCTATAATTGCAACACTGTTGCAGCTCCAGCTCTGAGGCCTCTGCTGGCTGAAAGCAGGTATCTGGGGTTTGTTTAGCTTCTATAATTGCAACATTGTTGCTTAGAGTGCAGCTCAGAGCCTGGCCGCGCAGGCGGGGAACCTTGGCTTCCTCCATCACTGGAGCAAGCAAGCCTCCT
The DNA here is from genome assembly GCF_000147115.1 of Myotis lucifugus. NCBI lineage: Eukaryota > Metazoa > Chordata > Mammalia > Chiroptera > Vespertilionidae > Myotis > Myotis lucifugus. The sequence continues at coordinate 219,202 of NW_005871215.1, read as the reverse complement.
GTTCGTTTCAGCTGCGTGACTGTTGGCCGCCATCTTGGTTGGCAGTTAATTTGCATATCTCCCTGATTAGCCAATGGGAAGTTTGTAGGAGGAACGGTTAATTAGCCTATTTGTCTTTTATTAGATAAGATTGTTACCATAGCTTTTTTTTCTTTTCCATTTGCCTGAAAGATATTTTTCCATCTCTCCACTTTCAATCTGTGTGAGTCTCTTGTTCTGCGGTGGGTCTCTTATAGACAGCATATATATGGTTCATGTTTTCTTATCCATTCAGCCACTTGATGTCTTTTGATTGGAGCATTTGGACCATGACGTTTAAAGTTATTATTGATAGCTACTTGTTTTTAGCCATTTTTATTTTTTGTCCCTGTGTTTCTTATTCCTTTTTTTTTCCTTCTTTTTACAGTAGTCCCTTTAGCATTTCTTCCATTGCTGGCTTGGTGGTGATAAACTCCCTTAGCCTTTTTTTTGTCTGTGAAGTTCCTGATTTCCCCTTCAATTTTTAAAAAACTCCACTGTGGGAGATGCTGTTAGGATATCTACACTAATAAAAGAGAAACATGGTAATTAGCGTACGACCGCTACCCTTCCCATTGGCTAATCAGCATATCCTTATGCAAATTTACTGTCAGCCAAGATGGCGGCCGGCAGCCAGGCAGCTGGAAGCGAACATGAGGCTTGCTTGCTCCAGTGACTGCAGACTCCAACGTTCCCCGCCTGACTTGCCGGCCTCTGAGCTACAACTCTAAGAAACTATGTTGCAAACATAGAAGATAAACAAAACCCCAGAAACCAGCTTTCAGCCAGCCGGGATCTCAGAGCTAGAGTTATACATTGTTTCGATTATAGCAGCGGAAACCTCAGAGCTAGAGCCAGAGCAAAAGCTGGCCCAGAATTTAAAAAAAAAAGAAAAAGAAAAAAAGGAGTGGTTGGGAGCTTCAGTCAATTGCCAGCCTGAAAGCAGCCCTCAGCTCCTCACCCAGACTGGCCAGGCTCCCCAGTGGGGACCCCCACCCTGATCCAGGACACCCTTCAGGGAAAACCAGCTGGCCCCCAGGCCTCTATCCTATATAGTAAAAGGGTAATATGCCTCCCAGCACCGGGATCAGTGGAGCCGCGAGGCCTCCTGGTACCGGATCAGCGTGACAGGTGGCAGTGCTCAAACCCCCTGATCGCCCTGTGGCTCTGTGTGTGACAGGGTGCGGCGTCCACCCCCCCCCCCCCCCCGAGTGCATAAATTTTTGTGCACCGGACCTCTAGTATATATATAAATAACTAGAGGCCTGGTGCACGGATTTGTGCACATTGAAAGGATATTAATTAGAAGAAATATTTTAGAGGTGGGGAGGGACCACTGGAGATTGGCTCCACGATATGTCCGGCCCATCTCGCCCAGTTCCAATTGGCCAGACCCCAGGAGCAAACTAACCTACTGGTTGGAGTATCTACCCCCTGGTGGTCAGTGCGCATCATAGGACTGGTTGAATGGTCAAATTAATGGTCGGACACTTAGCATATTAGGCTTGTGAAAGATTAATAAATTTTAAAGGGACAGAATTATTTTGATTTAAATGTTTATTTTAATTATTTATAGTAAGAATACACTGTCATTATTTTTTACTTTCCCATAAAACAGACATTTAGTTGTTTCATAATCCTGAGTCAGTGCTTTTGGGGATCACTGAGGTGATTTAGATTTCTTTTCTTAGCATAGTGTGTAACTTGTAGGTGGTGATCACTGTTTATGTGTTGACTAATTCCGCATCTGAATCTGCAGCTCACCTTGTGTCAAAAGACTCTTTGCAGCATTAAACACACTCACAGTAACGTACTGAAGGCCATCTTTTCGAAGACTGTGATTCTCCCCAGCCACTTAACAAGTTTCAAGTGGCTTTCCCCCTGATTTTAGGTTAGGATATGGATTTTGCATCAGGATCCACCCTTGAAGTTTAAGCCAGTAGCTTTAGGAAACATCTGACTCCAGAAGTATACCTAAACTAGAAAGGTCAGTACTTCTGGTTATGTTAATACTTGAAGCTGTGACCTTAATGGTCACAGAAACTTTGGGTGGATGTGAAGAAAATTTGTTAAGATATTATTCAAGTTTATTTTTGAACAGTTGAAAATCTGAAAGTCAGGTTTATTATAGAAATGATAAGAAGAATAATGTGATAAAAAATATAACACTGAATGAGTTCACTGATTATTAATTAAGTTTATTTCTCTGCGTAGGTATAATTTGGCCTCCCAAGGTTCTGTCTTTGCAAGAAGGAAGTGGAAAATAATCTTGGGAAAAAAAACGAAGACAATAAGGAAGCCAGTACTTATTTTTACATGGTTGTCAGCTTACCTACCAATATGAACACTCTTCCCGTCATTTGTCCTCCTGGTGGAGACAGTGGGCTGATAGATTCTGACCGTGCGTTCCAAAGTATGTTAATTGAAGAAAGATTACGATGTGAACAACATAAAACTAATTATCAGACTCTGAAAGCCGAACACAACAGGTAAAATACTTAAATTTGGAGATGAGAACCTTGCATTGAAAAAAAATATTTTTTGAATGTTTGCTCTGGAACATACAGTATAATTTTAGCTTTTTACAGTATATGCATTTAAAACTTTAATACAGTAAAATTTTTGCTTTAAAATTGCTTTATTCAAAACTAAGTATGGTATCAAGTTGTATTATGAATTTATAAAAGTCTTGTTTTGAAAGTAGCTAAGACATATATAATTAAATGTATCTGTGTGGCTAAATTGTTTTTTCACCTCAAAGTAAAATTGCTTTCAGAAACTACTGCATTAATAATTAAATGAAACTCTATAAAGAAAAAGATATTTGCAGTATTGTTTTTTTAAATCCTCACCTGAGGATATTTTTTTTTCTCTTGATTTTTTTTTTTTTTAGAGAGAATGGAGAGGAGGGAGGATGGGGGGTAGAGAGAGAGGGAGAAACATTGATGTGAGGGAGACACATTAATTGGTTGCCCCCCATTCACACTCTGACCAGGGCTAGGCATGGAGCCTGCAACCCAGGTACGTGCCCTTGACTGGGAATCGAACCTGAGACCCTTTTCTGTAGGCCGATACTGTAACCATTGAGCAACCCAGCCAGGGCAATATTACAGTTTTAATAGGATATATGATATTGGTCTTCTGTAGTTTTGATTGACTTTACATAAAAAGTAATGCAGTTAGAGAGAAACCAAGATGGCGGCATAGGTAAACACCGGAAATTGCTGCCTCGCACAACCACCTCTAAAATACAACTAAAAGACAAAATGGACATCATCCAGAACCACAGGAAGGCTGGCTGAGTGGAAATTATACAACTAGAAGGAAAGAGAAAAGCACACTGAGACTCAGAGGAGGTGGGGAATTAAAGTGCAGAGGTACGGAGGTGCACGTGGAAAGGGCTGGCAACTGAGGACATGGTTATCTTTTTCAATTGGGAGGGAGTCTCAAGCTCCCCACTGCTCTGGACTCCAGTTCCGGGTGATTCTCTGGGGACCCAGACTCATACGGGGAGAAACTGGACTGTCTGGAATCGGTCGGAACTTGAGGGCAGCTTTCTTTCAGAGGTGCTTGCAGCGATTACCAGGTCACTGAAATGCGGGGCCTCTTAGGGTAGGACTGAGGAGCAGCCATAGCTGCTTGCTCCTGTTGATCCCCTGAGACCCCACCCCACCCAAGCTGTGCGCAGAGGCTTTGGCATATGAAAGGCCTGGCCCTTTGCAATCTGAAAATTACCTAACAATCTCCAGCTGGGTCAGAGAGACCCAGAACTTCCAAAAGAAGGTCCAAGGCCCCACAGCAGCTTGCATTGCTTCACAGCTGGGCCTCATCTGGGCACCTCCAAACCCCAAACAAGGAAGAGGAATCTGCAGATCTCTCCATAGCTCCTGCTGGGTAGCCTCAGGCAGAGGCTAAATTAGCACCTCCTTAGAGATCCAAGAGCCAGTGTACCCAGTTGTCAGAGTGGGACCATCCAGATTACAACTCCTCAGATCCATAAGGGACACACTCAGGGGGCAGACTCAGTGAGCACCAAAGCCTCACTGAAGCATGTCTTGCCCCAGAAGGGTGTCTCCAGCTCAGAAGTTCTCCCACTGCAGACACAGCTGATTCTCACAGCCAATTGGCCTGGAGGTCAATTCCTCCCAGTGATACCTACAACAATCAAGACTTAACTACAACAAGACTGTGCACAAAGCCCACAAAAGGGTGTGCCAAGAGTTTCCACCGGAAGTAATTGGGGAGGCTGAGCCACTGGGCCCGATAGGACACCTAGCACAGAAAGCCACTCTATCAACACAGGGAAGCATAAAAAATGTGGAGACAAAGACACAGGTCACAAATGACAGAAATGGAGGAAAGCAAACTACAGGATATAGAGTTCAAAACCACACTGTTAAGGTTTTTCAAGAATTTTCTAGAAACCGCTGTTAAATTTAGTGAGGGCAAGAAATCTAGTGAGACCCTCGAGGATATGAAAAAGGACCAACTAGAAATTAAGCATATACTGACTGAAATAAAGAATATTATACAGAGTTCCAATAGCAGACTAGAGCAGTGATGGCGAACCTTTAGAGTTCGGCGTGTCAGCATTTTGAAAAACCCTAACTTAATTCTGGTGCCATGTCACATATAGAAATTTTTTGATATTTGCAACTATAGTAAAACAAAGATTTATATTTTTGATATTTATTTTATATATTTAAATGCCATTTAACAAAGAAAAATTTAAAAAATGAGTTCGCGTGTCACCTCTGACACGCGTGTCATAGGTTCGCCATCACTGGACTTGAGGATCGCAAGAATCAAGTCAAAGACTTGATATATGAAGAAGCAAAAAACACCCAACCGGAAAAACAAAAAGAAAAAAGAATCCAAAAATATGAAGAGAGTGTAAGGAGCCTCTGGGACAACTTCAAACATACCAACATCCGAATTATGGGGGTGCCAGAAGAAGAGAGAGAGCAAGATATTGAAAACCTATTTGAAGAAATAATGACAGAAAACTTCCCCTACCTGGTGAAAGAAATTGACTTACAAGTCCAGGAAGCGCAGAGAACCCCAAACAAAAGGAGTCCAAAGAGGACCACACCAAGACACATCATAATTAAAATGCCAAGGGCTAAAGACAAAGAGAGAATTTTAAAAGCAGCAAGAGAAAAACAGTCAGTTACCTACAAGGGAGTACCCATACGACTGTCAGCTGATTTCTCAATAGAAACTATGCAGGCCAGAAGGAAGTGACAAGAAATATTCAAAGTGATGAATAGCGAGAACCTACAACCAAGATTACTCTACCCAGCAAAGCTTTCATTCAGAATTGAAGGTCAGATAAAGAGCTTCACAGACAAGAAAAAGCTAAAGGAGTTCATCACCACCAAACCCATATTATATGAAATGCTGAAAGATATCCTTTAAGAAGAGGAAGAAGAAGAAAAAGGTAAAGATACAAATTCTGAACAACAAATACACGTCTATCAACAAGTGAATCTAAAAATCAAGTGAATAAATAATCTGATGAACAGAATGAACTGGTGATTATAATAGAATCAGGGGCATAGAAAGGGAATGGACTGACTTCTCGAGGGGGAAAGGGGTGTGGGGGTGCGGGAAGAGACTGGACAAAAATCGTACACCTATGGATGAAGACAGTGGGGGGCGGGGTAAGGGCAGAGGGTGGGGCGGGAACCGGGTGGAGGGGAGCTATGGGGGGAAAAAAGAGGAACAACGGTAATAATCTGAACAATAAAGATTTAATAATAAAAAAAAAAGTAATGCAGTTAGAAAACAAAGGCTACACTTAAAATTGAATTCTTTTTTTTTTTTTAAATCAGGTTGCAAGATGAGTACACAAAGTCACAAAATGAACTCAAACGCCTGTTAAATGAAAAGCAAACTAACCAGGAAAAATTCCAGCTACTGTTTGAAGAACTAAGAGGGGAATTATTAGAGAAAACTAAAGACTTAGAAGAAATAAAGCTACAGGTAACAAAATGTATTTGAGTTAATATAAAAATTGTCATATGTTTTGTGGAAGTAGTTTGGTGGTACAATTTAATTTTCTTTTTTATAGTCTAGATTTTTGCTACCATGTAGGGTTTAGCCATGAAACTCTTATTTATATAAATTTGTATTCTGTTACCTATTCTGATTTAAATAATATTTCACTATCAAAATAATTTAGGAAAAGACCACTTTGAATTGATAAAAATCCAGAATTAAATTTTTTTTAAAGAAAGATTTTACTAATTTTCTCTTCTTCTTTTTTAAAAAAAGTATGTTTGGCTCAGTTGGTTGGATTGGCTGCCTCCTGCAAACCTTCTACTTGGGATCAAGCCCACAACACAGGCATGTGCCCTGATCGGTAATCAAACAAGCCCAAGCTACTAATTTTTTAAAAAAAATTGATTTCAGAGAGGAAGGTAGAGGGAGAGAAAGATAGAAACATCAAAGATGAGAGGTAATCATTGATCGGCTGCCTCCTGTACCCCCCTCCCCACTGGGGATCGAGCCTGCAACCTGGGCATATGCCCTGGCTGGGAATTGAACTGTAACCTCCTGGTTCATAGGTTGACACTCAACAACCGAGCCACCACAGCTGGGCGACTACTAATTTTCTTTTAAGTATTGTAACTGAAACTAAGCTAGTAACAATAGTGTTTTTGTTTATTTAAGTTTTTTAAAAGACCCTGTAAAAACAGTATGTACACATAATTTATGTGTATAATGTAAGGTAAATGTAGTCTCTAAAGCAAAAGCTAGTTGGTACTAAAGTACTGACTACAGTTTCTTTAGTTCCTTTTTTGCACTGTTTTTCATTTGCCTAGAAAGTAAAGCAAAGGCAAACTTCAGCACCAGTCAAACATACTATATATTTCAAATCAGTAGGCATTACTAGTGGTATTTTCCTACATTTATTTAATCTTTGATAGGACCAGCTGTGTATTTCTATCTAGTGCTTGGTACAAATAATAGGGTACTATTAATCTTGGAGTCATAAGTTGATAAAGTAAAAAGCCATCTTTCAGCCCTAACCAGTTTGGCTCATTGGATAGAGCGTCGGCCTGCGGACTCAAGGGTCCCAGGTTCGATTCCGGTCAAGGGCATGTACCTTGGTTGCGGGCACATACCCAGTAGGGAGTGTGCAGGGTTTCTCTCTCATCGATGTTTCTAACTCTCTATCCCTCTCCCTTCCTCTCTGTAAAAAATCAATAAAATATATTTAAAAAATGTTTTTTAAAAAAGCCATCTTTCATGTCATCTAGTATGGCATCTCACCTAATTAATGGATTCCTTTGACAGCTGTGTTGGGAATTTGTCATTCAGTGTCTTCTTGAAATCTTCCATTGTTGGGAACAACAAACCATTAAGCTTGGAATGAAACCTTCAGTGTGCTTACTGGTTCATTCCTGGGCATATTTAGGATGTTTAACAAAAATAAAAATAAAAACCTCAGAGGAAAATGTAATTTAAGCCATTAGAATTGGTGGCTTGCTTTGTGTTGCAAAAATTCAGAGGCCTATCTGAATGGAATCTGTGAGCACTGAATTCAAGATACTGAAAGTATTCTTCAGGCATTGCAAATGTAAATTACTCTGTTTCTTAAGAGTAACACCTGTTCATGCTTCTTTTTACCACGCACATGCAAACAGTATACTTCAGAAGCCTGGAGTAGCTATATTAATACCAGATAAAATAGATTTCAAGACAGAGATTATCACTAAAGGTAAAAAAAACATTTTAATAACAAAAAGGGTCAGTTTGCCAGGAAGATGATGACCTTCAACAAATAGCTTTGTTCCTATGCCTTAGTTTTCTCATGTGTTAAAGAGGATAAAAGTTGTTACCTAACAGGGATTGTTGTGAGGATTAGTGAGATAACTTATGTCTCATTACTACACAGTAGGTACACATACATGGTGGTCATTTTATTATGTTTGAATACAGATTTCATGAGGGCAGGAACCTTTTCATGGTGTTTCCAGTGCTCAAGGCAGTGCCTAGAAAATACTTGTTTAATGAATCACCTACATAAACAATAAATGAATGCATCAGAATTGTTCTGTTCATATGTAATGTTGAACTTCTTGTTTTATATGTACCTGGAGTCTCAGCTTTTTAGAGTTGATAATTACCTAGTCCTCTTTCATATCTGATATGAGTTGAATTGTCCCCCAAAAAGATATGTTGAAGTTCTAACTCCCATTACCTCAGAATGTGACCTTATTTTGGAAATAGGGTCTTTACAGACATAGTTAAGATGAGGTCATACTGAAGTATGGTGTCCTTATATGAAGAGGAGAACAGACACAGAGACAGATAGATACATGGGCGGGGGAGACAGGAACACGGGAAGAATGTCCTGTGATGACAGAAGCAGAGATGAAGTGCTATAGCTGCCAAGGATCGCCAGCACACCACCAGACGCTTCAACAGGGCAAGGAGGGATTCACCCTACAGTTTTCAGAGGGAATGTGGCCTACTGACACCTTTGGACTTCTAGCCTCCAGAACTGTGAAACAGTACATTTCTGTTGTTCAAACCAATTTATTTGTTCTATGTTGTTATCACAGCCCTAGGAAACTAATATACTGTCCAGAGCACAATTGGAACACCTATGACACGCAGCTCTTCATTCTCTGCTCCAGTGCTTTCAGTGCTAGAGAACCAAGTGAACTTTTAAAGCAGTGGTTCTCAACCTTCCTAATGCTGCGACCCTTTAATACAGTTCCTCATGTTGTGGTGACCCCCAACCATAAAATTATTTTCGTTGCTACTTCATAACTATAATTTTGCTGCTGTTATGAATCGTAATGTAAATATCTGATATGCAGGATGTATTTTCATTGTTACAAATTGAACATAATTAAAGCATAGTGATTACTCACAAAAATAATATGTAATTATATATGTGTTTTCCGGTGGTCTTAGGCGACCCCTGTGAAAGGGTCGTTTGACCCCCAAAGGGGTCATGACCCACAGGTTGAGAACCGTTGTTTTAAAGGAACCCAGCTCCATTTATCAGTTGGAGTATGTTAAGCATTTTCTCTCTCATATTGCAATGAAATCATCCTCCCTAAAGTCTCCCCGATGGTTCTTATACTGTTCCTTGGATCTACACAAAATAACTTTGGACATTTCTCCACGTAATAACTTCCCAAATGTTTGCTGAAAAATATAATTTATCTAGTAAAGTTTCTATTTTTTAAGATATACATACCTGGCTTTTATGTGACATTTGTCTGGCAAAAATAAGTTAAAGAAACATTATGTATTATCTATACATATATTGAAGCAATTTAGCTCTTTGCTTTAATGGATGTTTATAATTTGTACAAATTGTGAGTTGAGTAAAGTTCACTAAACTCGAGTAAGATCCGCAAGAAATATTTCGAAGGTTTATGAAAGATGATTATTTTAAAAATACACATGTATTATCTTGTCTACCTGCAAAGTGCCTTTTCTGAGTTGCTTTAATATCTCTTTGGCTTTTCAAGAAAAACGATATAAAAATACTCATTTAAAGAATATTTCTGGGTTACATGTAGTGGAAGTGAATGAGAGTAATAATAGTTCTTGGCTCATAGGATGACTGTAAAGATGAAACGAGAAACTCATAGAAAATGTTAGTATAGTGCTTTGATGTAGAAATGGTTAGATCATTTAGCTATTATATTGTTATTATGTATTATGTTGGCAAAAGTTTTTTTAAAAAGATGGGAGTAATTTGGTATATGACTGATAAAATTGTTGAAAAATTATATATGGCATAATAGAGACTAGATAAAAACGGTTTCAAGACACTGGACATTATAAAGTGACAAAGACCCCTGAAAGACAAAAATCAAAGAAGGCGAATTTTGCAAACGCTTCCAAGTCACGGCACAGAAGGAATACCCAGACAAAGTCTGATAGACTCCCTGAGGAGATGGAATTGATTTTAATTGATTAAATTCTTGATTTTAATATTTGTTTTTTCATATTCAGAGAGTAGTGTGGCTAGTCACAAGACAGGGTAGCAGAGAGGAGGGTGGCACAGAAAAAAAGTTAATAAAGATCTTCAAAAGACCCTCTCAGCTCATTCAGTAGAAGAATGATCAGCACATGCATATAAGGGAAACATCTAAGGCCTGGAAAAGAGCCACCTGAAAGGATTAGAGGCATGACTGTATGGAGTTCATACAGAGCTATGCATATTTCCTTTCCCCAAAGCCAGGCTAAAGAACTTCATTTCACAGAGAAATTAGTGAGTACTCAGAAGGGTCTCAGCAGTAGGAAGTAATTAGCACTACATCAAACACTAATTTGCTCACACTTAATTCTTAAGAGCAAGACCCAGAAAGATGAGACTGTTTCCAAGTAATTGTCTACCAGAACAAAGCTTAAGAATATCAGAATACAAATATATCTAGCACGAAGCAAAGTAAAATTTACAATGTCTAGCATCAAACAGAAATTTACCAGGCATGGAATAAACAGGAGAATACTACCCACAATAAATAGGAAAAGAAAGTCAATGAGTCAGAACCAAACCTGATGTGGTACAAATATTAGAATTAACAAAGACATTAAAATAGTTATTATAATTGAATTCCTTATGTTCAAAAGTGAGATTAAAGATTGACCATATTAAGTAGAGATAAGGAAGATATGAAAAGACTAAAAGATGAAAAGACCAAATAATAAAATACAAACTATGATTATTGAGATGAAAAATATGCTGTATGATCTTAATGGCAGATTAGACAATGCAGAAGAAAAGATCAGTAAACTTGAAGACATGACAATAAAAACTACCCAAAATGAAACAAGAAGACAAAAGAGATTAAAAATAAACATAACATCAACGAGCTATGGAATAAATTTAAGTGACCTAATATTAGAATGTTTTATATAGGGGGTGGGGCAAAAGTAGGTTTACAGTTGTGAGTACACAAAACACCGGGTTTATTATTGTATTATTATTTATTTTTTGTATTGTTTTCCATACAACTAGAAACCTATTTTTGCTTCACTCTGTATAGTAGGCATTTATTCAGTAAAATGTTTGGAAATTTGGATATTGATAAATGAATGAATGAATTAAACTGAACATTATTTTTAGTGTTTTCTTTTAAATTTTTTCTTTATTGATTAAGGTATTACATATGTGTCCTTATTCCCTATTCTTAGTTTTTTTGGAAATTAATATAAAAGCAAGCTAGGTTGTTTTTTTTAACAACCAATATTTATTCATTCAAGAAATAATAATTGAGTGGTTTCTATGTGGTAGGCAGTGGTGCAGGGTGTTGGGAATACCATGGTAAATGAAATATTCAGTTACTTTTTGAAAGATAAATTTTGTAAAGGAGTGTAACAGGGAGGAGCCTAAATTAGTTTTTTATAACCAACATAAAAATCAGCCTTTTCTGATTGAAAATAAGTCTGAAGAATTCTCTATGGCATACTGAATTATTACATCTTTATTTTGTTTGCTTTAGAAAATAAACTATCAGCCATTGTATATAACATGATAACCTTAGCTGCTAACATAGTTATTTCTAATAATCACAATGATAATAATCAGTGATTATCTTTACCTCATGTTGATAGAATTTTTGATATCTCTGAGAGTCTGAAATTGAGATTCTTAAATTATTATTTATATAGTGACTTCTCTAAAATTAGGTATATTGTAAAATTACTTTGAATTGCATTTTATTGTCGTAACAAGAGAGGTTTTGAAATTTGCAAATTCTTGATTTTAATATTTGTTTTTTCATATTTAGAATTGTTTGTTTTTCTCTGCATATTAGGTATTAACTCCACAAAACTTGGAATTGTTCAGAGCCCAAATACGACAAGAATTAGAAACTCCAATGAGAGAGCGTTTTAGGAGTCTGGATGAAGTAAGTAATTTATGCAGAAAGAACTATGCATATATCTTCATGTGACTATGAAAAGCTTTTGAAAAGCATCTTCTCTACACAGAAGCCCTGCAATAGCTCCCTTTCTTGCTCAGTCCTTACAATAGCCTTTAAGGCTGCACAGGATCAGACCCCATTACTTCTCTGATTTCCTTCTCTCCATCCACACTGGCCTCCTTGATGTTTCTTTGGCATTCTAGAAATGGTGCCATTCAAGAGTCTTTGCTTTAGCAGTTGCTTTTGCCTTGAACACTCTCCAGGTATCTTTTGGTCAACTTCTCGACATCACCTTCTCAATGAGGCCTACTTTGACCAACTCCTGCCCCCATTTAATATTGCAACTTGCCTTTTCCATCACTCCTTAGACCTTTGGATCCCCATTTACCCTGCTCTACATTTTTTTTCCCTCGAGTACTTACTATCTTCTGATATGCTGTATAATACTCATTGTGCTTATTTTTTTATATTATCTTTTACCACTGCTTGCATGAGCGGAGGAACTTTATCTGTTTTACTCACTATTACATTTCAAGTTCCTAGAACAGTTCCTAGCATACAATAGGTACTCAATATTTGTTGAATGAAGGAATGAATTTCATGCAACCTTAGAAAAGAAAAAAAATTTGATACAGTTTTCCTTCAAATTGCAACCAGTCTCCGTAAATGAAACCTTGGTGTAATATGACTAAATGTTTAATAAAGGAGACAGGAAAAGATGATCGATATTAAGTATATTAGATACTAAACTAGACATTTATTTAACAAATATACTGAGCAGTATACATACAAATGAGTATTGTCCCCTTCAAAATGGACCCCTTTAGGGAGCTATAGTCTAGTGATGTTGCCATTGCTCGAAACAGTTGTAGATCCTGTTTTATAAATCAGTGGTTGCCAACCTTTCGGACCTCACGGACCACCAGTGGTCTGGTCCAAAGGTTTCCTTAAACCAGTAGTTGCCAAACTTTTGGACCTCATGGACCACCGGTTGGCGACCACTGTTATAAATGGTTAACTGGCTTGATAACGTCATTTTTTGAATAGTCTCCTAATCAAAGCATTATGGTGAATAGGTTTCAATTTTGGATATAAACAAAATTACTTAGACTTAAGTAGGTGATCCAGTTAAGTAAAAGCATATTTAAAAATACCAAAACAAAGTATGTCTCTAATAAAATCACAAAAAAACATATCCTTGGTTTGTAAATTGGCATAGAAATCTTTAAACTGAAGATTTCAGGGAGCCGAGTATTTTAGGAGGCTTCCTTATTACTTAACTAGAGGCACAGTGCACGGGTTTGTGCACTGGTGGGGTCCCTCAGCATGGCCTGCGGCAATTGGGCGAAACCGGCAGTCCAATGTTGCCTGCCGATCCTGCTTATCTCAGCCTTGCTATGCTGGCTGCAGGCTTGTGCCCAGTCAGTCCGATCAGGTGCACAAGAGGAGTGTCCATGGGAGAGGCTTGCACCGCCGCAGCTGCACTCGCCAGCCATCAGCCTGGCATCGGGCGCCTGTTAGTCAGCTGAGCGATGCTCCCACAATGGGAGCGCACTGACCACCAGGGGGAAGCTCCTTCGTTGAGTGTCTGCCCCCTGGTGGTCACTGTGTCATAGCAACCGGTTGACCTGTCGTTTAGTTGCTTAGGCTTTTATATATATAGATATATAGATTTTTCTAGTATATGTTTAAATAATGTCTCCTCCATCTTTCTGTTCTGTTGTCTTAAGTTCTTACTGAGATTCAGAATGCCAGCAACTTTCATAGTATCAGGAAGAGGAGCTGGACTATACCAGGGAATTGCATGTGTTCCTTGTTAGTAAGGAGAGTTGGTGCTTCATATATTCTTCAGGCAGATGTGTTGAATTTGCATCATTGTAATATTTGATTGAACCTTAAGTTATTGTACTAAATAGCCAAATAATCTTTTATCTACTCTGAATTCATTATGTCTGACTTTTAGGAGGTATTTTATGTTTTATAAAATTAATTTTTAACCTAACTATATATTAAAAGGTATGTTACATTCTTAAATATTATTTTATTAAGTCCAGAGGTCAAAACTTCGGACATGCTATACATTTTTATTATGAGACTCAGGGAGGAAATAAGGTTAATTGAATGATAATTGTCTTTATTAGTGCCTTCTCAGGAATGTATTAATTCTGTGTGTAGCATCCTAGTTATCAGAACTTTTCCAAGGTTTATTTATACTTCTCTTAAGCTTAGTTTTTACTTTTAGAATTACTCTGAATATAATGTAATTTAAAATTATATTTACAAAAGTAATTTTTGGAATGGATATAAATTTCATTCATAAATTTGTGATTAAACTATAGTCTTCTTTTAATTTAGGAAGTTGAAAAGTATAGAGCTGAATATAATAAGCTTCGCTATGAAAATACATTTCTCAAGTCAGAGTTCGAACACCAGAAAGGAGAATTTGCACGTACTTTAGAAGAAGAAAAAATAAAATATGAATCAGAGGTGAGTGATTAATTATACTAGTTTAGTTGTTAGCTTTCTAATAAACAAAATTTTATGATTATATATTTTTTGTAAATCTCAAGTTAGAGTTGATTGCATAATTAGTTTTATTAATTAATTTGTCATGATTTTCATCTGCTCTATAGCAATATTTTTCTTGTGAATGTTCTTTTTTTGGCTGTTAAATTTTTCTTTTCTTTGCATCGTTTATTTTGCCCCAGTCAGTGGCGATAGTCAGTCTCTTTTCTCCCATAGCCACAGAGGAAGGCTTCTCTGTCTGCAAATATAGTTTGTCTATGTGATTCCTTATTTAGCAATGTCCCCACCTCTTTCTTGGAACCATACTACATCTATCAGAACTCTGATGGTCAGTCAATGCACTTTTTTCCACTGATATAAACAAAGGGTTTATATCTTGACTTAGGGTGTGCCTGTCACCTTCAAGAAGTGTACTTTGTTCTTTGACAGCTGCAGTGGCAGCATCCTTTCCCTGCTGCCTACAGCATGCAGTCCTACTCTGTCTCTACTCATTTTGTGATTTGTCTCCTATTTCCAAAAATGGGGTTTGTGTTTCTCATTCTTTATGTTGCTTTTAGATTATTTTTCAGGGTGGAAAGAGAGAAATACCAATTTCTTATTTCAAATAAAAAGCCTAATACTAGTTGAATTTAAAAAAGTAGTTTGTTGTCTGTAGTTATGTGAAACATTTCATGTATAAACACATTTGCATTATACATTTATTGCATTATCTTTATTTGGAATCAAGAGTTAAAATATACTCACTTTCCTTTACCAATAACTAATTTGATCAAACTAACTTACGTGAACAAACTGTTCCACTATTGTTTGATATGCAAGAAGCTGTATGAACTTTGGATCGAGTTCATCAATAACACAGTACCAGAAAACTATAAATATTTATATTAGTCTTTCGCATTTAAAAAATTCTTTATAGCTTTAGATGCTTTATTCACATATGACCTCACTTCTGTTATAATGTTCAGTATTTCCATTTTATTATTTTTTAATTATTATTTTAAAATATATTTTTATTGATTTCAGAGAGGAAGGGAGAGGGAGAGAGATCGAAACATCAATGATGAGAGAGTAGGGGGCATGCAGGAGGATTGGCTGTTTCCTGCATGCCCCCTACTGGGGATCGAGCCTGCACCTGGGCATGTGGCCCTTACTGGAATCGAACCCGGAACCCTTCAGTCCGCAGGCGGATGCTCTATCCACTGAGCAAAACCAGCTAGGGCCAGTGTCTCCATTTTAAAGGAGGACACTGAAGCACAAGATAAGTGACTTGCTCAGTCTCAAAGAAAGTCAGCAGCCAAGTTAACAGTAGAAATTAGGTAACCCAACACCTAGCTGTGAATTATAAATTTGAAATAAGCAATGATTTGAAGTTGCCACGCTAATTAGGAGTCATCCAACAGCTATAATATTGTTAAGAGATAAATAGATCTATACTATGTGTGATGATGGAAGGATTTGAATCTGAAATTATGACAGATTCAGAGGAACTGCAGAATAAGGAACAAATTAGAAGCCCAATATCAGTTTTGTGCTACAAAACTGTAGGTTCTGCAGTTCTATCTGGAATGCTGCTTTAGACTCTGATGGTTCTTTTATCTAAAATATTCCAAGTTCTCTGACTTACACCCTTCTCAGGTTACTTTGAGCCACATCACAATAGGCAAAGTCTCCCAAATTAAAATTGAATTACCTCACATTACAGATTCTCTGATTGATTCTGGCAACCTTTCACAAGGGTTTTGTGAAATTTCATTAATTAAATTGTGAATGCAGTTTAGAATATCTCAAAAACTAAGCTTTTTAACATGTAAAATTTTAAATGTTTTATTTAGTATGACATTGGGAACTGACTTAACTTCTATGTGCATCAGTGTCCTCAACTTAAAATGGTGTTAGCAGTAGAACCTATCTCATGCTGTGAGGATTTAATAAATTAATATATGCAAAATGCTTAGACAAGTACCAAGCACATAGTAAGCATTCCACAGATGATAGCTATTATCATTTAAAATTACATGTACTCAAATTTCTTGAGTATATGATCCTGTTCTTTACTTTAGCGTGCTAGAGTTTTCAGTGTCAGATTTGTACTTAGATACTCTAAATCTTTTGAGGGCATCTCTTATTACAGTGTCTGCATCCCCCACCCTCACTGACCCCCAGCATTCTGAGTGTTCTACTTTCAGGTGCTGTCTGCTCTGGCTTTATTTGTCACAGTTATTTTTCTTTTACTACTCCCATGACCGAGGTAATTTTCAGCCCTGAAAAAGGCATATGTCTTTATTTCTGTTCTCTTGTTCAATATGAGTAGAATTCTTTTTAAACCACTGAGTGAAGGAAAAGAGATGGCAACTTCCAAAAGTAGATTAAAATATGAACTTTAAATCTGAGTAAATTAAATGTTACCTTCTTAGTGTAAGTAAATAACAAAATCTTTTTGTATTCCATCATTAATTTAGAAATATTCAATTCAAGTACATATAGGGAAAAGGGAAAAATTTAGAATAGCAGTAATATAAAAAGGTAAACTAGATTTAAAAAACTAAAATCTGGGAACTTGAAACTTCATGTGCAAAATGTTTACTGTAATGCCTGACACATAGTAAAGGCTCAAAAAAGTGGTATTACTATTTGTACCTGACAGCATTAATCATAGTACTGATTATCATAATAAATACAGAAGATATTTTAAAAATGCACAATATTAATTTGAAGAGAACTATAAAACTCTGATGAATTAAATCAAAGAATGAAATAAATGGAGTGATATTTCATGTTCATGGATACGAAGACTCAGTAATGTCAAGATGTCTGTTCTTCTCAATTTAATTTATATATCCAGTTTAATCCCAATTAAAAACTCAGCAAGGCCCTGACCGGTTTGGCTCAGTGGATGGAGCATCAGCCTACAGACTGAAGGGTCCTGGGTTCGATTCCAGTCAAGGGCATGTACCTTGGTTGTGGGCACATCCCCAGTAGGGGGTGTGCAGGAAGCAGCTGATCGATGTTTCTCTCTCATCGATATTTCTAACTCTCTATCCCTCTCCCTTCCTCCCTGTAAAAAATCAATAGAATATATTTTAAAAAACACACAAAAACAACTCAGCAAGTATTTTGTGGATATTAACAAACTGATTCTAAAGCTTATTATGTAGAGAGGCAAAAGACCCAGGGTAGGCAGTACAATATTAGAGAAAAACTAAGTTGGAGGACTGACACTACCTGACTTTGGGACTTAACTATAAAGCTATGATAAGACACTAGGCTCTTGGTGAAAAATAGATAAATAGATCATTAGAACAACCCGAAGAGTCTAGAAATACACCTATACAAATATAGTGAACTGATCTTTGATGAAGGAGAACTGATCTTTGAAAATGGAGAAAAATAGTCTTTGCAACAAATGGTTCTGAACAATAGTACATGCTAAAAAATGGATCTGGACACAGACCCTTCACAAAAATTAACTCGAAATAGATATTAGGTCTAAATGTAAAATGTAAAATTATCAAACTCCTGTAAGATAACATAGGGAAAAACCTAGATGAGCTTGGGTTTGTTGATGATCTTTTAGATACAACACCAAAGACATGATCCGTGAAAGAAATAATTGATGTTAGGTTTCATTGAAATTAAGAACTTGTGTTCTGTGAAAGACACTGTCAAGAGAATGAGAAGAGAAGCCATAGACTGGGAGAAAATATTTGAAAAAGACATATTTGATAAAAGGACTATTATCCAAAGTATACAAAGAACTATGAAACTCATCAATAAGAAAACAAACAAACTGATTTAAAAATGGCAAAAGACTTTAAAAGACACTTCACCAAAGAAGATATACAGATGACAAATAAGCATAGATGCTCAACATCATGTGTGGTTAGGGAATTGCAATTTAAAACGAGATACATGCATGTAAGAATGGCCCAAATCCAAAACACTGACAATACCAAATGCTGGTGAGGATGTGAAACAACAGACTTTGGAAATGCAAATTGGTACAGCAACTTTAGAACACAGTTTGGCTGTTTCTTACAAAGCTAAACATAGCCTTACCATACAATCCAGCAGTTGTCCTCCTTGGTATTTACCCAAAAGAGTTTAACACTTATGTCTGCACAACAACCTATACACAGATGTTTCTGGCAGCTTTGTTCCTAATTGCCAAAACTTGGAAGCAACCATGATGTCCTTCCCTAGGTGCGTAGTTCAATAAACTGTGTCATATCTATAGAATGGAAGATTATTCAGTGCCAAAAAGATGTGAACTATCAAACCATGAAAAGACGTGAGGAAACTTAAATGCAAATTACTGAGTGAAAGAATCAATCGGAAAAGACTGTATATTGCAGGATTTGAAATATATGACATTCAACTATATGACATTTAAAAGATCAGTGGTTGCCCGGCCAGCATGGCTCAGTGGTTGAGCATCGAGCTATGAACCAGGAGGTCTTGATTTGATTCCTGGTCAGGTCACATGCTCTGGTTGTGTGCTCGATCCCTAGTGGGGTTTGTTCAGGAGGCAGCCAATCAGTGATTCTCTCTCATCATGAATGTATCTATATCTCTCTCTCTTCCTTCCTCTCTGAAATCAATAAAAAATAAAAAATAATTTTAAAAAAGATAAGGGAAGATGGAGGAATAAATAGATGGAGCACAGAAGATTTTAGGGTGGTAAATCTATTCAGAGTAATACTATAATGTCAGGTACATGCCAATATATATAGACAAAATTCATAGCATATGCACCACCAAGAGTGGACCCTATGTAAACTATGGATGATGTGTAGGTTCATCAGTTGTAACAAATGTACCACTCTGGTGTGAGATGTTGCTAGTGCAAGAGGCCAAGTATATGGGGGCAGGGACATAAGGAACTCTCTGCACTTTCTGTTGAATTTTGCTGGGAACCTAAAACTAAATATAGACTCTTTTTAAATAATGGCATGCAAAGAAGCATGAAAACGTATTTCATAATGAAGATCAGTCAATAGGAACAGTCCTAAAAATTATTGAATTCGATAAAGTCATTAAACCATATAAATATACTCCATATGTTTGAAAAGTTAAGGGAAGCCTTGAACATGATGAGAGACATGGAAAAGATTTTTAAGAAAAGATTCTAGTGATGAAAAATACAGTCTAAATGGAAAATACACTAGAAGTGGATTAGACAAGCGGAAGAAAAGATAATAGCTAAATTTAAAATACATTAATAGAAACTATCCAAGATGAAATAGAGAAAAAGTATAGGAAAGAAATGATTATAGCACATGTCCAAGGATCGCAATGAACCACACGCATAGAAAACATGAAGAAAACTACACCAAGGCAGCCCTGACCGGTTTGGCTCAGTGGATAGAACGTTGGCCTGCGGACTGAAGGGTCCTGGGTTCGATTCCTGTCAAGGGCATGTGCCTTGGTTGCGGGCACATCCCCAGTGGGGAGTGTGCAGGAGGCAGCTGAATCGATGTTTCTCTCTCATCGATGTTTCTACCTCTCTATCCCTCTCTTTCTCCCTTCCTCTCTGTAAAAAATCAATAAAATATATTAAAAAAAAACAAAACACTACACCAAGACACTAAGATTCAAATTACTTAAAACTAGTAATAAAGAGAAAATCTTAAATGCCAAACAGGAGACTTCTACTTCTGGGAAGATGAAGTAGATGAATTTTTCCCCTGTTTATCCTGGTAAGTATAACATAGACCACTGGACATTATTTATAAAACAGACATAAGAAGATGCTGAAAGATGTAGAGAAGGCATACCAGCTAAGGACCTTGGGACCTAAGAACTGACTGGTATGTTTTCTGGGTTTTTAATTTTATCTCACATATCACTGATTTGGTGGTGAAGAAACCAGCAATTTGGCCCAGATAATAAAAAGCCCCAACACAGGCCTATTCTCTCTAGGTAAGTTTCTAGGAAAAGAACAACCTCGTAGCTTAGTTAATTTAGATAATAACAATTCTACTCCAGCCAAATACTGGAGTGAAACTGGACCTATGCCCATCCATACTAGTTAACACCAGTGGATCACCTAGACTTTCATTTTCCCTAGGCTGTAATGAGTAATCCTAACTCTCAGCCAAGATGATACAGAGAAGGCCAGGTAGGGAGCCATGACTTCATCCCCACTTGGCAATACCAAGGGCTCCCACTTACCTGCCATGGTGGAATTGGAGATGTCATTGGGAGCCTAAGTTTCTTTTTTCACTGGTCAGGTGCCCTGACCTCTCCCTGCTTGGATTATGTTAGAGAAGGCCTAATGTAGAATCAGGACTGTCACCACTGCCCTGTAGTGTCAGTGGTGACTACACCTGCCACTGTGGTATCAGTGGAGGCCACCTGGGAACAGTAACAAGTCATTCTTACCCCTGCCATCTAAGGAGGCATCAGTGGGTCAGTCCAATTAGGAGCTGGAACTCCCACTTCCACCCAGTATGTGTTCCATAGACGTAGAGCAGGGAATCTGGACTACTATTTCATCTAGTAGTAATGAGCAGCAACATCATCCTTCCCCTGCCAGAGTGATAACATAAAGAGACAGCTAAAAAAAACAAACTTTAAATTAGAATCGGAATCTCCTAATACAATATCCCAGAAGTCCAACATTTAATAAAACATCACTTCTTATACTGAGAACCTAGAAGGTCTCAAACTTAATAAAATAAGACAGTCACTAGATGCTAACACTGACATAACAATTATCTGACAATTATTTTAACAGAGCCATAGTAAAAATGCCTCAATGTACAATTAAAAGCACACTCAAAACAAATGAAAAAATAGTCTCACCAAATAAATACAGAAATATAAAGAATAACCAAATGGAACTTTTACTAGGTGTACCAGTTAATAATGTGGATTTTGTAATCAAAGAAAACATGATAATTTCAAGAGAAACATCAAAAGTGCTTTTATTCAAAGTAATGTCCATCGCTAGCTACAAATTTCCCCCATCTTTCCAGTAATTTGTGGATACCGTCCCAATAGAACTTTTCTTGTTTTGAGGCAATCCATTCAGAGACCCAATTTTCCACTTCTTTGTACATTTTGAAGTGCTGTTCAGAAAGTGCGTGTGTCATCGATTGGAACAAGTGGTAATCTGAAGGAGCAAGGTCTGGTGAATACGGCAGGTGGATTAATACTTCCCAGGCAAGATCTTTTAACGTGTCTTTTACTGGTTTTGAAGTGTGTGATGGTGCATTATCATGAAGCAAAGTTACTTTGCTGTGCCTTCTGGCCCAGTCTGGTCATTTCACTATCAAAGTGTGGTTCAAATTGATTATTTGTTGTCGGTAGCGATCAGTATTAACGGTTTCACCTGGTTTTAGAAGCTCATAATACACCACACCTTCCTGATCCCACCAAACGCAGAGCATTGTCTTCTTTCCAAAGCTATTTGGCCTTGCAGTCGATGGTGATGATTGACCTGGATCAACCCATGATTTTGTGCATTTGGGATTCTCAAAATAAATCCACTTTTCATTGCCAGTCACAATTTGATGCAAAAAAGACTTTCGTGCCGTTGAAACAACATTTTACTGATGACTTTTCGGTTTTCCATTTGTCTTTCATTCAGTAGATGTGGCACCCATTATCCTTCCTTTAAAATCTTTCCCATTGCTTGTAAATGATCGGAAATTGTTTGCTGAGAAATGTTTAATCTTTCTGCAAGTTGTTTTTGAGTTTGACATGCATCTTCATCCAATAGTGCTTGTAATTGTTTGTCTTCAAACTTTTTCTGTTGACTTGGATGTTGTCTTTCACATCGAAATCATCATTTTTAAAGCATTTAAACCAGCGTTCACAAGTATCTTGAGATGGAGCATGTTCACCATAAGCTTCCCAAAGTATACGATAACTTTCAGTAGCACTTTTCTTCAAAATAAAGTAATGAATTAAAACTTCCTGCAAATGCTCTTTTTTTGGCATGAAGTTTGACATTTTTAAGCGTAAAAATATCTATGATGTTAACACCTTCAGAATTTGACATATGAAGTTTTGAGGCTTGCTGTTAATACAACAAAATAGCATACATATCAAATCGCATATATATCAACATATGTGTAACTCCATCTATTGAAAAAAAAAATCCGCATTATTAACCGGTACATCTAGTAGAACTGAATCATATGATGACCTAAAAACAAATAAAAATAATATCTCAGTTGCTGAGCTCAACAGCAGAATGGAAGGGACAGAAGAAAGAATCGATGAATTGAAGATAGTATATTAGAAAATACCCAATCTGAACAAATTATAAAAAATAGATTGAAAAGGAAAGGCCCATCAGTAGATGAATGGATAAAAAAGCTGTGGTGCATTTGCACAATGGAATACTATGCAGCTATAAAAAAGAAGGATCTATTATCCTTTGAGACAGCATGGAGGGAACTGGAGATTTTTATTATAAACTAATAAATAAGCCAATCAGAGAAAGACAAATATAAGATCTCACTGAAAATGTGGAATTTAATGAATAAAATAAACTGATAAATAAAATAGGACCAGTGACATAGAAACATAGACTGATGAATATCAGAGGGAAGGGGCAGGTGGGCGGACGGGAAGAAATTAACCAGAGAACTTATATGCATACTAGAGGCCCAGTGCACAAAAATTCATGCACTCGGGGGTATGTGTGTGTCTCTCAGCCCAGCCTGCATGCTCTCACAATCCGGGACCCCTCGGGTGGGGTCCAGTCCCATTGCAGCATGGCTCTGGTTTCCTGGGCCTGTGGGCTGGGGGGGAGGGACCCAGAGGCCAGTCTGATGGCAGCATGGCTCTGTTCCCAAAGCTCCCTCCTGCTGCCGTGTCGTGGGTGGCTTGGGCCCACAGCTCCCTCCCACCGCCAGGCCGGGACCCAGGACTGACTCCCACTGGGCCGGGCTGGGTCCTAGGACTGACTCCCGCCATGGGTAGCCAGGACCTTAACCTGGTGTTCAGTCTTTTGTCCTGACATTTAGGTCGTGACGGACCCTGGCTCTTTATATATTAGGATATGCATTGCCCATGGACACTAACAATAGGATGGCGAAGGACTGGAGCTGGATGGGAACCAAGTGGTGGGGGGAGCAATGGGGGAAAAATGGGGACATCTGTAATATTCTCATCAATAAAGATTTGAAAAAAGAAAATCAGATTAAATATAAAAAGTAGGGGTAGCCTCATTATCTCTGGGGATATAACAAAAGATCTAAGACTTTTGTCCTTGAAAAAAGAAAGAGGGCAGTGCTAAAAATATAGTTGAAGAAATAAAGGCTGAAACCCACCCTCCACTTTGGTGTAGTTACACCATATAGACTCAAGAAGGTGAGTGAATATCAAATGGGATCAAACCAACAAAATCCACAGTAAGAGACATCAGTTTATAAACATTACTAGAGGCCTGATGCATGAAATTTGTGCAAGAGTAGGCTTTCCTTCCCCTGGCTGCTGGCACCAGCTTCCCTCTGGCACCCGGGACCCAGGCTTCCCTACGGCCACTGGCAGGCACCCAGGACCCAGGCTTCCCTTGCAGCCCCGGCTTCGTCTGGAAGGTTGTCTGGTCTAATTAGCATATTATGCTTTTATTATTATAGACAGGAAAAAAGTACTGAAAGTAGCAAGAGAAAAATGATACCTTAATTATAATTCCCAGACATTTCTCATTGGAAAGCATAGAGGCTAGAGAGACATGTGATAACATTATCATGTTCTGAAAGAAAAGAAATGTCAATTTATAATTCTATATCCAGCAAAAATATCCTTCAGGTATTAAGGTTAAATTAAGACATTCTTATAAGGAAAACTAAGAGAATCTGTTGCCAGTAGACCTATCCAAAAGAATGTCAAAGGGAAATTCTCTAAACAGAAAGAAAACAATAAAAAAAAGGAACCCCACAACATCAAGAAGAATAAAAGAACATAGTAAGTAAAACTGGGTATGTACAATAGATGTTCTTTTCCTGAGTGAATTTTTTAAAATGCATTTAATTTTAGAAATAAAAATTATAACACTGTCTGATATGGCTTGTAATGTGTATGGAGGAAATAATTAAGACAATTATATTATGAATAAGGAATGAAAAGGGAATGTAAAAGGTGATAAAGTTTCTCTATATATCACTTGAGCCGATAAAATGAACCCAGTAGACCATGATAAATTATATATAATAATAAAAGCATAATATGCAAATTGACCGAACAACCGAACAGCAGAACGACTGTCCAGATGACCTTCTGGACAACCATGCTATGACACGCACTGGCGCCAGGCCAGCCAAGGCAGGTGCGATGTGATTGGTTGGGAGACCCTGCCATCACCCCAGGATTGCCCTACAGAGGGAAGCTCAGGCCACCTGGCTGGCAGCCACAGAGGGGGGCCCAGGCCACCCAGCTGGCAGCACTGTGGTGGGTGTGTGGGCTGGCCAGCAATTGCCCCACAGAGGGAGGCCCAGGCCAGCCAAGCGATCGCACCCCATGCCTGTCGCCCACAGAGGGAGGCGACTGGTGGTGGGGGATGGGGGGCAGCGCCACACAGATGGCAAGCAGTAGCAGCGGCTGGGGCAGGGCCAGCTTCTGGCAGCTGGGGGAAGGAAAGCCCTGATAGGCCCTGATCACCAGCCAGGCCTAGGGACCCTACCCCAGGGGTTCTGGATTGCAAGAGGGTGCAGGCTGGGCTGAGGGACATCCCTCCCCTCCCCTGTGCACGAGTTTTGTGCACCAAGCCTCTAGTGTATATATAATGTAATACCTACAGCAACAACTAAGAAAGCTATACAGAAATACACTGAGTGGCCAGATTATTATGACCACCTGATGTTTGTAGGCAAATTAGCCATACACTGCATCGTATGAGATATGGAAGCCGAAGGCCTGTTCTAACACCTTTATTATCTGCAATTACGAAGATAAAACATTTCCAATTTGCACAGGAACACAAGGATTGGACAGTCGAGCACTGGAAAAAAATGTGGTGCGATGAATCACGTTTCCAGTTGCATCATGCAGATGGCAGAGTGAGAATTTGGCAGAAACAGCATGAAAGCATGCACCCCACATGCATGAGTACAACCCTTCAAGCTGGTGGGGGCAGTGTTATGGTTTGGGGCATGTTTTCCTGGCATGATTTGGGCCCTTTAATTCATGTGGAACAACGTCTGAATAGCACAACATACCTAAGCATCATTGCTGATCAACTTCATCCTATCATATTGATGGCGTATCCCAATGGAGATGGCTTCTTCCAACAAGACAATGAGCCATTCCACGCTGCTCGTATTGTGCAGAAGTGGTTTCAAGAACATGAGGGAGACTTTACCCTGCTTAGGTGCCCCACCCCCACCCCCCACCCCCAATCACCAGATCTCAATCCAATTGAGCATTTGTGGGACAAAGTTAAAAGCCATCAGGCAGCTGATTCCACAACCATCAAATCTCACAGAACTGGACAGTGCTATTCATCAGGCATGGTGTCAGATTCCTCACATCACCTTTCAATATCTCGTGGAATCAAAGCCAGAAGAATCGCTGCAGTATTGAAGGCAAAAAGTGGCCCAACGAAGTACTGATGGGGTGGTCATAATACTCTGGCCACTCAGTGTATATCCAGAACATTATAGGTAAATAAAATGGAATCCTAAGAAATGTTCAAGTAATCCACAGGAAGACAGGACAAAAAAAATAAACAAAACCCCTTTGCATATTAATAGTCACAATGTAAATTGTTTAAATATACAAATCAAAAGACAGATTTAGAGGTGATTTTAAAAATAAATCCCAACTATATGCTATCTCCAAGAAACTTCAAATATAATAATATAAGTATTTAGAAAATAGATGGTAAAAGATATACCATGCAAGCATTAAAAGAGGCAGGAGTGGGTATATTAATATCAGATAAAGTAGACTTCAAAGAAAAATACCAGAGGTAGACATTATATAATGACAGAAAGCCAGTCCACCAAGAAGACAATGAATATTAAATGTTTATGAATCAGAACTGCAAAATATGTGAAATAAAAACTGATAGAACTGAACAGGAGAAATAGACAAATTCACAATTGTTTTTGGAGACTTCACACTCCTGTATTAACAATTGATCAATTAGAAAATTAGGAAGGCTAATTATATAGTAATTAGTAGTAGTTTGGAGGGGCATGTATAATTAGCCTATTATATGTAATATAACATATTACATATAATAGGCTAATTATATATAACTCCATCTATAACTCCATCTTAACACCATCACTCAACAGAAGCTAGTCAACATTTATTGAACACTCCCCCCAATAAGAGTACCTAAATACATTGTTTTCAAGTGTAACTGAACATATACCAAGATAGATCATAATCCTGGGCTATAAAATAAACCTTAGCAATTTTTAGCAGTATGTTTTTATTAATTTTTTGTAGAGAGAGGAAGGGAGGGGGAGAAAGAGATAGAAACATTGATGAGAGAGGAACAATGATAGGCTGCCTTCTCATGCACCCTACCAGGGATCAAGCCTGCAACTCAGGTATGTGCCCTGACCAGGAATCGATCCAATGACCTCTTGGTTCATAGGTTGACACTCAGCCACTGAGTCACACCGGCTCGGCAACAAATATATAAAAACTAGAGGCCCAGTGCGTGAAAATTCATGCACTGGAGTGGGGGTCCCTCAGCCCGGCCTGCCCCCCTCACAGTCCGGGAGCCCTCAGGTGCAGGAGGCGACCCGGCGATCAGGGGAAGGTGACGCCCCATCACACCTCTGCTGCCGCCACTGCTGGCAGCGCAAGCCTCCACCGGCCCTGGTTACCTGCACCTTGGGCTGGCCCTGAGCGGCTGAGGGGACTGGGGGACTCCCGAGGCAGGCACGTGGAGTGGCTGGACCTGCCTGTGGGCGGGCCCGGCCTTCCCATGTGCCTTCCGTCCCAGCGGGGCTGAGGGGACTGGGTGCTGCCATCTTGTGGCTGTGGGCACCACCATCTTTGAGGGCAGGGCATTTAGCTTATTCCATCCTTATTGGCTGTGGGTGCTGCCATCTTTGAGGGTGGGGCATTCAATTAGCTTATTCCTTATTGGCTGTGGGCACCGCCATCTTTGCAACGTGTGAGGGTCAGTTAACATATTCCCTCTTTATTAGATAGGATTGAAATTATACAGAGTGAGTTCATCAGCCACTATGGAATTAAACTAGAAATCAATAACAGAAAGGTAGCAGGGAAGTCTTCAAATGAAATGACGCACTTCAAATAATTCATGAGCCAAAGAAGAAGTTGCAATGAGAAAACTATTTAAAAAAAATAAATAGACCTGAGTGAAAATGAAAAAGCAGTATATTAAAACATTTGGGACACAAATAAAACAGTGCTGAGAGGAAAATTTATAGTACTAAGTACATTCATTAGAAACGAAAAGTGTCAAATTAATAATCTACTCCTACTTTAATCCAGAAAGAAAGGATTAAAATAAACCCAGAGCAAGCAGAGGGAAGGAAACAAGAAAGATACAGGCAGAAACCAAAGAAATTGAAAACAAGAACAATAGAGAAAAAGTGAAATAAAGAGCTGTTTCTTTGAGAAGATTAAGTTGACAAAACTGTCTAAACTGACAAAAAAGAAAGACACAGATTACCTATATCAGGAATAAAACAGATTATCACTACAGACCTTGCAGACATCAAAAGTGTAATAAGGTATTCTTATTAGCTTATATAAGGTGAACAATTCTACCAAAATAAATTTGAGAAACACAGATGAAATAGGTAAATACTACCATAACTCTGCCCATATGAAATAGATAATTTAAATAGTTGTATACCTATTAAGGAAACTAAATTCATAATTTAAAAATTCCCCAAAAGAATGATTTAATTGGAGAATTCTACCAAGTGGTTAAAAAAACAAACAAAAAAGAAAACCAGTTCTGCACACTGTCTTCCAGAAAATGGAAGAGGGCGGGATGTTCCCAGTGGGGGAAACTGGGCTAAGGACACACAGGATCTTTCTGCATTATTCCTTACAACTGCATGTGAACCTACCACTATCTAAAAATAAAAAGTTAATTTTAAAAAACCAGAGAAAAAGGATATTTTGTACAGAAGAACAAAGATAATGACAACAGATTTCTTTTTGGAAATAATATAAGCTCAACTATAGTAAAGCAATATCTTTAAAATTCTGAAAGAAAAAAAAATAGGTCATTTGATTTCAGACTCTGACTCTGTACTCTTATCTCTATGCTGTATCATAAAGATAATATAAACAAAGACCGATGGAATAATTAGATATAAGATGTAGTAATTAGATACACAACCTTTTCCTTTTGGGTGCCCTAGAGAATTAGAGTGGTGCTACCATCCATTGTAAAGATCAACAATTATGTATTTCTAGTTCCTGTTCTGTTTCTGTTCTGCTTCTTTAACTTCAACAGTTTTTAAAAAGTAAAATTGTTTAATACATCATCTTACCTGTCAAGGAAGCTTTTATATTCTCAAGAGAATAAAGTAGCATGGAAGTAACTAACACAGGGCGATTTGAATAAATGTCATAAAAGAGATATTTAAACAAAGCCTTTTGTAAATTTAGAGAAAAGATTGAGAGCACAGGAAATCAAAGATATCAATGAAGATGACAAGTGAATCTGACTGAAAGTGGAGGAAAAGACACGAACTGAGAGTATGTCCAAGATCTGTGCCCAGATGACTGGGACAAGTTTGGTGTCACAGCAGTGATTGAATAGAACCATCTTGAGAACAGAGGTTTTGTGTTTGTGTGCTTGTTTTTCTGATGTATCTTTACTACCCAGAACTGCCAGGTGCATGGCAATAAGTGAATAGAGAAATGAGGCAGTGGTCATCACTTTTGGTTGGAATGATTTGATAATGAGCTCTGGTGTAGGGCTGTAAATGTGAGGTCTAATAATTCTGATTCTGCCATTAGTCAGCTCAGTCCATAGCTTCAGTTACCACTTCAGCTATCACACCCACATGCCCCTCCAAACTACTAGAGAAAGCAGTAAAGCAGGAAACAAGCTGGTCAAGAACGTTAGTTGTCTGACCTCATGTAATATGCAGACTACAAGAAAAAGTATTGTTGCTAAATGCAGTTATATGTGTAGCACACTCAGCTCAGCACTCACTGAAGTACTCAGTAAAGGCACAATTATCTGAATCTAAGTCATACATTGACTCCTGAGCTAGATGAGTTACCTTATGCAAAAGCTACATAGTACCTTAAAGATAATCCGTCCCACGCCTTTCATTTTAACTAAGGGCAAAGTGAAAAAGTGACTTGCACAGAGTCACACAAGGAGCTGAATGGAAAAAGAAATGGTGGAAACCAAACCCTAGGGAAAATGTTTATATGTAAAAGGTGGGAGGAAAAATAGGAGGGAACTAATTCGTTGGGCTTTTGGGGACTTGACTCTGAATTGTACAGCTGCCTTCTAAATAATTTTTATTTTCTGGAAAATAATATTTGCTTGCTATATAGCTCTACCTATATTTCTCATTGACATCTTTAATTCAGCATACCCGAAACAAAATTGGAATTATTACATGTTAAAACGGAAAAGGATCTTGAGGGCCTCCAGTCTAACCTCTCATTTTACTGATGAGGAGAAGATTCTGCACTGGGGTGTAGGTCTCACACTTCTTACATTCACTTGTAGCCAAGTGAGCAATCAGTTGTTTCTTGGGCCACTTTTGCCTAGGTTGCATAGCATTACTTTAAATCCTTTTGGCTTAGAGGGAGCCTTCTAAGCTCATCCTGGCTACAAAACAACTCCTGGTGATGTTTACAGCAGTGGTTTCTAACTTTTAAAAAAAACACAGTGGAATCCTTTAAGTTGAATCATCTGAAGAAATCTCATATATGATAGGAGACTAAAAAGAGGAGCTCTGGTTAACTACAAAGGTTTGGTGGTGGTGGTGGTGGTGGTGGTGGTAGGGACAGATAGTTTGGGAGATCAGGAAAAGAAAAGTGTGTTTTACTATGATTATTTGGCCTCCTCCTCATTCCTAGAGGAGAGAGGCCTCCAATGTACTTCAGAGGTTAGGAAGCGGTTTGAAACCCACTGATTGGGAGGCCCGGGGGATCTGGAAGTGATGCTTGGCATGAATGAGAAGAGCACTGGTGTTTCTGCTCTACAGGTTCCCCAGTGACCTTTCTAAATGCTGTGGGTTAATGACTTTCAGTTCTTTCTTGAATCTGAGAATTAGGAACTATACTGTCATTACAATTAGGGCTTTAATAAACTCTCAGCTATCATTTAAAAACTGTAATCACTCACATCTGTAGTTATTTATATAGACAAGCAGCATTTTTTTGTGAATTAAGTTGCCTTATTAGTATAGACAGCCCAAGCATTACTGTCACATGAGGAAAAGCTTAGCAGTAAACAGCATATTGATCTTGCATAGGCCCCTGTAATGTTCTGATTAATTTTTTAAATACTTGATATTTAATAATTATTTTATAGTATCCTATCTAATAATAGACAAACATGGTAATTGACTGTACCTTTGCTACGCCTCCCATTGGCTAATAAGCACGATATGCAAATTAACCGCCAACAAAGATGGCGGCTAATTTGCATACTGCAGGCAGGGCGGGACAGCGCGAGCTGCCAGCGCGCCGCCATCCAGCGGGTCCTGGGCGGCAAGGCAGGCGGGACCCAGAAGCTCCAGAAGCCGGCCTGCCTTGCTGCTAGGGACCCGATCGGGTTCTGGGCATCAAGGTGGGCAGGACCCAGAAGCCCCAGAAGCCACCTGATATGGCAGTAACTCTATCAGTAAGCACTCTGAAAGTGGCATAAATGCACCAATTAAAAGACAGATTATGAGGTGAATCAAAAACAAAACCCACTTTAAATATAAAGACACAAATAGATTAAAAGTAAATGAATTAAGCTGCAGCCTGTTTTGCTCAGTGGATAGAGCATTAGCCCATGGACTGAAGGGTCCCAGGTTCGATTCCAGTCAAGGGCATGTACCTCAGTTGCTGGCTTGATCCCCAGTCCCTATCAAAGCATATGCAGGAGGCAACCAATCTATGTCTCTCCCTTTCCCTTCACTTTCTCTAAAATTCAATGGAAAAATATTCTTGGGTGAAGATTAACAAAAACAAAGTAAATGGATTAAGTAACATTAAAGAGATTATAAGAAAAATATATTCTAAATTTTGTTAGTTGTATAATGGTTATGTTTAAATTATTAACACCTAAGGAATTGGGTGAAGGGTACATATAATATGCTGTAGTATTTTATAGTTTTTTTTATATGTATGAGATTATTTCAAATTGAAATATTAAAAAATTAAAAATTAATAAAATATTAATTGAAATGTATCTGCATTACATGAAAAATCTCCTACTTGCTTCTAGCATAATTTATTATATTGTGCTAAAATTTACAAGGGTTCAATTAAAAAATATCTTAATTCTAAATGATATAATAGAAAATATATAATAGTGCAGTTATAAGCACTTATCTGAAAATAAAAATTTAAAGAAGTGAATTTAAAGAAGGGATTAGCCAAAGAAAATATATGCAGAACCCATGGACACAGACAACAGTATGGTGATGGCCAGAGAGAAGTCGGGGCAAGAGCTGGGTAGAGGGGGCAAAAGGGGGGAAATAGGGACATCCTATATCCTATCTAATAAAAGAGAAACATGGTAATTAGCGTACGACCGCTACCCTTCCCATTGGCTAATCAGGGCGATATGCAAATTAACTGCCAGCCAAGATGGCTGCCGGCAGCCAGGCAGCTGGAAGCGAACATGAGACTTGCTTGCTTCAGTGAAGGAGGACTCCAACTTTCCCCGCCTGCCTTGCGGCCTCTGAGCTGGCAGTTTGAAACATTGTAATAAGTATAGAAGCTAAACAAAACCCTAGAAACCAGCTTTCAGCCAGCCGGGATCTCAGAGCTGGAGATGATACAGTGTTTCGATTATAGAACTGAAACAAACCAGATACCTGCTTTCAGCAGCAGAGGCCTTGGCCCAGAATAAAAAAAAAAGAAAAAAAGGAGCGGTTGGGAGCTTCAGTCACCCACCAGCCTGAAAACAGCCCTCAGCCCCTCACCCAGACTGGCCAGGAACCCCAGTGGGGACCCCCACACTGAAGGGTGTGTGACCAGCTGCAAACAGCCATCATCCCCTCATCCAGGCTGGCCAGGTACCCTAGTGGGGACCCCCACCCTGATCCAGGACACCCTTCAGGGGAAACCAGCCAGCCCCTACCCATGCACCAAGGCCTCTATCCTATATAGTAAAAGGTAATATGCCTCCCAGCACCGGGATCAGCGGAGCCTCGAGGCCTCCCGGCACCGGGATCAGCGTGACAGGGGGCAGCGCCCAAACCCCCTGATCGCCCTGCGGCTCTGTGTGTGACAGGGTGCGGCGCCCCAACCCCCCCCCCCCAGGCCCTGCTCTGTGTGTTACAGGGGGTGGCGCCATAACCTCCCCATCGGCCCTGCCTTGAGTGTGAAGGGGCGGTTCCCCAACCCCCCAATCGGCCCTACCCTGAGCGTGACTGAGGGTGGCATCCCAACCTCCCAATCCGCCCTGCTCTGTGCATGACAGGGGGCGGCGCCCCAACTCTCCAATCGGCCCTGCTCTGAGCCCGACCAGGGGCTGCACCTAGGGATTGGGCCTGCCCTTTGCCACCCGGGAGCAGGCCTAAGCCAGCAGGTCATTATCTCCCGAGGGGTCCCAGACTGCGAGAGGGCACAGGCCGGGCTGAGGGGACCCCCCCCTCTCCCCCCCAAGTGCTCAAATTTTTGTGCACCGGGCCTCTAGTAATAATAATAAAAGGCTAATATGCACATTGACTGAACGGCAGAATTACCAGTTGCTATGATGTGCACTGGCCACCAGGGGGCAGACGCTCAATGCAGGAGCTGCCCCCTGGTGGTCAGTGCACTTCCATATGGGGAGTGCCACTCAGCCAGAAGCTGGCTCATGGCTGGCTAGCGCAGTGGTGTTGGCAGGAGCCTCTCCCACCTCCGTGGCAGCACTAAGAATGTCCAACTAACGGTTTAGACCTGATCCCTTCGGTTCTAAGCCTTTAGTCAGACATCCCCCAAGGGCTCCCTGGCTGCCAGAAGGATGTCTGACTGCAAGCTTAGGCCTGATCCCCCGGGGAGTGGGCCTAAGTCGACAGGTGGATATCCCCCAAGGGGTTCTGGACTGTGAATGGGCGCAGGCCAGGCTGAGGGACACCCCCCCTCCTCCGAGTGCACAAATTTTTGTGCACCGGGCCTCTAGTCTATATATATAAAAGCCTAAGCGACCGTTAGGACCGAACGACCTGTCAAGCAGTTGCTATGATGCACACTGACCACCGGGGAGCAGACATTGAATGCAGGAGCTGCACTCTGGTGATCAGTGCGTTCCCAAGGCAACCTCCCACAACCGGCCAACCTCCTGCAGTCTCAATCTGGACTGGGCGAGATGGCCCTGATCACCAGCCAAGCCAAGGGACCCCTCCCGTGCACGCATTCGTGCACTGGGCTTCTAGATATTTATAATTTTGAATTTTATTTGGCAACTGATGAAGCTCTCTGCTAGACACCATGGGGAGTATAGGACAAGATACTTGCCCTCACATTTGAGCCATGCTGAGTCAGAATGAAGAATGTGATATTTTAGATGTTTTTTTCTTGGTACTTCATTTCATTACCTAAGCTTTCTTTTTTACATTGTGCAGTTATAAATTTTAATTTACTAACTTGTAATGCATGTTCATGACTGAAAATTTAATAATTTAAAATTGTGTGCTTTTTTTTCAAATTGTTATTAGATTGCAAGACTGGAGAAAGATAAAGAAGAACTACGTAATCAGCTGCTTAGTCTTGATCCCACAAGAGATAGCAAACGAGTGCAGCAACTTACTCGAGAAAAAGTCCATTTGGCTCAGAAATTAAAAGAGTTAGAGGCTGAAGTAGCCGAATTAAGGGCTGAAAAAGAGAATTCTGATGCTCGGGTAGAAAATGTCCAAAGAATTCAGGTGCAGCAGTTGGCTGGGATGCAGGCTACAATCAGATCCCTGGAGGTAAGGTTTTAATTGCTTCCCAGTAGAAAAAAAGTACGGCACGCTTTTTTAAAAGTGCATTGACAAGCCTCTGATTTTTAGAGCATAAATATATGCTCATCAAGTTATTGATGCTGATGCATTTGTGGAATCACGAGAGTATATACTTTTTGTAAAGATGAAAGCTATTGATTCATAAGCATTGGATATGCTGCCATACATAAAGGCAGTATTTCTTTGGGAGTCAAGTCACCTATCTTAAATGATTTAACTCTTGTAATGCCACAGAGTAGAATATGCAAAACCCCCCAAAATTTATTTGAGTTTCTGGAGACTAAAGCGATCTCAAACCAGAAGGAACTATTTTTTCCTAGATGGTTATTTCCTTACACTGGGATTTAAGATCTTAAAATCATAAGTTCTGTTTAAACTGAAATACCATACTTATATAATCTATGGGAGTTTACCAGAGTAATAAAATTTGACTTGGCTACTAATGCATAAGGCTTTACTGAATTGTTTTCCTGAGTTCATTAGAGAGAAATAAGAGCTGGCAGACCCTAGGTTGATACTCCTAGAGGGACTCTCCAAAAATTCTTGGTTTCAGTTGTTGAAGAAAAACTTTTTCTTCATTCTCTTAGGTTCAGTGATTGGGGGTTATGAATTAAACTGACAATAAACATTAGTGAGAGAAAAGATGGGCTTTTATTCATGTATGTACATGGGGATTCACAAAAAAGTGTGTCACAAAGAGGCAGTTAGAATTTGGGGCTTATATACCATCTTAAGTGGGGAGAAGGGAAGAAAGGGCACTTTGGAAAGATAAAGGGGCCCTTAGGGAAGTAGATGGGAGATATAACAGTTTTGTGAAAATGTCTTGTGTAGGGGGTTTCTTATCCTGATGCTGACTTTTTGTTTCTCGTGATAGGAGTGAGTCTTCCCTAGTTATGAAACTCCTGGGGTGGGAATTTATAACAGTTACATTCTTTTCCAAGGCTCTGTTTTTAGGCAGATAAGAGGAGTTGAGGGAAAAAACTCCCTTAAAAAAATGTGTGTTGATTCCCAACTGTTTTCAGTTTAAAATAACTTTTATGCCACAGTGGCAAGATATTCTGGACCCTTTCACCGTCTTCTCAGATATGCTTACTCCTCCTAGTTCTTAGTACCTAACATGTAGCAAATATACTATTTTAATTGTTTTGATTTATTTTGAGCAGTCCAAAATGTGGTGGTTTTTTATTCAGATAGTTGTGAAATGATTTGAGTTGGAAAGAAATTAATGGCACTTAGCTTGTAATTAAAATCTAGGATCCAAATCCAAAAGTGATTCCCCCCCCCCTCCCCTCCCCCCAGCCAGCAAACTGGTGCCAGGGGAGTATTGATATGTTTAGAAGAGAAGTCATGTTTTTATTTTGTGTATGAAGCTTTTTATAGTATTTACTGGTCCTGAACTAAAGTTGTCAGTATTGTTGGTCTTTAGATGTGAGACAATTCAGAATGATACTGCTTATGTTTTATGTTCCATCCTTTCATCCCTAATGTATTTATACAGTGACAAATAAGTGGATGATTGTAGTTAAATATGGCATATGGTTCCAGTGTGAAACTTTTCATTGAGGTCATTTAGAGTGATTGTTTTCAGGACAAGTTAAATGATGACAAAAAGATGGGAAGTTCATTTGTGACATTTTCAAAAGAGCCTATATTTAATTTTGTCAGGTGAAATGAAAATAAGTACATGAAAGCAGCATTTCTTTCTTCTTTGACATTTTTGGCTATCAGTGAGCCCAGAAAGTATTATTGTATATTTGAGGAAAGTAGGGGTTTTTTCCTGAATTTTTGAATACACTCCTTATATTATATTTAAGATATATAAGAAATGAGATAAAAGCTGAAGCTTATCCTTTAAATGCCAAGCAATTTTTATTTTAACTATTTTGAGTAGGACTATTTTAAGAAAGCATTTAGTTTTCCCTCCCTAACTAAAGAGTACTGTATTACCAACCAGAATTTTTTGGACAACTTCAGACTTCATTAAGAATCTTTATTATGTGATGAGTTCAAGAGCTATTGAGCTCTTTGCCCATACTTCCAAAGGCTACAAATTAGTTAAGGATTTTGAATTCTTATATCTCTTTAAAAAAAACTCCATTGACTTTAGATTTTCAGTTCTCACTTCTTACTGTTATAAATGAGCCCTGTCTTCTATTTCTAATATGCTTTTTTATATCTACTATGGATTTGGAACCCCCAAAAATATTTGTTCCAATTATGTCAGCAATAAGAATAAGTAGGCATCAAGTGAGTGCATTCACCAGATAAATATATGAGTTTTATTTCATTGGTGGCTCTTGATATATGTTTGTTCCAGATGTCTTTGTTGCATATTTCTTGGAGCAAACATCTTTCATTTGAATTCTACTATATACTTTGAGAAAAATATTTTTTCTTTGGTACGTGTTGAGATTTTGATTAATTTTGTGTAGTGGATTACACATATATTTTAAATAGTGCTTACTTTATTTTGATATAATTGTGAAAAGTTATGAACAAATTTATAAAATACTTTGTTTTAATAAAAGGCTGAAAAACAGTCAGTTAAACTACATGTTGAACGCTTGGAAAAAGAGCTACAATCAAGCAATGAACAAAATACTGTTTTAATCACTAAATTACATAAAGCTGAACGGGAAATAAATGCATTGAGCAGTAAAGTAAGTCATCTTACGTTTCTACTTCATTCTTTAGAATGTTTGATACTGTATAATGACAAAGAAAATTTACATTTAAATAGCTTTGTTCTCTATATTAAGATCTTTTTTAATGCTATCATTCTACCTTCCAGATATATGCAGAATCTGACCAATTCTTATTACCTCCACTGTCAATACGCCCCACTGGCCTTCTCACTCTTTGAGCAAGCTTACTACTTCTCCCTTACTTCCTGCCTGGCATGGTCTTCCCTCACATATCTACTTAGCTTGTTTCTGCATCTCTTTCAGATGTTGCCTTATCAGAGAGGCTTTCCTTGGCTTCACCTTGTTCAATACCGTCTTCCATCTTCCTCTGCCCTCTCAATCTCCCTTATTTGCTTTATTTCCTCCATAGTTCTTAACACCATCTAATATATATATATATATATATATATATATATATATAATTTGTCTCTCCTTTTCTTTCCCACACACCCTTACCCCAACCCAATATATGCTCCAGAGCTGAGACATTGCTTTTATCACTGCTGTCTCTCCAGCTCCTAGAACAGTGCTGGCACACAGTAGGCACTCAATAATAAATGTTAAACGAATAAATTAATATTAGCAGTAGCACCTGCATTTATGTTATTTAAAAAGAATATAATGGTAAGGGCACATGCCCAGGTTGCAGGCTTGATTCCCCAGTGGGAGCCATGCAGGAGGCAGCCGATCAATGATTCTCTCTCATTATTGCTGTTTCTGTCTCTCTCCCTCTCCCTTCCTCTCTGAAATTAATAAAAAAATTATATATTTTAAAAAAATAATATAATGGTTTGAACATTTTATATACAGATTTTCTCAATAACTTATAGATCCTCCATCACCCCTCAAATGCAGGATACATATATAAGGAATCCAGTAACCAGAAATAGAATAGCAATGCTAGAAGTATCTTATAGACTACAGTAGTGAATGAGAATATCAGCTCTGGGGTCAGACAGACTGGATTCAAGTTTCATTTCTTCCACTTTCTAGCTCTGTGACCTTCAGCAATTTATGTTCTCTCTGAAAAGTTTGTTTTCCATTTAAAATGAGACTAATATTTACTTTATAGAGTGTGACAAAGATTAAATGAGATATTACGCATAAAGCATTTGGCATAAGATTTAGTATATAATCACCCAAATATTAGCTGTTATTATCATAACTAGAGGCCCAGTGCATGAAATTCGTGCACTGGGGGGGGCGTGCCTCAGCCCAGCCTGCCCCCTCTCACAGTCCGGGAGCCCTCAGGAGATGTCCTACTGATGGACATCTGTAGTCTGTAGTCTGGCCACCTTCTGCGGGAGGTGACCGGGCTAATCAGGGTAAGGCGCCACCCCCATCACCCCACTGCTGCTGCCACTGCCGGTCGCTGCAGCCGCCAAGGTGTTTTCATCAACGTGGACTCCAGTCCCTTCACCATGAAAAAATGACAACTTTCTTTAGGCATTTTCAAGATGTCTCTTTCATAGGATATGACATTTCTTTCTTTTTTTTTATCCTCACCTGAGGATATTTTTCCATTGATTTTTAGAGAGCATGGAAGAGAGAGGGAAAGACAGAAACATCAATGTGAGAGGGACTCTTTGATTGTTGCCTCCTGCATGAGCCCTGACCTGGGCCCCAGCCAGGGAGGAACCTGCAACCTAGGTTCATGCCCTTGATCAGAATCAAACCCGGACCCTGTGGTCGGCAGGCCAAGGCTCTATACCCCGAGCCAAACCGGCTAGGGCAGGATATGACATTTCTTAGCCCCTCCAGCAGCAGGCCTTCATTTTTTCCTCTAGGAGTGAGGTGGAAAACCCTAGATCACTTTCTTGGATTCTTATTACCCAAGTTACCAAGAACACTGCAAGTGGCGTACAGGGAGCTTAGCCAATGAGCTGAGAGAAGAGCTGTTCCCTCTGCAGTTCATGCACAGAGACGGGATTGCTGGTGCGCCACGGCTGCTTGGGCAGGTCCCCCCTGTGTATGTGTCCACTCCAGGTCTGCTCCAGCCGCGCTGTGGCGGCTTGGACAGGCCCCCCTGTGTGTGTGTCCGCTCTTGGCCTGCGCCATTCGTGGCTTGTCTCACCACGCACACAGTCCCTTCCCACCCGCCTGCACGCACAGCTCCTCCTGAGCAGTCGTGACTGTTATGGCGTCCCAGCTAATTTGCATATTACCTCTTTATATATATATATATAGATATTAACTAGCAATAGTAATAGTACTTCTGGCATTGCTAAGAACTTGGAAATAAGACTGGTTACTAAATCAGTGAAGTAATATGTATTTTCTATCATAGCAGAGTTATATGTAAAATTATCTTAAAAAAAGAAATGGCTCCCAGACCAGAAGGGATTTACTATAGCTTGGTAGGAATATATAACTTATCTAAAGGAATGCTATATTCATCATAAATTCCTTGGCCAAGGAATTACTTGAGAAGACTGAAGCAGAGAGTGTTAGTCAGAAGCATGTAAGTACTCTGGTCCCATTGAAAAGAGTGTTCTTATTGTGGAAAGGAATACACAAATCTGTTTTAATTTATGGCCATGAAACAATTCATTTTACTCTATTTGAGCAATGAGTTTTTTATTATTAAAATGTTTTAATTCAAGCATAGTCCTATAATTGAGCTTATAGGTTGAGATTCAGATATATTTAGAAATTAAAAACTGTCATTTTGAAGGAGATAATGAAGTGCAATGGAGAAGTTTGTGGGCTTTGAATCAGATGAATCTACCTTTGAGTCCTGACTCATTCATCTCACTCACCACCTATGTGACTTCTCACTTGCTTAACTTTTAAATGGGGATAATAGCCCTGACCGGTTTGGCTCAGTGGATAGAGCATTGGCCTGCGGACTAAAGGGTCCCAGGTTCGATGCTGGTCAAGGGCATGTGCCTTGGTTGCGGGCACATCCCTAGAAGCGGGTGTGCAGGAGGCAGCTGATTGATGTTTCTCTCTCATCAATGTTTCTAACTCTCTATCCCTCTCCCTGTCTGTAAAAAATCAATAAAATATATTTAAAAATAAATAAATAAATAAATGGGGATAATACCTGTCTCTTACAGGGTTTTTGTAAGATTAAAGGTGGCATTGAACATAATAAATAGTAGCTGGTGATGAAAATGATCATGGTAATGATTACATACTTGTGATATCATTAAATGAGAAAATGATGTACATAACTTTGAGTTCATTGACTGATTTCATTCTTCACTGTATCAGTAACTGTGTGTATGACTTTAGGCAAGTTACTTAATATCATTGGGATCTATTTTCCTCATAGATGAAATGAGGCATTGCTCTAGCTGATCTCTGAAAATCCTGTCAGCCTACTAAGTTTCTATAAGTCCTACTAGAAAATAAATAACTTGATTGCTTCCTGGTTAATTGTAAGCAAATTATTTCTATATTCAGTAGATATCTATTGAGTGCCTTCAATGATAAAATATGCAAAGAAATGGATGCAAAAGACTTAACTTCAGGATACAGGGAGTTCTCTCATGGTATAAATTATTTTCAATTTTATAAAAAGAAATAGTGAGTATTCAGTTTTTTCAAAACACTGCTGTGGACCTGAGTAGCCGAACTGAACTGCTGGAATAACCTGAACCATAGATGGAGCATTAGGACACTGGATAAGTTGGCTTTTGCTGTGGTTTCTAACTCTTGGGGACCACCATATACTTTCCTTGCAGCATATGTATGTGAGCTCTCTGGCTTATTTGTGTCCTGACCCTGATTTTTTTTCTTCTTCTGTACATAGCTTCCCTATTGCTCTTTTTAGAGTTAGTGCATAGATGATTTCTCCTATTCTGCCTGTGGAAGAAGAGTATTTTAATGTAGTATTATTTCTCTGCTTGTTTGTTAATACACATTGCTAAAAGTTGCCTGTCTATTTTGCATATAAATGGCATATTAAAATCACTCTTTAACTTTAGACAAGCCAAGTTTTCATTTGAAATATATGTGAAAAGATTTCATTGGAAAGATAAATTTTAAAATAATATTTCAAACATGATTGTCAGTTTCTTTGCAACTTGAAGCTTTCATCGACATTATTTTGCAATTCTAGTAAACGCTTGAAATGGTAGTTTACAATGCAAAGGAACACCTGTGCTGTATTCAAATTTGTGTTATCTTTTTTTAATGGAGTTATGTCAGTGTGACTACCTTTCTATTGAAAAAATATTACTAAAGCCCTGGCTCTGTTGAACGTCATCCCATGCACCTAGAGGTCCCAGGTCAGGGCATATGCCTGGGATGCCTGCTCAATACCCAGTAGGGGGTAGGCAGGATGTAGCAAATTGATGTTCCTCTCCCTCTCCTTTGTTCTCTCTCTAAAAAATAAAAATAAAAATCACTAAAAATATTACAAAACATAGTCTGAGAATGATGCTCTTAAAGGTTTTTCACATTCAATGAGGTAAATTCTTCCAGTTACCTCACGAAGTATTTGATCTTTAGAACTCATATAATTCAGACAGCTTTAAAGAAGCTTCCCACAGAGTTACCCTTATTAGCCAAGTTAGTGAGATCATACCGCCTGAGACCTTTGAAAAAAACAAGAATTTAAGAATACTATCTCTTTGGGATTTGCATCAAGAGCTTCTCAAGTAATACATTTTTCAACTATATTTCTATTTCTTATATATTTTGTTTTCTAGCATGTCTCTGTGTGTATGTGTAACTTAAAAGATTCTGAAACCTTGCAAAGCACCGCTATTTCCATTTTTTAATGTTTCTTAAAGATTTTGTTTGTCTTTTAAGTAAGTTTTTATTGAACTTTAGAAAGAGAGGAAGGAAGAGAGAAATAGAAACATCGATGAGAGAGAAATATCAACATCTAAAGGCTGCCTCCTGCATCCCACCCTCCACTCCTTCGGACAGGGATTGAGCCTGCAACCCAGACATGTGCCCTGACTGGGAATCGAACCAGTGAACTCTTGGTGCATGGGTTGACACTCAACCACTGAGCCACACTGGCCGGCGTTTCTTAAAGTTTTGTTAGTAGTCCCAGTAGTAATCTCTGCATACTCACATTTTGCTGTGTCAAAAGCATAAAGCAAATTTACAGTGAGACATAATCTACATGGAAAACATCATGGAAAAAAAACTAGAAAAAAAGAATAGCTTGGGCCAGGCAGCTTTAGAAAACTGTGAATCTCTTGAAATTGTACACAGCATTTTAATATTGTACATTTTGTTTAGGAAAAGATCCCTTGTTTTCTTAGGATTTTTGAGGCCTGATCACAAAGGTTAACACATTGCGTACCGCATAGAAATCTCTAAGACATACGCCAGGGACCGCACGTTTTTTGGCAAACTGCACGTTATTTAAATCATCATAATGCACTTTAGGTGTTGTTTTTCAATAATTATAACATTTTTATTTACAAAAACAATTAAACAATTAAAGTTCCTAGTACTTTTTTAACGTATGGTACTGCGTAAAACATTTTCCTCTATGAAGAGGGACCAAACAAAATTTACATAAGTATCTAGACTTGCTCCTTTTTCCGTGGGTGTGAAAAACGAGAACACTCGTGAGCGGTCCTTAACAGATGGTGCGCGAAACAAGAGAAAACTCCTGAGCGGTACGAAATGTGTTAAGAACCAGGGATCTAGAGGCAGAAAGGAATGTTTTTATGACTTTTTGGGATTTGGTTCAGATTATTCAGAGAAAGTGCAACTGTCATATCTAGGCAATAAATACTTTAACAAATTTTTTATTTTTATTAAATAAAATATTTTTAAAAATACATTCTAGGAAGTTAATATTAGTATAAGTGTCTCTATATATAAAGACCCAGGGGCCATCACATCTGAAACAACCAAACAGACGACCGAACAGGCTGAGTGGTGCGACAAGGCCGGCAGGGGGGTTAGTGTGGGCCGACCAAACAACTGAGCAGCAGGCTGTGTGGGGCGACCAGGCTGGCAGGGGGGTTAGTGAGGAGATGACCAAATGACTGAATACCAGGCTGCGTGGGGTAACCCCCCCACCAGGCTGGCAGGGGGTTAGTGAGGGATAGCCAAACGACTGAGCAGCAGGCTGTGTGGGGGCGACCAGGCCCGCAGATGGGGGCAGTGAGGGGCGACTAGGC
>NW_005871215.1:170822-175271 GCF_000147115.1 Myotis lucifugus | reverse complement strand
CCCCCCCCCCGCCACCACATGAATTTTGTGCACCGGGCCTCTAGTTATACTAATTATATTCATTATTTTAGGATTATACAAATATATTCATTATTTTAGGATTATACAAATGCGGCACTAAAGAAAAACTTAAACTCACCTAGTTACATAGATGAATGAATTTGAATGCAGAGGACAAATACCTTGCTTGAGCATGTACGACTAGTTTAATAAAAAAAAAAAAAAGTAGACGGTAGACAGACTTCACTTGTTTGACTTCTTGTCCAGTGTCCTTTCAGTTTCAATAATTTATTTGAAATTTTTTTCTTATTTCAGTAAATCTCAGGGTGAAATGAATTAAGAAGTAGATATTTTATTTCATAGTTCTTGTTGAAATTAATCAAGACTCTATAATATAAGATATCTCTAATTTTTCACTTCATATTTAAGTCAGCTGCAGTGTAGGTTGTTAATGAGCTACTGTCATTCTTAACCTTTTATAGTTAGCTTATAATTATATTTGTCACACAGAATAGATTTTTACTGTGGTCCAAAATTTAAAACACTTATAGTTTAAATTCTGTTTGTCCATGAAATTATAATGTAGTAAAATCCAATCTACAGAAAGTTTCAGTATTTAAATTAATGTAATTTCTTAGCTGCCATCCTGCAGTTAAACATTGTTCTATGAGACTTGCTTTCATAAAAAAGAAGTTTAGAAAGATTTAAAAATGCAAAACTGATGTCAGCACAAGGTATTTATTTTATGTAGTGTCATTTAAAAAT
Source organism: Myotis lucifugus (assembly GCF_000147115.1). Classification (NCBI taxonomy): domain Eukaryota; kingdom Metazoa; phylum Chordata; class Mammalia; order Chiroptera; family Vespertilionidae; genus Myotis; species Myotis lucifugus. The sequence continues at coordinate 174,506 of NW_005871215.1, read as the reverse complement.
CTACAAGTTAATTTGGAGAGGGATACATTTTAATGTGATTAGCAGTACAGAGGCAGGATAGTGTACTTGCTTTTCTATTTATTTCCTTTAAGTGGGGATTTTACACCAAACCATTCCTTTACAATGTTTTCAAGACCTTTCATAGATGGAGTTTCTTTCACTAAGACACTTTTATTTCTCATCCTTGCCCTCTTTGGCTCTAGGACCTCTTCCATTTTTTAAAAAAATTATCTTTATTGTTTAAAGCAGTGGTTTTCAACCTTCTGGCCTTTAAATACAGTTCCTCATGTTGTGACCCAACCATAAAATTATTTTTGTTGCTACTTCATAACTGTAATGTTGCTACTCTTTTGAATCGTAAATATCTGATATGCAGATGGTCTTAGGCGACCCCTGTGAAAGGGTCGTTCGACCGCCAAAAGGATCTCGACCCACAGGTTGAGAACCGCTGGTTTAAAGTATTACATATGTCACCCCCCCCCCCATTAATCCCCCTCATCTCCACTCCCATCCCCTCCCCAGGCCTTTACCCCACTATTGTCTGTGTTCCTGGGTTATGCATATATGCATATAAGTTCTTTGGTTGATCTCTCCCCTCGCCCGACCCTTCCCTCTGAGGATCCTCAGTCTGTTGCATGCTTCCATGCCTCTGGAACTCTGGATCTATTTTCTTTGTCAGTTTATTTTGTTCATTAGGTTCCACATATAAGTGGTATCATGTGATATTTGTCTAGCACCTCTTCTTGATTTCTTTCTAACTGCCAACTCCAGTTTTTTAGATTACATTACACTTAAATCATCCTTTACCCTCCTGTACCCATCATCTCACATTTTACGTGTTTCACTTGTATATATTAATGGTTTTCTACTCTGATTTTATAGTTTTATACCTTAGTATAATATGTCTGAATGCAGGTTTATCTAACCTTTGTATCTGTATTGGTTACATCCTCCTAATTTTAGAAGCACCTTATCAAAGGGAAGGGATGTGGAAAATGTTAGGTAGTGCAGATGATTGGAGAGAAAAAGCTTTCTTGATTGCTGCTGTATCCTCAGCTCCTAAAACAGTGCCTAACATGTAATAGATGCTCAATAAATATTTATTGAAAGAATGAAGGAATAGTGTTTATGAACTAGAATTATTCAACTTCCAAAAGGGATGTCTCAGGAAAGATGAAAATTGGTATATGATTGATATATGGGTTAATTAATAGAAAACATTGACAATTATTTATATTCACTTGTGGCTTTAAAAGAATCAGATTTTGACAATAAAGGTTTAGATTTATAACTTTCATACTTGTTCCTCCCACTACCACCACATATGTGTGCATACACTCACATATACACATACATTATTTAGTCACCAAATTCAATTGATCCTACTTGTACCCCTCTTCCCCATCAATTCTTTGCCTCTTCATTGGTTTCTTTACCGTCAGTATCTTAATCTAATACATTTGCAATTAGAGTTAATTTTCTGAAACAAAGTTAATTGTGCACCTTTAATAGCTAATAGGATACACAACCCTTTTTATGGTGTATAAAGTTTATTCCCTGCCACTCTAGCTATAACACATTAGCTTGTTTTTTAAGCAAGCAATGTGATCTTATACCTATGTAACATTTTATATGCTGATCCTTATATCTTGAATGCCTTCTTGTCACCAACATTCTTTTAAAAATAAGGATTCTCTTTTATTAGGATAAAACTGTTTTCTTGATGACAAGTATTTTTCCAGGCATTGAAACAACTTTCCCTGTTGAAGGTGCTTACCACAGCATTTTCTCATTTCTGCTAAAGTGTCAGGGTAAGCAGTTAATGGCAAGAAAATGACCATAGTAATTTCAGTTTCTAATTATCAACAGGTAAAGGAACTTAAACATTCAAACAAACTAGAAATAACAGACATCAAACTGGAAGCAGCAAGAGCTAAGAGTGATCTAGAAAGAGAAAGAAATAAGATTCAAAGTGAATTGGATGGTAATATATAACTTTCCATGCTTTTTATTTTTACATCTAAACTAAAATTATTAAAATAGGTCACACTGAATTTTTATTTTCAGATTTTCAGCTTACTTGACTTTTAATGTTAGACCACATATGGATTGTTTTTTGTTTATATGTTGAATGTTCATTTTGTGATCTAACTTTTTAAAAAAATCATGGTTATGTTATAGTTACTTGATTAATACATAAATTAAGTGAAATTTTGCAGTGTGAATTTCATACTTCCTGAGTTTATAATTTTAAATCTATTTAGATCATCATGTGATTATTAGTTACAGGCCCAACTTTTACCTTTAAAAATATTTTTATGTTGACCCTGGCAGTGATTGAGCCTCGTTCAGCCTAAGCTTATTTTTAACCTCCACTTTACTGTTTAGAATGTCTTTCTCATCAGGATTCCTCAGAAATTATATTATTTCTGACTTTTCTTAAGTACTTAAATAGCTGCCTTTGGCCTGTAATTATCCTTGAGTTGGTCTTCAGCTGAACTGGCCTCTGTAGTTTTAGACAGAAGTTACGATGAATGATTGTTTTCATTATTAATTTCTACTTGATGTTGACTCATGAACTTACATAGTTAGGGAGTAAATTTTCTTAGGAATTTATTGAGTTTGGGATCCAGTTTTGCATTCTTTTTTTACTTTGAGTTACATAACAAATTTTAGCTATTTTATCTGCAAAATACTTGTCATCTAATTACAAGGAAGATTTATAAATTCATTTGACAAAATTGAAAGTTTCCAATTTATATTTCTACTAGAAATCTAACACCTCTGCTAGAATAATAGGTTTTGAAGAGTTCTATGATTTTATTCAGGCTGCCTCCGGCCAGCTTGATGATGATGTTCTTTGTGGGTCTTAGGTTACAGAACCTTTGTAGGGGTGAAGTAGGTACTTAAACCTTTTTGGCTATCAGCCAGGTTGATATCCCTAGCTTTAAAGATTCAAATGAATAAATGTAACCTTTTATTAACCTTTTGTGTGTGTATGCTAAATAAACTAATGACCGAAAAATTAACTCTGAGTTTTAGTTTGTTTCATTCTTAAGAAAGTTTATCAATGTAATAATCTTTGAGAATATATTTCCAGAGTGACTTACTTTCTATACTCTAATAGTTGTGTTATCAATTTATCAATGTTTGCTATTAAATGTGATTTTTCATCTTAATAAGATTGAGTATAGCACATTTTTCTCCTTAAAAAATACTAGGATTACAGTCAGATAATGAAATTCTCAAATCAGCTGTTGAACAGCACAAAGTGCTCTTAGCAGAAAAGGATCGTGAATTAATACGTAAAGTACAAGCTGCCAAGGAAGAAGGTTATCAAAAACTTGTGGTATTACAAGATGAAAAGTAAGTACATAATTACCTTTTTTTTTGCATTAAATCTCCTTGCAAATGAACACATTTTGCTGTCATATTATTCTTATTATAGTTCTTGTAACATAATTATCATCTGTTGTTTTAGGCTTGAACTTGAGAACAAATTAGCGGATTTAGAGAAAATGAAAGTGGAATATGATGTCTGGAGGCAGTCTGAAAAGGATCAGTGTGAAGAGAAATTTCGGGCTTCACAGATGGCAGAAGAGTCGGCCAGAAGAGAACTTCAAAGTATTAGGTTATATATTATATGTGTGTGTGTGTATGTGTGTGTGTGTATATATATATATA
>NW_005871215.1:159538-170722 GCF_000147115.1 Myotis lucifugus | reverse complement strand
TTTTTTTCTCCCCAAAATTCCTTTTAAATTTCATTTTTTTATTTAAAGTATTACAAATAGTAGTACATATGTCTCCTTTTTTTCCCCATTGACCTTCCCCCGGCCTCCCCTACCCCCCAGCACATGCCCTCACCCCCCCCCCCCCCAGTGTCTTGTGTCCATTGGTTATGCTTATATGCGTGCATACAAGTCCTTCAGTTGATCTCTTACCTCCCTTCCCCAAATTCTCCCCAGCCTTCATGCTGTAATTTGACAATCTGTTCGATGCTTTTCTGCCTCTGTATCTATCTTTTTGTTCATCAGGTTATAATGTTCTTTATTATCCATAAATGAGTGAGATCATGTGGTATTTTTCTTTCACTGACTGGCTTATTTCACTTAACATAATGCTCGCCAGTTCCATCCATGCTGCTGCAAATGGTAAGAGTGCCTTCTTTTTTACAGCAGTGTAGTATTCCATTGTGTAGATGTACCACAGTTTTCTAAACCACTCATCCGTTAATGGGCATTTAGGCTGTTTCCAAATCTTAGCTATTGTAAATTGTGCTGCTATGAACATAGGGGTGCATATATCCTTTCTGATTGGTGTTTCTGTTCCTAGAAGTGGTATTACTGGATCAAATGGAGTTCCATTTTAAATTTTTGAGGAAACGCCATACTGTTTTCCACAGTGGCTGCACCAGTCTGCATTCCCACCAGCAGTGAAGGAGGGTTCCTTTTTCTCTGCATCCTCTCCAGCGCTTGTCTTTTGTTGATTTGTTGATGTGTTGATGATAGCCATTCTCACAGGTGTGAAGTGGTACCTCATTGTTTTGATTTGCATGTCTCAGATGATTAGTGACTTTGAGCATGTTTTCATATATCTCTTGGCCTTCTGTATGTCTTCTTTGGAATAGTGTCTATTTAGGTCCTTTGCCCATTTTTTGATTGGATTGTCTATCTTCCTTTTGTTAAGTTGTATGAGTTCCCTGTAAATGGTGGAGATGAAACCCTTATTGGAGATATCATTGGCGAATATGATCTCCCATGCAATTGGCTTTCTTGTTGTTTTGTTGATGGTTTCCTTTGCTGTGCAGAAGCTTTTTATTTTGATGTAGTCCCATTTGTTTATTTTCTCCTTAATCTCTCTTGCCCTAGGATCTGTGTCTGTGAAGATATTGCTATGACATATGTCTGCATTTTTGCTGCCTATGGAGTCTTGTAGGATTTTTATGGTTTACCGTCTTACATTTAAGTCCTTTAGCCATTTTGAGTTTGTTTTTGTGTATGGTGTAAGTTGGTGATCTAGTTTCATTTTTTTTGCATGTATCTGACCAAATTTCCCAGCACCATTTATTAAAGAGACTGTCTTGATTCCATTGTATGCTCTTGCCTCCTTTGTCAAATATTAATTGAGTATAATGGCTTGGGTCAATTTCTGGGTTCTCTATTCTGTTCCATTGGTCTATATGTCTGTTCTTGTTCCAGTACCAGGCAGTTTTGAGAACCATGGCGTGGTAATATAGCTTGATGTCTGCTATTGTGATCCTTCCAACTTTGTTCCTCTTTCTCAGGATAGCTGTGGCTATTCGGGGTCTTTTTTTTTATTCCAGATGAATTTTTGGAGAGTTTGTTTGAGATCTTTGAAATATGCCATTGGTATTTTAATATGTATTGCATTGAATCTATAGATTGCTTTAGGTAGTATGGACATTTTAATGAGGTTGATTCTACCAATCCATGGTATGTTCTTCCATTTGTTTATGTCTTCCTCTATCTCTTTTTTCAATGTCCTGTAGTTTTCCGAGTACAGGTCTTTTACGTCCTTGGTTAAGTTTACTCCTAGGTATCTTAATTTTTTTTCGTGCAATGGTAAATGGGATTGTTTTTTTAATTTCTCTTTTTGTGAGTTCATTATTGGTGTATAAAAAGGCCATAGATTTCTGGGTGTTAATTTGTATCCTGCCACATTGCCAAATTCATTTATTAGGTCTAGTAGTTTTTTGATGGAGTTTTTGGGGTTTCCTATGTACAGTATCATGTCATCTGCGAATAAGGACAGTTTTACTTCTTTTCCAATTTGGATGCCTTTTATTTCTTCTTGTCTGATCGCTATGGCTAGTACTTCTAGTACTGTGTTGAACAGGAGTGGTGAAAGTGGGCATCCTTGTCTTAGGGGAAATGGGTTTAGTTTTTGCCCATTGAGTATGATGTTGGCTGTAGGTTTGTCATATAGGGCTTTAATTATGTTGAGGTATGATCCCTCTATTTCCACTTTGCCGCGAGTTTTTATCAATAAAAGGTGTTGGATTTTGTCAAATGACTTTTCTGCATCAATTGGTATGATTATATGATTTTTGTCTCTCAGTTTATTTATGTGATGTATCACATTTATTGATTTGCGGATATTGTACCATCCTTTCATCCCCAGAATAAATCCCACTTGGTCATGATGTATGATCTTTCTAATGCATTGCTGAATCCAATTTACTAGAATTTTGAGGATTTTAGCATCTATGTTCATGAAGGATATTGGCCTGTAGTTCTCGTTTTTTGTGGTGTCTTTATCTGGTTTTGGGATTAGGGTAATGCTGGCTTCATAGAAAAAGCTTGGAAATGTACCTTCCTCTTTAATTTTTTGGAATAGTCTGAGAAGGATAGGTTTCAGTTCTTCTTTGAATGGTTGGTAGAATTCCCCTGTAAAGCTGTCCAGACCAGGGCTTTTGTTTGCTGGAAGATTTTTGATCGCTGTTTCAATTTCTTCAGTAGTTACAGCCTAGTCAGGCTTTTTTATTCTTCTTGGTTGAGTTTTGGGAACTTGTATTTTTCTAAGGATATGTCCATTTCATCTAGGTTGTCCATTTTGTTGGAATAGAGTTGTTCATAGTATTTTTTCATAATCATTTGTATTTCTGTGGGATTCTCTTTCATTTCTGATTTTGTTTATTTGAGTCCTCTCTCTTTGCTTCTTGGTGAGCCTGGCTAGAAATTCATCAAACTTGTTTATCCTTTCAAAGAACTAGCTCTTGATTTTGTTGATCTTTTGTATTGTTATTTTTGGTCACTATGTTGTTTATCTCCGTTCTGATCTTTATTATTTCCTTTCTTCTGCTTACACTGGGCGTTTATTGTTGCTCTCTTTCTGACTCTTTGAATTGTAGGTTTAGATAATTTATTACCATTTTTTCTTGTTTTTTGAGGTAGGCCTGTAGAGCTATGAACTTCCCTCTCAAGACTGCTTTCACTGTGTCCCATAGATTTTGGATTGTTGTGCTTTCAATGTCATTTGTTGCCATGATGCTTTTTATTTCTTCTTTGATCTCTTTGGTAACCCAATCATTGTTTAATAGCATGCTATTTAGCCTCCAGGTGTTTTATTTTTTTAAATTGCTTTTATTGTAGTTGATTTCTAGTTTTATGCCATTGTGATCTGAGAAGATGCTTGATATGATTTCTATCTTCTTGAATTTGAAGAGACTTTGCCTGTGTCCCAATATATGGTCTATCTTTGAAAATGACCCATGTGCACTTGAGAAGAATGTATATTCTGTGGCTTTGGGGTGAAAAGTTCTGAAGATGTCAGTTAATTCCATCTGATCTAGTGAATCATTTAGGATTGATGTTTCTTTGCTGATTTTCTGTTTAGAGCATTTGTCTAGTGGTGATAGTGGGATATTAAAGCCCCTACTATGACTGTATTGCTGTCAGTCTCTCCCTTGGTATCCTCCAGAAGTTTTTTTTATGTATTTGGGTGCTTCTGTATTGGGTGCATATATGTTTACCAGAGTTATATCTTCTTGTTGAATTGCTCCCTTTAGTATTATGAAGTGGCCTTCCTTATCTCATGTTATGGCCCTCACTTTGAGGTCTAATTTGTCAGATTTAAGTATTGCTACCCCAGCTTTTTTCATTTCTATTCACCTGAAAAACCCTTTCCATCCCTTCACCATCAGTCTGTGTGAGTCCTTTGTTCTGAGGTGGGTTTCCTCTAGACAGCAGATATATGGGTCATGTCTTCTTATCCATTCAGCTACCCTTTGTCTTTTGATTGGGGCATTTAATCCATTTACATTTAAAGTTATTATTGAAAACTACTTGATTGTCACCATTTTTTTTCTTTATGCCTGTGTTCCTTCTTCCCTTCCTATTTCTTCTTTTTACAACAGACCCTTTAGCATTTCTTGCATTGCTGGTTTGGTGGTGATAAACTTTCTTAGTTCTTTTTTGTCTGTGAAGCTCCTGATTTCACCTTCAATTTTGCTTGATAGCCTTGCTGGGTGCAGTATTCTTGGATTCAGACCCTTTCTTTGCATGACTTTCTATATTTCATTCCATTCCCTTGTGGCCTGATGTGTTTCTGTAGAGAAATCAGTCACTAGTCTGATGGGGGATCCTTTGTAGGTAACTTGCTGTCTCTTTCTGGCTGCTTTTAAGATTCTTACTTTGTTGGTGGTGTTTGCCAATTTAATTATAATGTGCCTTGGCGTCCATCTTTTGGGGTTCATTTTGTTTGGGACTCTGTGAGCTTCTTGGACTTGTGTGAATTTTTTCTTGGACTTGTGTGAAAGTTTTCTGTCATTATTTCTTCAAACAGGTTTTCTATACCTTGCTCAGTTTCCTCTCCTTCTGGCACCCCTATTATGAGGATGTTGTTTCATTTCGTATTGTCCCAAAGTTCCCTTAGGCCACCGGTTCTCAACCTGTGGGTCGCGCCCCTTTGGTGGTCGAATGACCCTTTCACAGGGGTCGCCTAAGACCATCCTGTATATCAGATATTTACATTATGATTCATAACAGTAGCAATATTACACTTATGAAGTCCCAACGAAAATAATTTTATGGTTGGGTCACAACATGAGGAACTGTATTTAAAAGGCCAGAAGGTTGAGAACCATTGCCTTAGGCTCTCCTCTTGTTTTTTACGTTTTTTTTTTCTAGATCAGTGATGGCGAACCTTTTGAGCTCAGTGTATCAGCATTTTGAAAAACCCTCACTTAACTCTGGTGCCTTGTCATATATAGAAATTTTTTGATCTTTGCAACCATAGTAAAACAAAGATTTATATTTTTGATATTTATTTTATATATCTAAATGCCATTTAACAAAGAAAAATCAACCAAAAAAATGAGTTCGCGTGTCACCTCTGACGCGCGTGTCATAGGTTCTCCATCACTGTTCTAGATGCTGCTATGCTTGGGTATTTTTTCCTGACTTGTCTTCTAGCTCACTAATGCGGTCCTCCGCTTCTTCTAGTTTACTGTTGATGTTTTCTATTGAGTTCTTTATTGCAGTGATGTCATTTTTCATTTCTTCTTGGTTCTTCTTCATTTCCTCTTGGTTCTTCTTCATTTCCTCTTTGTTCTTACACATATTGTTGAATTTGTCTTCCAACCTTTTCAGTGACCTTATGACCATTTCTCTGAATTCTTTCTCTGACATATTGCTTGCCTCCATTTTGTTTACTTCCTTTTCTGGCGATGCCTCCTTTTCTTTTGTATGCAGGCTGTTCTTTGTCTCCCCATGATCTCTACTCTCCAGGTGTCTGGCTATGTAGCTCGCTCTCTCCTGTGTTGACTCTCACTAGGCAATATCTATCCTTTCCATCCGCAGATTGCCTCACCAGCTGTGTTTAATTCACCAATTCTGGGTGGGTATTGTTCGATTCAGTTGTTCCTTCTATCTGCTCTGTGAGAAGGTGCAGGGCCCGTCCTAATATTCAGCGCAGCTTTGTCTCCCCCTGGATAGACTTTTTAGGCGCCCGCGGTCGGGGAGGCTGAAATCCCGGTGTTCTTGGTTTTCGCAGCTGAGGCAGCTGGTCCCTGGGTGATGCGTTTGTAGGGTCCCAGGAGGTATCCGAGGTCTCCCCTGTTGAAGGTAAAGCTGGGCTTCTGATCACAACTGGTCTCCCCTTCAAGATGGCGCGGTCTCTGCGGCAGAGCCAGCCACTCCGGGAGAGATTTTAGCAGCAGTAGAGGCTGCCTGGCCAGGGGAGCCCGGTCCGCCAGTCCCCAACAGTCCCCTGGAATATAGCTGTTCCTCTCTCACAAATACAGACACTCCCCGCACGTCCACGCGCTCTCCTTTCATTCTCTCACTCACACAGTATTTTGCAGCCTACCGTCCCATCAGCAGCCATCTAGGATCTCCTTTATAGTATGTTTTAATGTCTGGTTGGGTTATTCTGTCTTTCTAGTTTTTCTTCTTCTTTTTTTAAAAATTAAGTCTTTATTGTTCAGATTATTACAGTTGTTCCTCTTTTTCCCCCCCATAGCTCCCCTCCACCCGGTTCCCACCCCACCCTCTGCCCTTACCCCCACCACTGTCCTCATCCATAGGTGTACGATTTTTTTCCAGTCTCTTCCCGCACCCCCTGCACCCCTTTCCCCCCGAGAATTGTCAGTCCACCCCCTTTCTGTGCCCCTGATTCTATCATATTCACCAGTTTATTCTGTTCATCAGATTATTTATTCACTTGATTTTTAGATTCACTAGTTGATAGACGTGTATTTGTTGTTCATAATTTGTATCTTTACCTTTTTCTTCTTCTTCCTCTTCTTAAAGGATACCTTTTAGCATTTCATATAATACTGGTTTGGTGGTGATGAACTCCTTTAGCTTTTTCTTGTCTGTGAAGCTCTTTATCTGACCTTCAATTCTGAATGATAACTTTACTGGGTAAAGTAATCTTGGTTGTAGGTTCTTGCTATTCATCACTTTGAATATTTCTTGCCACTCCCTTCTGACCTGCATAGTTTCTATTGAGAAATCAGCTGACAGTCGTATGGGTACTCCCTTGTAGGTAACTGACTTTTTTTCTCTTGCTGCTTTTAAGATTCTCTCTTTGTCTTTTTCTCTTGGCATTTTAATTATGATGTGTCTTGGTGTGGTCCTCTCAGGATTCCTTTTGTTTGGGGTTCTCTGTGCTTCCTGGACTTGTAAGTCTATTTCTTTCACCAGGTAGGGGAAGTTTTCTGTCATTATTTCTTCAAATAGATTTTCAATATCTTGCTCTCTCTCTTCTTCTGGCACCCCCATAATTCAGATGTTGGTACGCTTGAAGTTGTCCCAGAGGCTCCTTACACTATCTTCATATTTTTGGATTCTTTTTCCTTTTTGTTTTTCATGATGGGTGTTCTTTGCTTTCTCGTATTTCAAATCTTCGACTTGATTCTTGGGATCCTCTAGTCTGCTGTTGGATCTCTGTATAATATTCTTTATTTCAGTCAGTGTATGCTTAATTTCTAGTTGGTCCTTTTTCATATCCTCGAGGGTCTCACTAGATTTATGGAGGGTCTCACTAAATTTATCGGCGGTTTCTAGAAGATTCTTGAGTAACCTTATAACCGTGGTTTTGAACTCTATATACAGTAGTTTGCTTTCCTCCATTTCTGTCATTTGTGACCTGTTTCTTTGTCTCCACATTTTTTATGCTTCCCTGTGTTGATAGAGTGGCTTTCTGTGCTATGTGTCCTATAGGGCCCAATGGCTCAGCCTCCCCAATTACCTGAGGTGGACACTCTTGGTGCACCCCTTTGTGGGCTTTGTGCACAGTCTTGTTGTAGTTAAGCCTTGATTGTTGTAGGTATCACTGGGAGGAATTGACCTCCAGGCCAATTGGCTGTGAGAATCAGCTGTGTCTACAGTGCGAGAACTTCTGTGCTTGAGATACCTTCTGGGGCAAGACTTGCTTCAGTGGGGCTTTGGTGCTCACTGAGTCTGCCCCCTGAGTGTGTCCTTTATGGATCTGAGGAGTTGTAATCTGGATGGTCCCACTCTGACAACTGGGTACACTGGCTCTTGGATCTCTAAGGAGGTTCTAATTTAGCCTCTGCCTGAGGCTACCCTGCAGGAGCTACGGAGAGATCTGCAGATTCCTCTTCTTTGTTTGGGGTTTGGAGGTGCCCAGATGAGGCCCAGCTGTGAAGCAATGCAAGCTGCTGTGGGGCTTTGGGCCATCTTTGGGATGTTCTGGGTCTCTCTGACCCAGCTGGAGTTAGGTAATTTTAGATTGCAAAGGGTCAGGTCATTCATATGTAAAAGCCTCTGTGCACAGCTTGGGTGGGGTAGGGTCTCGGGGAATCAACAGGGCAGAGCAAACAGCTATGGCTGATCCTCAGTCCTGCCCTAAGAGGCCCCAGGTCTCAGTGTTCCTTGGTATTCGCTGTAAGCACTTCTGAGAGAAAGCCGCCCTCGAGTTCCGACCGATGCCGGACAGTCCAGTTTCTCTTCGTATGAGTCTGGGTCCCCAGAGACTCGCCCGGAACTAGAGTTCAGAGCAGTCGGGAGCTTGAGACTCCCTCCGATTGAAAAAGACAACCATGTCCTCAATTGCCAGCCCTTTCTGTGTGCACCTCTGAACCTCTGCACTTTACTTCCGCACCTCCTCTGAGTCTCAGTGTGCTTTTCTCTTTCCTTCTACTTGTAGAATTTCCACTCAGCCAGCCTTCCTGTGGTTCTAGATGGTGTCCGTTTTGTCTTTTAGTTGTATTTTTGAAGGGGTTGTGCGGGGCAGCAATTTCTGGTGTTTACCTATGCCGCCATCTTCATCAGTCTCTCTAGTTTTTCTTCTTATAGTAGTTTATTGACTAATCTTTTTTGTTTGTTTTTCCATATAAACTTGAATATAATTGTCTAGCTCCATAAAATAGTTCAGTGGTATTTTTATTGGGATTCCTTTAAATATTTAATCTAATCTAGGGAGAACTGACATCTTCATGATGTTTAATTGTCCTAGCCAAGAGCAAATTTATTTCAGTTAGTTGAAATTTATTATTGTGTTCTTCTGAAGAGTTCTAAAACTTTATGTAGTTTTGACACATTTCTTGTTTATTCCCAAATACTTAATCTTCTTCCTTGCTTTTGTAAATGTTTTTCCCCATTTTGTTCTCTACCTCGTTATTGTTTGTTTATGAAGCCTATCAACACTTACATGTTGATTTTATATCCTGCTAACTTATTCAAGTCTTATCTTTGAGTTAGTTTTATTATGAATTACCTAGTATTTCTCAGGCATACTATCATATCATCTACAAATACAGATGACCTCTTACCAGTTATTATGCCTGTAACTGATTTGTCTATTTGCACTGGCAAGCACCTCCAATACAGTATTGAATAGTTTTGAGGATAGTGGGCATCCTTGCCTTGTTCCTGATCATAGTGGAAATGTCTCTCCTGTATTTTCATTAAGAAGCCAGGTTTAGGATTAAGGAATGTCTATTCTATAATTTAAGGAGGTATCCATCAGTTTTTATTTCCCTGATTTTTTTTTTAAATCAGCCATAATATTTAAAATTGTCAAAGGTTTTTAGCATCTCTGGAGATAATTTTTTGTCACTTTGCTCTCTTAATGGCTTTCCTAATCTTGAACCACCCATCATTTCTGGAATAAAGTCCTCTTGATCTTTGTTTGTGTAGGTGGTAGTGTATTCTATTTGTTAATAGTGTATGTAGTTCTTACTCGGGGAGATCTATTCATAAGTTATATAAATGTCTAACCACTGTACTCTATACCTGAAACTAATATAATATTGACTGTCAACTGTAATTGAGGGAATAAAGCACATACACAAAATAAGAAATGACCAAGGAAAAGTAAGCACTGAAACAGTGAAATTAAAAAATAAACAACCATTTTGTGAACCTCTATGCAAGTAAATTTGAAAACATACATGAAAGAAATAATTTCTTATGAAAATACAGATTATCAAAACTAATCCCAACAGAGATAGGAAATTTAAACAGGCTGATTTCTATATAGGAAACAGATAGTTATCAAAGAACTACCCCAGAAAAAAGGTACAGGCCTAGATGGTTTCACAGGAGAATTCTACCCAGACTTCAAAAACCAGATAATTCCACTATCCCAGAGCATTGTAAATCAAGGAAACTGTCTTAATTTTTTTATGAGTTAGGGTAACATTGATATGTAACCTAATAAAGACATTACAAAACAAAATTACAGCACCATTTGTAGAAGTATGTCTTTTCTCCCATTGAATTATTTTGGTAACTTTGTTGAACATTATTTGACTGTGTAAGTGTGTGTCTCTTTCTGAACTCTGTTCTATGTCATTGATCTGTATGTCTTTCTTGACACCAATATCATGCTGTTTTGATTTCTCTAACTTTATGGTAAGTTTGATTCATGTAGCGCAGGTCCTCTACTGCTGCAGTCTTTTGCAGCAAGGTTCAGGAATCTGGAGAAGGGGCTGCGACATAAACAGATACACTAGACAAGAAATATAAATTTGGAAGGTATGGGGAACCAGGCGTATCACTTCCCTCTAGTGGAGAAGCTCTCTGAATTTCCAGACCCAAGGCTTTTTATTTACTACTAGTGGCCCCGGGCACGAAATTCGTGCACATTAAAAGGGACTTAATTAGGGAAATTTTTTATACTAGAGGCCCGGGCACAAAAATTTGTGCACTCGGGTGGGAGAGAGGGTCCCTCAGCCCGGCCTGTGCCCTCTCGCAGTCTGGGACCCCTCAGGAGATAACGACCTGCTGGCTTAGGCCTGCTCCCAGGTGGCAGAGGGCAGGCCCAATCCCTAGGTGCAGCCCCTGGTCGGGCTCAGAGCAGGGCCAATTGGGGAGTTGGGGCGCCGCCCCCTGTCATGCACAGTGCATGGCGGATCGGGAGGTTGCGATACCACCCCTAGTCACGCTCAGGGTAGGGCCGATTGGGGGGTTGGGGCACCGCCCCCTGTCACACTCAAGGCAGGGCCAATAGGGAAGTTGCAGCGCCACCCCCTGTCATGCACAGAGCAGGGCCCATCAGGGGGGTTGGGGCTCCATACCCTGTCACACACAGAGCAGGGCCGATCAGGGGGTTGAGGAGCTCCCCCCTGTCACGCACAGAGCAGGGCCCATCAGGGGGGTTGGGGCTCCGTACCCTGTCACACACAGAGCAGGGCCCATCAGGGGTTTGGGGAGCTCCCCCCTGTCATGCACAGAGCAGGGTCAATCAGGGGTTTGGGGAGCTCCCCCCTGTCACGCACAGAGCAGGGCCAATCAGGGGGTTGAGGAGCTCCCCCCTGTCATGCACAGAGCAGGGCCAATCAGGGGGTTGAGGAGCTCCCCCCTGTCACTCACAGAGTAGGGCCAATAGGGGAGTTGGGGCACCGCCCCCTGTCACACACAGAGCAGGGCGGATCAGGGGGTTGGGGCGCCGCCACTGTCACACTCAGGGCAGGGCCGATGGGG
>NW_005871215.1:156965-159438 GCF_000147115.1 Myotis lucifugus | reverse complement strand
GGGCTCCATATCCTGTCACAGAGCAGGGCCCATCAGAGGTTTGGGGAGCTCCCCCCTGTCATGCACAGAGCAGGGCCAATCAGGGGGTTGAGGAGCTCCCCCCAGCACTCACAGAGCAGGGCCGATCAGGGGATTGGGGCGCTGCCACTGTCACACTCAGGGCAGGGCCGATGGGGAGGTTATGGCTCTACCCCGTCTCACATAGAGCAGGGCCCGTGGGGAGGTTGCGGCGCCACCCCCTGTCACGCACAGAGCAGGGCCGATCAGGGGGTTGGGGCACCGCCCCCTGTCACTCACAGAGTAGGGCCGATAGGGGAGTTGGGGCACCGCCCCCTGTCACACATAGAGCAGGGCCGATCAGGGTGTTGGGGCGCTGCCACTGTCACACTCAGGGCAGGGCCGATGGGGAGGTTATGGCTCTACCCTGTCTCACATAGAGCAGGGCCCGTGGGGGGGTTGGGGCGCCGCCCTCTATCACCCACAGAGCAGGGCCAATCAGGGGGTTGGGGCGCTGCCCCCTGTCACACACAGAGCCGCAGGGCAATCAGGGGGTTTGGGCGTTGCCCCTTGTCACGCTGATCCCGGTGCCGGGAGGCCTCGCGGCTCTGCTGATCCTGCCCGGCAGGGTCACAGATCCGGGTCCCAGACCGCAGACAGCCTTGCCTGCTGCCACCTGCCTTCAGTATGCAAATTAGCCGCCATCTTGTTGCTTCAGGGTGGGGGTCCCCACTGGGGTGCCTGGCCAGTCTGGGTGAGGGGCTGAGGGCCGTTTTCAGGCTGGCGGGCAACTGAAGCTCTAAACCTCTCCTTTTTTTCTTTTTTTTTTTTATTCTGGCATTTATTTACCTTCTATGGCTGTCACTGGAGCTGAGAGCCGGCTTTCTCTCTGAGGCTTGGCTGAAAGCAGGTTTCTGGCCTTTGTTTTCTGTATTCGAAACAATGTTGCGACTCCAGCTCTGAGATCCCAGCTGACTGACAGGAGGTTTCTGGAGTTTTGTTTATCTTCTATAAATGTTACTATGTTTCCAACTGAAGCTCAGAGGCCGGCAAGGCAGGCGGGGAACGTTGGAGTCCTCTGTCACTGAAGGAAGCAAGCCTCCCTGTTCGCATCAGCTGCCTGGCTGCCGGCCGCTAGATATGTGTCCTTATCCCCCCATTGACCCCCCCACCCGACACTGATGCCCTCACCCCCCCTGTTGTCTGTGTCCATTGGTTAGGCTTATATGCATACATACAAGTCCTTTGGTTGATCTCTTCCCCTTACCCCCACCCTTCCCTACCTTTCCTCTGAGGTTTGACGATCTGATTGATGCTTCCCTGTCTTTGGATCTGTTTTTGTTCATCAGTTTATGTTGTTCATTATATTCCATAAATGAGATCATGTGATATTTATCTTTCTCTGACTGGGCTTATTTTGCTTAGCATAATGCTCTCCAGTTCCATCCATGCTGTTGCAAATGGTAAGAATTCCTTCTTTTTTACCACAGCATAGTATTTCATTGTGTAGATGTACCAGTTTTTTTAATCCACTCATCTGCTGATGGGCACTTAGGCTGTTTCCAAATCTTAGACCTTGAATCATTACTAACATCATATATTTTCGACTAGGTGCTTTGTGGATTTCTTATAGTTTTCTAAGATCATGTCAAGTATATTTTGTGCTTTCTTTTTTCTTTTCTTTCTTTTTTTCTTGTGCTTTCTTTAGTTTACTTCATTCTTTTATTTTTTTTTATTTGGAAATTTAATTCAACTAATATTCTTTCATTTTTATTGGTAAAAGTGTCTAGTTCTTATTCTTATCACTGCTTTAAATGTATCCTATAGATAATATGTGTTTTCATTATTATTTTTTAGAAATTCTCTCACCAGTTTGTGTTTTCTTTTCATCCAAGAGTTGTTTAATAGAAGATGCGGTTGTTTAATAGAAGGTGAAACTAATAGTTTGCTAGGGCTGTCATAGCAAAATACCACAGACTGGGTGGTTTAAACAACAGAAATTTATTTTCTTACCGTTCTGGAGGCTAGAAGTCTGAGATCTCAAGATGTTGGTAGATTTGGTTTCTTCTGAGGCTCTCTCCTTGGCTGACAGATGGTTGCCTTCTTGCTATGTCCTCACATAGCCTGTTTTCTCT
Source organism: Myotis lucifugus (assembly GCF_000147115.1). NCBI lineage: Eukaryota > Metazoa > Chordata > Mammalia > Chiroptera > Vespertilionidae > Myotis > Myotis lucifugus. The sequence goes on along the minus strand of NW_005871215.1, from coordinate 157,306 downwards.
GCACATGTATTCCTGGTACCTCTCCCTCTTCTTATAAGGACACCAGTCATAGTGGATTAGTTCCTATCCCTATAACTTCATTTAACCTTAGTTCGCTCTTTAAAGCCCTATCTAAATACATTCTAAATTACTGGGAGTTAAGACTTCAATTTGTGAATCTTTTGTTTTTTTTTTTTGTTTTTTTATTTTTCGCTAAAAGTATTACAAAGGGTATTACATAAGTGTCCTTTCCCCCCCTCCCCCCCCGCCCTTGACAAGCCCCTGCCCTCCCTTACCCCCCAGTGTCTTATGTCCATTAGTTATGGTTATATGGATGCATACAAGTCTTCGGTTGATCTCTT
>NW_005871215.1:94289-151086 GCF_000147115.1 Myotis lucifugus | reverse complement strand
AGGTTTCAGCCTCAATGTCTAACCATCCCCATTTTTTAGGAGTTCTCTGTCTTTCCTGGCTGCAGACTGTCTCTCAGCTGAGCCTCGCCTGCCAACACTTTGATTTTAGCCCAGGAGACCCAGTTTCAGACTTCTGACCTCCAGAACATAAAGTAGAAATAAAGGTGTTCTGATAGTGTCAAGTCATTAAACAGTAAGTCATGCTGTGGGCAGAAGCCAAAGTTTTTTCGAATATCATTTAGGTTCTTTGAGATGGGATATCCATTAACATAGACCTCTCCTCTGGTTGGAGGATGGCAACCTAAGGGTCCCTGTTCGGGCGCCAATTGCTGGGGTCCAGCCCCAGCAGGTCCAAGGGTCCCCAAAGGTGTGGACGGAGTCGGCAAAGAAGGAATGACACGGAGACAGCCTTCAGTTGATCAGCAGCCTAGTTAGGACCTCTAGCCAGGATCTCCAGCCAAAGTTCTGGTCGGAGTTCTGGTTAGGAACTGATGAGGATCTGATGAGGATCTGATCCAATTTGTGAATCTTGGGGAGACACAATTCAGTCCATAAAGAAGGTTTTTGAATATTCAGGTGGGAGAGCTTGCTTTTTTATCTTTATTTTTTTTTATTTTATAGTTTTACTAGAGGCTTGGTGCATGAAATTCATGCATGGGGGGGTGTCCCTCAGCCCAGCCTTTACCCTCTTCAATCTGGGACCCCTCAAGGGATGTCCGACTGCCCGTTTAGGCCCGATCCCTGAACCGGCAGTCGGACATCCCTCTCACAATCTGGGACTGCTGGCTCCCAACCGCTTGCCTGCCTACCTGCCTGATTGCTCCTAACCGCTTCTGCTTGCCAGCCTGATCACCCCCTAACCACTCCCCTGCCAGCCTGATCATCCCCTAACCACTCCCCTGCCAGCCTGATCGATGCCTAACTGCTCCCCTGCCGGCCCGATTGCCCCTAACTGCCCTCCCCTCCAGGCCTGGTTCCCCCCAGCCCTCCCCTGCCAGCCATCTTGTGTCCACATGGGGGCAGCCATCTTATGTGTTGGAGTGATAGTCAATTTGCATATTACTCTCTTATTAGATAGGATTGCATTGTGATCAAAGAGTATGGTTTCTATTATTTCTATTTTATAAAACACAATAATATTTTCTTTGTGACATAGTCAGGACTAAGGTAAAGCAAGTGAGGGGCCCAGGGTAAAAAGTAAGGAGACACCCACAGGGTAAAAAGTAAGGAGACACCCACTCTTTCGTGGAGTGAGACTTCTTACATTTTGCACTTTGGGCACCTCATTGGTTTTGTCCCCAGTCTTGTATCTCCTCCATCTCAGTCCTATAATACAGACAGTTCTTGGGTTACATCTGACTCAATGTACATCGTTTCGTGGTTACATCACATTGCGCCATAGGAACGGATCTCCTACGTAACCCGAGGACCTACTGTACATAATTGATTTTTGTGAATATTATATAAGGACTAAAAAGAAAGTGCTCATTTTTAAGAATATGAAGTTTGATATATACATCCAGTTGATTTACCTATTAACTGATGTTTAAGTCTTCCATGTACTTATATTTTTGTCCACTTGATTTTTCTTGTTAAAGTCTCCTAATATTATTATTAACTAGAGGCCCGGTGCATGAAAATTCTTGTACTGGGAAAGGGGGGGTGTCCCTCAGCCCAGCCTGCCCCCTCTCTCAGTCTGGGAGCCCTCAGGGGCGGGAGGCGACCTGGCGATCAGGGGAAGGTGACGCCCCATCACACCTCTGCTGCTGCCACTGCTGGCAGCACAAGCCTCAGCCAGCCCTGGTTACCTGAGCCTCTGGTGGCCCTAGGAGGCGGGGCAGCTACCATCTGAGGCTTGCCTGTGCCTCGGGCCGTCCCTGAGCGGCTGGGGGGCTGAGGGTATTGGGGGACTCTGGAGGCAGGCGGGCCCGGCCTTGCTGCACACCTGGCAGGGCTGAGGGGCCTGGGTACCGCCATCTTGTGGCTGTGGGTGCTGCCATCTTTGAGGGTGGGGCAGTCAATTAGCATATTCCCTCCTTATTGGCTGTAGGCGCTGCCATCTTTGCGACAGCATGAGGGTCAATTCCCTCTTTATTAGATAGGATGTGTTTGTATCTATGATTCCTTTCATATCTTGCATTTTTTTGCTTCATAAAGGTGATTGCTTTATTATTTGGCATATAAGTAATCAGAGCAATTACATCTTTATGGTGAATTGTGGCTTTAAGTATTTAAAAGTGCTTTTTTTTTTGTCATTTATTTGTGGTTTTTTTTTTGCTTGAATTCCACCTTGTCTGATATTTCTTATTGTTTCCATTTGCCTGATTTGTATTCTGATTATTAGTCTTTCTGAATCACTTTGTTTTTTAAATGTGTCTTTTATGTATAGCATATAGTTGGGTCTTGCTTTGGGCCAGATTAGAGATCGTTTTATTTTAATGGGTGAGTTAAGTCCATTCACATGAAGGGAGCCCATGGTCACTACAAAGACTTCCAGTCTAGAGCATGAGCAGTCTCTTGCTGGAATTTAGAATTACTTTCCTATTTTTACTTATAGGTGCTTTAAAGTTTGAGCATTTTCTTTCTTCCATTGTGAAGGATGTGGTTTTGTGTGGCTTTATTTATTCTCCATACTTTTCTGTATTGTTTTAAAAGAGATATGGGTAAAGCAGAACTAAACATCTGTTATCTTCAGCTACCTGGAAGTCCCTTATATCTGTTTTTTAAAATGTAAAAGCTTGATGATTTCCTAATTATGTAGATTAAAGTTGAGAGATTTTAAAATCTTATGTTCATTAAGTTGTAAGTTATGTTTTGGGACAAGGTTTTTGATTCTTATTACTCGGGAAAGAATTACCTCTGGCAGAGACATATGTATTATTTACAAAGGTCAGGTTTTATGAACTATTAATTTAAATGTTAGCTTCTACAATTCTAGAATCACAAATCTGTAATGGATTTTGAGAGCCAATCTTATTCTACCCTTTTCTTTTAGCTGGGTACATTTTTCTAACTGTTCAGGACAGATAAGTTGTTTTATCTCTCCCTGACAATCTCCAGAAAGGAGAGAAAGAGACCTCTCCCTCCCCCCCGCTCCCAGGAACCTCACTCTGATGTTTTATCCTATTTTGTGTTAGAATTTAAGTCTTTCTTTTGGTTTGGGCTTCTGTTGCCATAGTGATAAAATGTTCAGCATTCTGTCATTACTTGAAGACAATAAAGAACTTGACCCTTAGGTTTTTGTTTATTTGCTATATAAAACAGCTTTCATTCTTTTAGACATTCTTTAATATGAATCATTTTCTATTCCATTAGTCACTTTGATAATTTTTCTTTGATTTCTCTTTAGTTTCTTCAGATCATTTATAGTGTGTAATTGACCCCAACTTATTTTTAAAATAAGGACATAGTATCCAACATAAAATGTAGCAGAAGAAACAAAACTTCACAAAATTTGAATGACGTTTAAAAGAAATGATTTACAGTTGTGTGTTTTTCCCATGACAGCTCTGATTTTCTAATTTATAAGTAACTACATCAACCAGGTCTATTTTTATCATTCATTAAAATAAACATAATTGTAGCTTGTCTTATATAGAATCTGTGATAGTCAGAAAGAGATTACCTGTGGAGTAAAAGGTCTTGCTAAGGAAATGAAAGTCTAAATTATATAAAGCAAAAATATCCATTTATTTACAAACAACAAACATCCATGATTAATCCACCTTTGGCAGATGCTGTAAATTATTAATTACAGCCCTAGCCGGTTTGACTCAGTGGATAGAGCATTGGCCCTCGGACTGAAGGGTCTCAGGTTTGATTTACGTCAAGGGCATGTACCTCAGTTGCAGGCTCGATCCCTGGCCCCAGTCAGGGCCTTTGCAGGAGGCAACCAATCGATGTCTCTCTCTCACATTGATGTTTCTCTTTCTCTGTCTCTCCCCCTCTCTTCCACTCTCTAAAAATCAGTGGAAAATATCCTCGGGTGAGGATTAACAATAAATAAATAAATAAATCTACACTAATAAAAGACAAACATGCAAATTGACTGTACCTTCACTATGCCTTAAGCCACGCCCACCAGCCAATCAGAGTGACTATATGCAAATTAACCCAACCAAGATGGCGGCTGGCAGCCGTGGAGCTGGAGCAAGCAGGAGGCTTGGTTACCCCAATGATGGAGGAAGCCAGCTCCACTCAAACCAACAAAGTTTCAACTATAGAAGGTAAATAAACCCCAGATACCTGCTTTCAGCAGGCCCTGGCCACAGAGCTGGAGCCTTGGGTTTCCCCTGGTGATGGAGGAAGCCAAGCTTCCCTCCCGCCTGCCCTGGCTGGCTCTGAGCTCCACTCCAGGCTACAAAGTTTCAATTATAGAAGGTAAATAAATCCCAGAATAAAAAAAAAAAAAGAAAGAAAAAAAGGAGAAGCTGGGAGCTTCTGTCGCCGGGGGGGGGGCTTGGCCAGCCTGAAAACGGCCCTCAGCCCCTCACCCAGACTGGCTGGGCACCCCCACCCTAAAGGGGGTGTGGCCAGCTTGAAAACAGCCATCAGCCCCTCACCCAGGCAGGCCAAACCTCCATGGGGAGAGGGTCCCCACTGGGGGGGCTTGACCAGCCTGCAAACAGTCATCAGCCCCTCACCCAGGCTGGCCAGGCACCCCAGTGGGTCCCCCACCCTGAAGGGGCTGTGGCCAGCCTGAAAACAACCATCAACCCCTCACCCAGGCTGGCCAGGCACCCCAGCGGGACCCCCACCCTTATCCAGGACACCCTTCAGGGCAAACCAGCCGGCCCCCACCCATGCACCAGGCCTCTATCCTATATAATAAAAGGGTAATGTGCACATTGACCCTAACAGCAGAGCCACTGGGAATGACTGGTCACTATGACACACACTGACCACCAGGGGGCAGACACTCAATGCAGGAGCTGCCACCTGGTGGTCAGTGCGCTCCCACAGGGGGAGCTCTACTCAGCCACAATCCAGGCTGATGGCTGCCAGTACAGTGGTGGTGGTGGGAGCCTCTCCCGCCTCCTCAGCAGCGCTAAGGATGTCCGACTGCAGCTTAGGTCTGCTCCCCGCTGGCAAGTGGACATCCCCTGAGGGCTCCCGGGCTGCCAGAGGGATGTCTGACTGCCAGCTTAGGCCCAATTTCCTGGGGAGCGGGCCTAAGCCAGCAGATGTTCATCCCCCAAGAGGTCCCAGACTGCGAGAGGGCACAGGCTGGGGTGAGGGACTACCCCCGCCCCCCCAGTGCACAAATTTTTGTGCACCGGGCCTCTAGTAAATAAATAAATAAATAAATAAACAAACAAACAAACATTAATTAAACACCAGTTTCTTGTTTTCATTAAAGTGGTTTCTTCACCACTAATCAATAATAAAATTACTATTCTAACAGTAGCCTGAAGATTACCCCACCTTACAATGAGTTTGTAAAATTTATAAAGTTACCTGTAAATTAAAAACATGTAAAAATGACAGGATTTAAAATAAGATAATCTAGTCAATTTTTGGTTATGACAGTAACCCAGCCCCAATTAACTGAAGCAAAAAAGGGGACTTTATTGGCTGACTTAAACTGTGGAAAGTACAAGGATTATGCTGGTCTCATGGATGCCTTTATTTAGGAACTCAGATATGGTCAGATGAGAGCGGCTTCTCTCCTCAGGTGTGAGGTCTTCCTCCTCTCTTCTAACTTGTGTGTCTGCTTTTCTACTATTGCTTTCTCTGTGAGGTCAAGTCTATATTTTGAGATCAAAGAAAACAGAATTTTTACTTGATGAATCAAGTTAGAAACATCTAGAAAAGGATTTGGGTCTGGTTTACATACCCACCCCTGGGTTAGTAATACAATAGCTGCATATAGCTAGTAATACAATAGCTATTTAAATCTAATTTTAAATTAATTAAAAATTTAAGAAATTGTTTACAGTAGCCACATTTCAAATATGCAACATATTGGGAGCTTCTGTCGCCTATTAAAGAAAGCTCAGCCTGGTGCACATTATAGAACATTTTCACTATTAAAGAAAGCTCAGCCTGGCTGTGGTGGCTCATTGGTTGAGCCAGGAGGTCACAGTTCGATTCCCAGTCAGGGCATATGCCCGGGTTTTGGGCTCCATCCCTGATTGTTCAGGAGACAGCCAGTCAATGATTCTCCTCCTCCTTTCCTCTCTGAAATCAATAAAAAATATATTTTAAAAAAGAAAGAAAGCTCAGATAGCATGGTTGGAGCATAAACTCCTTAAGAATACAGGTTCTTTGTTTTTGCACTGATATATTTGCGACACTGGGCCCAGCATTTGTAGGCACTCAGTAAACATCTGTTGAACGTTGAAATGATGCATATCAGCTGCCTGCCACAGAAAACCTAGGCAGTAATGATCACAATTGGCTATCCTGTACTGTGCAGAGAGCTTGGAAAAGCTCCATCTCACTGTTATTCCAACTGTTTCCATTTATAACTTTTCCACAGCTGTATTCGCTGTTGTTCCTTGGCTGTCTAGTCTACCTACTATTTCTACTTCCATTTTCTCCATAACTACTTTTGAAATATAAAGTACTTGATCACATACTTTCTCATTTCCCAACTTATTCATCCTTCACCTTTTGACTGCTCCCACCACCAACTCATTAAAGCTCTCCTCTTAACAATTTTTGCTGTAACCTCTGAAATCCCTGTTCCATTCCAATAAATTTTTTACAATCTCCACATTTTTCTAAACACCCCCTACTGAAACCTGACTTTGTCCTGATGGCATATTACCTGGCAACCTTTTTTTTTTAAATCCTCACCGGAGGATATGCTTTCATTAATTTCTAGACAGAGGGAAGGAGGGAGTGAGGGAAAGCGAGAGAGAGAGAGAGAGAGAGAGAGAGAGAGAGAGAGAGAGAGAGAGAGAGAAAAGAAGAAGAAGAAGAAGGAGGAGGGGGAGGGGGAGGGGGAGGGGGAGGGGGAGGATATCAAGATTGTTTGCCTCCTGTACGTACCCTGACAGAATGAACACAAAACCTAAGTATGAGCCCTGAGTAGGAATCAAACCCACAAACTTTTGGTGAACAGATCGATACTCCAACCAACTGAGCCACCTGCCAGAGCCTCCTTACTCTCTCCTGCAACTAGGGACCAAAAAAGGGAATCAGTATTTCCGAACCCCACTGTTGTTTTTAGACAAGTGACTAACTTTGGTTAAAATGTTTTTTTCTGTGATAGTCGTTGCATCCATCTTACCCTATCTATCTTTCTATCCATTTACGGACCTACAGGATATTCCCCCCAGTCACTAAGGACCGTGGCTTCTGGCTCAGCTTTTTTCTATTTTCTATCCTTTGCTTTCATTCTTAGTGAGTACATCTGTATTGTTGACACATCAAACACCTTTGTTTATAGTCTATTTTATGTTCACTCTGGAATTCTGTTTTTTAAATCCTCACCCAAGGATATTTTTTCCGTTGATCTTTAGAGAGAAAGTGGAAGGGAGGGAAGAAGGCTGAGAGAGAGAAATATCTGTGAGAGAGACACATCGACTGGTTGCCTCTCGCCTGTGCCCTGACAGGCTGGGCTCAAACCTGCAACTGAGGTACCTGCCCATGATGGGAAGCAAATCCTTAGGTCCATGGGCCGACGCTCTAACCACTGAGCAACCAGCCAGGTTGAATTCTCTATCTTTATTCTACCTTAGTAGCCCCACACTTAGCCATCATACCTTGTCATCCCTTAGAATTGATCACTTTAAAAACAATTTGTTTTCTATTATTTACTCTATTCTCACTGAAGATATTGAAACTGGTAGTTCTTGTACATTTGTGTTTTGTTTTCCTTCTTCCAGTCTGTTAGCCTGGCTACCTTGCCTCTCAGTGGAAACTCTTTGTCCACTGTTCCACTGTGCTCTCATTTGTACCTGAGCAAAGATGTCTGGATATGAATTCTTTCAGCTTCTCACTATTTGAGAACTTCTGTATCTTCATCATTCTCTCTTCCTTTTCTGTTTTTGTGAAGATATCCTTTCTTCCTTTGCTTCCAAAATACATAGTGTTCTATCCCACCCTCTTCATTTGCTCTGTAGTCTTGCTTCATTAGTTGTCCTCTTGTTTGCTTAAATCATTAATTTCTCTACCTCAGACTCTTATTTTGTCTTCAGGATCCATTTCAAATTGCATTTTTCTTATGTAGCCTTTACTGATCTAATAAGAATTAAGTGTACTTTCTTCTGTACTTTGTACTTCTGTTATAAAAATTAGTATTTTGCTGTTGTTGTTAATCCTTACCCTAGGATATTTTTCCATTGATTTTTAGAGAGAGTGGAAGGGAGAGCGAGAGACAGAGAGAAACACTGATGTGAGAGACACACATCGATTGGTTGCCTCCTGCACATGCCTCGACCAGGGCCAGGAATTGAGCCTGCAACCAAGGTATGTGCCCTTGACCGGAATCGAACCCTGGACTCTTCAGTCTGCAGGCTGACGCTCCATCCACTGAGCCATCACTGTTATTCCAACTGTTTCCATTTATAACTTTTCCACAGCTGTATTCGCTGTTGTTCCTTGGCTGTCCAGTCTACCTACTATGGACAGCCAAGGAACAACAGCATTAGGGCTAAAGATTATTTTATTTTGACTAATTGTAACACACTTTGAATATTCAAACCTTCTAGTCAAGAAATACTGTATTTTAGCCATAGCTGGTTTGGCTCAGTGGATAGAGTGTTGGCCTGCAGGATGAAGGGTCCCAGGTTCAATTCTGGTCAAGGGCATATGCCCTGGTTGTGGGCTCGATCCCCAGTAGGGGGTGTGCAGGAGGCAGCCAATCAATGATTCTCTTCATCATTGATGTTTCTATCTCTCTCTCTCTCCCTTCCTCTCTGAAATCAATAAAAATATATTAAAAAAGGAAATACTGTACTTTATTCCTAAATCTGTAGCATTGTGAAATAATATGTTTTGAACTCTTTCATTATTGTGATTTTTAGATCATTGAACATATTTCTAAACCCTGATTATTCCCATTCAAGTTACTTTTTGTTAAAGTCCATTAACCTTTAGAATTCTAACTGTAATGATGTTAAGTTAAATCATGGACTGATTTTCTCCTGTAATATATTAATAACAAGTGCTGGCGAGGATGTGGAGAAAAGGGAACTAGTACCCCGCTGGTGGAATGCAGATTGGTGTAGCCACTATGGAACAGTGTGGAATTTACTCAGAAAATTAAAAATGGAACTACTGTTTGACCCAGCGATCCCACTTCTAGGAATTTATCCTAAGAAGTCTGAAACACTCATCAGAAAGAATATTTGCACCCCTATGTTCATAGCAGTGTTATTTACAATAGCTAAGATCTGGAAACAACCCAAGTGCCCACTAGTAGATGAGTAGATAAAACAGCTGTGGCACATTACACCATGGAATACTATGCAGCTGTAAAAAAGAAGGATCTCTTACTCTTTGAGATAGCATGGAGGGACCTGGAGAGTATTATGCTGAGTGAAACAAGCTAGTCAGAGAAAGACAAATATCACATGATCTCACTTATAAGTGGAATCTAATGAATATAATAAACTGGTGAACAAAATAGGTCCAGAGACATGGAGGCATGGAACAGACTGACATATCTCAGAGAGGAGCTGAGAGGGGGATGGAGTTAGGGGAGGAGATGGGAAAAGATTAACCAAAGAACTCATATACATATATGCATAACCAATGGACACAGACAATAGTGTGGTGAAGGCCTGGGGTGGGGCAGGAGCTGGGAGGAGGGAGATGAAGGGGAGGGAAAATTGGGGGATATCTGTAATACTGTCAACAATAAAAATTTAGAAATCTCTTATCAGTTGTAGATTATAACCCATCATTGCTTCAGCAAAGCCAACTGAAGAAAACTGTGTTGTTTCTTACATTTTACCATAGAGATGATGCTCTTATTTCTTTTGTGTCTTAATAGTCAAGTGCTCTTTGGCATTGGTTTCTTTGGCTTCAATTTTTGAATGTAGGTTTAGTTGTTTCTCTTAATATCTACATAACTTATTTAGAAAGCATTTAGGCTACGAATGGTTCTTGTAACTGGGTCTTGTTTCTATTGATTTATCAAGTATATCCAAAATCTCTACCAGAGCTAAAATAATTTGGGGCCTAACTTTTCTAACTTTGGACCTGGGCGAGGACCCACAGTTTTTTCTCCTTTATTTTCATCTTCAAGGTTTTGTAGAAAGAAACCTCCATTAACTCGTAATCTAACTACAAAGTTAATAACATTCATAAACTTTTAAGGGGAGAAATGCATAGAAAGTTTGAGAGAGTAATAATTTAGCTAATATTACCAGGTAGCATGACTAATACTGTCAAAGGAGCAAAGCAAGAGAAAGACTGGCCCTCTTCCTTTAGATCAAGCATGTCAGTCTCACGGCAGGCAGGCCCGCATGTTTGATATGCTTGCTTTAGATCCATTGTTTCCATCATTTGTATATAAATATCTCAGAAAGCAGTGGGTCTAGTGGTTTCTTCCATGTCATATTGTCCAGTCATTTTACACATTTAAACTTCTAATCCAGGATTTAGGTTGATTCATTCAATCCATCAGCAAACGTTTATTGAATTTTTATTAGTGTTTAAAGCACAGCCATGGGCCTTTGAGAATGTTGTCTTTCCAATCAGCAGTTCTAATTGGATTGATAAATATTGATAATGCCAAACTAGAAATAAGTACCAAATGAATTATATTTGAGATAAGTGTTTGAAGGGTTTTAAAAATGGAGAGGTTGAGGGCCTATCCTTCAAGCCTAATTAGCATAAAGTCTTTCTCAGGAGGTTAGTCATTTGGTCACCAGCGATGTTCTGAGAACATATTCCTTTTGAAGAGGATACAAATTGTGTGTTTATTCATCTCAGGGATGAAAAAATATATTTAATAGAATATAGCATGTTGTCCTGTACTAGACAGTTTTCTTTTAAATCAGTAAAATTCACATAATGAAGTGGGAGAGGGGGACACTAACTTGGATGTTGGAAGACCTCGGTCCTTTGACTTGCTATGTGATTTGGCCTAACTCGGTTAAACTTCAATCTTTTTATCTGTAAAATTGGAATAATAAAGATGACTCTGCTTATGTGCATAGATTTATTGTGAGAAATTACAATTAAAATTGGCCAACTTTAATTAAATGCCTGTTATATTATGACATGGTGGTCATTAGGATACATTTTGGAGCTCCCTAACCTAGGAGAGTGAAAGTGCAAGTAGCAGTGCAGCTGAAGGCATTTTGTAAATTGTCAGTTACTATCTGGTTGTAAAGTGGCTTCTCCAAAACTGGACTGCTTTCTGGTGGCTTACAACACATTGTACACTTGTCCACCAAAGACAGCTCAGGCTGTTTCCTGTGTTCATTAAAATCTGCCCATCAGATTTTAATTTTCAGGTAGTTTTCTTATCTTTCTAGACAGACCTGATTTCTCCTCTTCTCTATGCCAATAGTTTATAAATTTTTTCATAGCAAAAGCGGAAATTTATGTTAAATTTTATTTATATGTGAACACAACTTGACTGCCTGAAATCAAAATCTTTATCATTTATCTACCAGATTTCACAATGTCTACTGTTAATAAAGGCACTCAGTAAAATGATTACCTAATTCAGTGAAATATATGAACTGTGGATCCTTAATAATGTCTTTTATTGGGTTTGATTTTTAGGTTAAAACTTCAACAACAAATTGTGAATATTGAAAATGCAGAGAAAGAGAAAAATGAAAATTCTGACCTGAAACAGGTATTCTATTTAGCAGACATTTTGCTTTATTTTTTTAAAGGGCTTTTTAAAATCTATGCCTTGAAGCTTATTTCATTTCAGGGTGTCCTCAAGGGCACATTAGGTGGGTGGGGTATTTGTGAGGGAGGATGTTTAGCATCCTCTGCCGCCCTATACTTTACTAAATTTGTTTAGTGGCCTTAACATTTATCTTCTTTTCTTTTAAGCACATCAGTAGTTTGCAGATCCAAGTGACCTCACTTACACAGTCAGAGAATGAATTGCTGAATTCAAACCAAATACTGAAGGAAATGGTGGAGAGGTTAAAACAGGAGTGCCGAAATTTAAGAAGCCAAGCGGAAAAAGCACAACTAGAAGTTGAAAAGTAGAGTTCGCTTTTTTTCTTTATGTACAACTATTTCTTTTCAATGATAATTCCACATTGAATGTGCTTTGGGAACTAGTTACAAACACCCTTTGACAATATACAGTAGTCTGAGGTAATACGTTTTTTATTTCTAGAGAATGAACTTTATAGACTTTTGAATTCTTTTAATAATAATAATAAGACATTTATGGAAGAAGGCCCTTTAAATTTCTCTCTGGCCATACTATTCTGAAAACCCTCAAAGAAAAACGTCTTTATTCATTGAGTAAAACAATATATTTTTTACTTCAAATATCTAAATTAGTCTTCTGAATGCCACATAGGTATTAAGTTTGGTTTTACTTGGGATGACATCTGTTTAATCCTGAGAGTTAATGTCCATGTTTTGCCTACATTCTTCTGACAGGACATTGGAAGAGAAACAGATCCAGTGGCTGGAAGAAAAGCAAAAGCTTCATGAACGTATCACAGACCGAGAAGAAAAGTATAATCAAGCTAAAGAGAAACTGCAGCGAGCTGCAATTGCCCAGAAAAAGGCAAGTGATTCTTATTAGAGTGATTTCTACAGAGTAAAACATAATTAACTATTTTAGGAAAATAAGATGTACAATGAAAACTGAGATTTTACTGGTTTAGTACTTAAATATGACATTTTGCTTTCAACCTTGCAGAGATAAATTGGGAAAATCCAAACTGCTCAACAGATTTATTTCTAAATTTTGTGTACAGGTCAGTTTTTCAGAGCCAACATGCATTTTTTCACAGACTGTTTTTCAGTGATCAAGTTTCTAGAACAGCCCACACAAGTCTTACTTAACTCATTCTGCCTGTTTCAGCTTAACTAATACTTGTAACATTGCTTTTGTGGTTAAAATGCTTTTTTGTTTCCAACTCAGGAATATAGGAGCAAGTACCTCCTTGCCCTAGGGGGTTCTAGTTCCTAGGAGGAACTAGAACCGCCCCGCCGCCGCAGCCACTTGCTCCTATATTCCTCCCCGCCGGCTTCTGAGACAGCCACGATAGTCCGACAGCCACCCTCTTTTTAAGTTTCCCTTTTACAGGCCTATTTTCCCCAGAACCTAATTTATTTTCTTATAAATAGTCCAGGGCATCCTAGAAATGATGTAGTGAGATAATTCACCTAAGGCAGTGATTTCAACTTTTTTTCTACTTCAACAAACCCAAGGAGTATAGCATGACCCCTTTAGTAACCACGACTCACTGTGGCAGTGATTTAGCAGTTATTTCAACAAAAGTGGTGCATGTGTGTTGGAGTTGGGGCTGATTTAATATGTCTCCATTTGATAAGTTCCCTTAGTCATGGCATTTGCTTTGGGAGGTAAGAAGGTCTGAGATGAGAGCAAGGTGCTTATAGGCATAGCCACAGCAGTGTCAATATCTGAAAGGTTAGCTGTTCACATTTGCATAAGAGAAGAGAACTATAAATTATTTACATATTTTGATTGGGAAACCTGAGGACACAGTTCCTAGTCACCTATTTATGTATTAGCTATAACTGCCAAATGCCTTCTGATAGTTATAACATGAGAAGTCCAAAAGTTATTACTTCCCTATGTCTTTGGATTCTGAATATTGCCTTTTTCTTCCCATAATGCTAAAAGTAGTGTGATATTGAGATTAGAAAGCAACATTTACAAATGGGAATTCCAGTGTTTTATACTCAAATATAAAGACTTGTGTTGTTGTTTTTCCCTTTGTATATCACTTTTTTTTCTTTCAGACCATGGAAGTACTGTGTATCCTATGGGTATTGCTGGGGTTTCAGTGCAGTTTATTATGGCTTGGGATGATCTTAGAAAGTATTTATGCTTTCTTGTACTGTTTGAAGCCTAGAAGCCTCTGAAGCCAGATGTTAGCTGGAAATCACTAGAAATTATAAGAGCTGATTTGATCTTTCACAGAGAAATTTTTGTGTTGAGGTTTTAGAGAAAAGTATCTTAGAGAAGATCAGATTCTAATTGTTGAGATTAGTTTGGGTTGACTTCTTTTGGAGCACAAGTGACATCCAGTGGTGAGAGAGATTATCAACTAATCACAGGTATACCAGAAAGAGAGAAGGTTTTATTTAAGAAGCCTGCAAAATAACCCTTTCGTTAATATTGTGACCTTGTATGAATTATTTTTCTATTGTAATGCCTATCAAGTAATGGGTGTGAACATAATAAATATCCATTTCACTTTTCAAAATGTGTGGATTATGGTTTGAAGTCATAGAAATTATTAAGCTCAACTGAGTGAATAATTATGACCCAGATGTGTTCCATCACGTGGGACACTGCCCTAAATACTGACAACTTTTAAGTAGATACAATTTTAGGGCTGGGAGGACTTTAGCACTCAGAGATAGTCTTTATAGATTAGGAACCTGAAGTTGTAGGTAGCCAAGATCATTTGACTACTAGAATCATTGCCATGACTAAAACCTACATCTTCCTATTCTCAAGCCTGTGCTCTTTTTGCACCGTTACTCTTTTAATTTCCCACTTTCTTGTATTCCAGATGCTTTGTTTTTCTCTTCTTGGTAGCCATAATACACATAAGTATTATTTTCTATGGCAGAATAATCACTAGAAAAAGAATTTAACTCAAACCCTATACTGCTTCTATATGAAAATTTTGGCTGTAAGATTAAATAATGATTCATAAGAGTGCAACAGATTTTTGGATCCTTTAAATGACACAAATCATAAGTTTCTTATGCATTAAGATGAAAATAAGTCACAAAATATTAACTCCAGGGCAGAAATCATAATCCTTTAGAGTTACTTTCCTGTGAGAGGTTCTTCTAGCTGGGGAACAGCAGCTTTATTTTCCCCCAGGCTGGATAAGATGGCTCACTGTTTATTTGTGATTCCAACCTCCTAAGCACAAAGCTTGTGTCATTTCTGGTAAGTGTTTCTGGTAGAGTCTTTGGTAATAATATTTGCTGTGATTTGTTTGGAAAAGCTTGACCAGGCACCTCGAGTTGGGAGGCTCTTCTTTATCGCTTCTCCACACATTGTTAAAGTGCGACCATACAGAGAGATCTCTTGGTATGAACACAATGAGTTGTGCTTTTCCTTTTGAAGCACTTGAAGTGACAACTCGTCATTTTTATTCTAAGGTATATCTCTCTGAAATAAGTCTTGGTTAGATACTGTTATGACTGGCTTATAAAAAAAATGCACCATAGGCTCGAAGTTATAAAATATCTGTTGACTGTGTTGTGCAGCCTAGAGTTATGCCGAGGGGAAAATAAATGCCAGGATTGACTCCTGCTCTGATGACCATATAACCTAATTGGAGAAATAAGGTAACATGCAATACCTAAAGAATATTATCACTCCCTGGTGATCTGTGTGCACACGAAAGTTTCAGAACTAGCGTGCCAGAGAGAGGAAATCTTGAAGACAGGGAGGCCAGTTAGGAAGCTATTATACAGTGAGGCCTTGACTTACGAGTTTAATTCGTTCCATGATGGAGCTCCTAACTCAAATTACTCGTATGTCAAATCTTAAAAAGTGAACGAGTGAGACACGTGATGCTGGGCTGATGTTGTGGCGTTCATTGTGACGTTCGCTGTGCCAACTAGCGGTGGGGTATCTGAAGCTGGCTCGTAACTGGAATTTTAGCTCGCAACTCAAAGCAAAAAATTGGCCGAGAGACGGCTCCTATCTCGAAAAACTCATTAGTCGGGACACTCGTAAGTCAAGGCCCCACTGTACTAAACTTAAAATGAAGTAAGATGTTTGGAATTTGGGCTTGGGGTACAGGAATGAAAATGAAGGGTGACTTCCAGAAGTATTCTGAAGGAATTAAAATAGCATGGTATTGGCATAAGGATAAACATATTGACAAACAGAGCAGAAGAGAGACCAGAAATGGACCCACAAGAATATGAACGCCTGGTTTACCACAAAGTATCACTGCATTTCAATAGGAAAGGATGGTGCTTTTTTAAAAGTGTGGTGAATCAGCCCTGACCAGTTTGGCTCAGTGGATAGAGCGTCAGCCTGTGGACTCAAGGGTCCCAGGTTCGATTCCGGTCAAGGGCATGTACCTTGGTTGCAGGCTCATCCCCAGTAGGGAGTGTGCAGGAGGCAGCTGATTGATGTTTCTCTCTCATATCGATGTTTCTAACTCTCTATCCCTCTCCTTCCTCTCTGTAAAAAATCAATAAAATATATATTTTTAAAAAATAATAAAAAAATAAAATAAAAATAAAAGTGTGGTGAATCAGTTGGTTATTATTAACCAACCATGTTAGATTAAAAATGAATCACAGACACAAATGTAAAAAGTTAAAAAAAATTAAGCTGCTAAAAGAAAACAGGGAGATGATCTTAAGATCTTGGTAGAAGTAAAGATTTCTTAAACAGGACATAAAAAGCACTAACCATAAAAGAAATGGTTGATAATTTGGACTTTATTAAAATTAATAACTTTTAAAAAACACAAAATGACACCCTTAAGAGAAAGAAAATATTATCACAGACTAGGAGAATGTCAGTCTGTAGTGTATACAGGGTGGGCAAAAGGAGGTTTACAGTTGGCTGTATGGGAAATAATAGAATAATAATACAAGAACAGACTGTTTCACATACAACTGTAAACCTCCTTTTGCCCCATGCTGTATATCTGACAAAGGATTCATATTCTGAATATATAAAGAACTCCAACAAATCCAATAAACAGATTATGCAAAAAAAAATTTTTTTAAAACAGGCAAAAGACTGAGAGAGGCACTTCACAAAAAAGTGGTATCCAGATGGCCAATATGCATAATCACCCTGATTAGATGTCAGGAAAATGCAACCAAAACTACATTGACATACTCTCCTACTCCACCAAAAGAGCTAAAATATAAAAGACTGACCACACCAAGTGTTGACAAGGATGTAGAGCAGTCGGAACTCTCATGTATTGCTGGTGGGCTTGTAATTAGTAGAACCACTTAAGAAAACTGGCAGTATTTACTAAAGCTCAAACATGTATACTCTATGACTCACTCCTGGGTATATTCTCAAGAGAAATGAGTACATATGTCCACCAAAAACATGTTCAGAAAAACTTTATTCATAGCAGTCTCAAAATGGGAACATTCAAATTTTCATCAGAAGAAGAATGTATAAAAACGTGGTATCTTTGTGAAATGGATGACAGCATAACAATGGAAAAGGACTGTGACATGTAATAACATTACGTACACATATAAAGTGCTGAACAACAGTAAAAATCCAGATACAAAAGAGCTTATACTGTGTGATTCCTTTCTTTGACCTGGGCAGGTGGATGGATAGACATTGTGGTTCAGAACAGAAGAGTGGTTCCTCTGCCAGCGTGGAGGGAGGAGGCACAGGCTAGTATTCTGAGTGCGGGAGGATGGGAGGCATTGGGAAGCATGAGGCAGAATACCCGTAGCAGTCAGTTCCCAACTGGACATAGCCAAGGTGACCCTTAACAGTGGACTGGGTAAATATAAAAAACTATGTAGCCCTAACCGGTTTGGCTCAGCGGATAGAGCGTTGGCCTTCGGACTCAAGGGTCCCAGGTTCGATTCCGGTCAAGGGCATGTACCTTAGTTGTGAGCACATCCCCCGTGGGGAGTGTGCAGGAGGCAGCTGATCGATGTTTCTCTTTCATCGATGTTTCTGACTCTCTATCCCTCTCCCTTCCTCTCTGTAAAAATCAATAAAATATATTTAAAAAAACAACAACTATGTAATATTCATTAGTAGAATACAGGATGCAGCAATGAATGAACTGTACCTGTAAGCAATAGCATGAATAATTTTCACAATATTGAGTGAAAGAAAAAAGCCATTTGTAAGAGAATGTACACTATGATTCCATTCATGTGAGGTTCAAAAACAGGCAAAACCTTAACTATAGCTTTGGAAGTGAATTAGGTTACCTTTTCAGAGGACAGAGTGGATAGAGATTGACAGCAGGAAGGGGGGGCACTTCTGGTTTAGCAGTGTTGTTGATTTGTGAGGTAATAACACCAACATTTGCTTTGCAGTTTGACATTTTGCCTAACAATTTATGTTCTATGCATTTTTCTGGAAGTCTGTTATACTGGGGGGGAAAAGGTAAGAAAACAAATACCTAATGTTCTGTAACTACTAAAGAGTATGGAACATTTATAAGTGTTTTCCTGAAAAAACAAAAAAAACCTGTTTTATAAAACTGAAAATAATTGTACTTGTTTTCATATACTACTTTTGCATTATATATGGATTTTTGCATATTATTAGAAAAATTTCACTTTGTAAAGTTTTTTATTTTATTTTTTTAGTATTTAGAAAGATATGCTTTTATACTGAAATGCGCTCATAATCTATGTTAGCTTTCTGATCCTTTAATTTACCGTTTTGGTAGCAATTTATGAATTGCAAACATTTTTTAACTTTAAATTTTGGTTAACCTTTTTTTTTTTTAATACATGATATCTTCTGTAAAAACCAAGAGCTCATGATTCCTTATCTGGCACCAGGCAAACTTGTTAGTAAAGTTTGACTTCTTAGTTTTTAGATTTTTTTTATTTGCAGCAATTTAGTTATTGATACCAGTTTTCTTGTTTGGCATTCATAATAGTTCTATTTGTCACACTGAGAATATGAGATATATCTGTGGTTTATTATCTTTGCAATTTTCAGTAAGACTCAAGTCTGCTAATCTTGGTTCCTAGTAGTGACTAAAAATACTCATCTCTAAATAAAATTGTTTTGGTGAGTAAAATATTCACTATTATATAGTTTTGTTCAAATAGGAAAGAAACCATGTATTTACACACTTGCTCATCTTGTTTCTTTATAGAGAAAATCTCTTCATGAAAACAAATTGAAGAGACTACACGAGAAAGTGGAAGTCTTGGAGGCAAAGAGAGAAGAATTGGAAACAGAAAATCAGGTGTTAAATAGGTAATGTGTTTATATGTATGTATATATATACCCCATGTGGTCATTTTGATATTATAGAACTTGGTTTCTGGGCATAATGCACTTTGTTTTCTTTTAAAATATACATTTAAAAGAATTCTAAAACTATTCATTATACTTCTAATTTATTATTCCTTTTTTCTCTCCCTCCCCCCTCCCCCGCCCCCCACCCTAGACTAAATATTCCTTCAAACCAAAAGGTATCTAACACATGCCAGTATGGTTGGGCCTGGAAGGAAAGGCTGGTCACTGGCTTTGGCAGCCAGGGGCAGTGTGAGTTCTTGCTGTTGTGACAATACAGTGGTAGTGATTGCATAGTATAAAATTGTGGCCACAATTTGGATCAAAGATCAGTTCTTGATTGGTGTGGTAAACTATTACTGGGCTATGACTTGTGGTTTTTCATTTACACCGAAGCACAGCTAGTAATTTTCACAGTAACATTTTTGAGCAGAGAAGATTTACCATATGAAGTGGTAGAGGCATTGTATGACTCATTTGATTCAAGTTAATAAAAAAAACCCCTGCAAATTCAGCTAATTAATGGTAGCCTTCAGCTTTCAGACAGTATCAGACTTTTCTGTAATGGAAATTGCCTATGATATCAAGCAGTGATGTTTAATAATGTGCCCTGGTCTTCTTGGGTATAATTACCAAAATGTGAACAGTTGGTTTTTTTTTTATAAAAACCAAGAGGTTTCTAGACTGGAATGAATGCCAACTTTATAATACTCTGTTCCAAAGTAAGATGCCACCAAATTCATTCTAAAACAAAATTCAACTTACTACCTCTCATAACCATTAACTTGGAAATTTGATCAATTCCAGATTAGGCAGCTGTGGCACAGGTTATCTAGAACTTTGAGTGATTTTGAAACTTTATTTGACTACTGATGTGACTGATGGTCAGAAAACTCATGTCCAAAAAGATTTGCAAAGGCCTGAAAAGCTATTTTTTTTCATGTCATTTTCCCCTAAAGTTTGGACTTCACTTATGTCACTAGCTATATTTTTAAAAATTAAGTTGAACAATATGAAATTCCCTATATTTGACCATAGTTCACCTCAAAAATGGCAATTTCATAAGATTCAAGCTAGTGTTTTTTGTATTCTGTTTGATTCCTTCTGTAAAATAAGGCATCCTTTGGGCTTAAGTTGTTTCCTTTTAGTTTCAGGAGTCATGGGCTTGGGGAGTGGAGTAGAAATGAAAATAAAAGTATCAAGAGTTTTTTATTAATTGGCAAATAAAACTTTAAAATGAACTAATAGCCTGCAATGCTATCGTAACAATAATACATCCTTTCATATCTGTTTATCTTTCTTGATAGAATTTTATATACTGGGTGTCCCAAAAATATGTATACACACTTTGAATGATTATGAAGTGAGTGTTTAACATACAGTTCATTTTCAAAATTTAAAATAATCTACAGAAATGAAAAATTTTTTTTGACAATGCCTGTTTTCAGACTGATGACTGTTCTGGTCCAGGCACTGCTGATAACATGAAACAATGGAATTGCAAACACCAAGATCATTTCATTTGGTATTTGTGCACCCTCAATTTTATTGACTGTTTCCAGTTTTGTACCGTAAACTTTATCTTTTATGTATCCCCATTAAAAAAAAAGTCTAGTGGCACTTTGGGATAAATTTTCTTTGTTCAAAGCTTAGTCTAGCTTCACCCATTATTACAAATCAGTTCAACCTTGGAGTAAAAATTAAATGAGTTATCAGCGTTAAAGTGTGTATACATTTTTTGGGGACAGCCTATATATTAAATACAGATAAACCTTATAATTTAGAAATCCTTCTCTTCCTATTTAAACTTATGTATTAAAGAACGGACACTTTTTTTTTTCTCTTCAAGGCAAAATGTTCCATTTGAAGAATATACAAGGCTTCAAAAAAGACTAAAGGATATACAGAGAAGACATAATGAATTTCGAAGTTTAATTTTGGTTCCTAACATACCTCCAACAGCATCCATCAATCCTGTTAGCTTGCAGTCATCAAACATAATTCCAGGCATGGAGCTAGCCTTTCCTCCTCATATGCAGGTATGAGCATTTATTTTAGGGAAAAGTTTAGGCAGATGTTTCTATACATGTTTACCAGTTTATATACAGAGTTAAAAACTCAAATCTTTCTTTAACAGAAATATCCTGAGAAGCAAAGTGGATATTAATCTATTTTATCCTCTAGTGATAGTGCCAAGAGTAAAATCTCCTATTAAGAAATTTATTTATTTATATTTTATTTTTTTAAAATTCTCACCCAAGGATATTTTTCCATTGATTTATAGAGAGAGTGGAAGAGAGAGAGGAAGAGAGAGAAATATTGATGTGAGAAAAACACATTGTTTGCCTCCTGCAGCACCCTGACCAGGACAGGGCCAGGGAGGAGCCTGCAACCGAAGTACGTGCCCTTGACCAGAATCGAACCCAGAGCCCTTCAGTCCATATGCCAACGCTCTATCTACTGAGCCAAACCTAGTAGGGCCTATTAAGCAATTTAAAAGAAGGACTTGCCCTGGCCGGGTGGCTCAGTTGGTTGGAGCATTGTCCCGTACACCAAAAAGTTGTGGATTCAATTCCGGTCAGGGCACATACCTAGGTTGCAGGTTCGATCCTGGTCAGGTGCGTGAAGGAGGCAACTGATCAATGTTTCTCTCTCACATCGATGTTTTGCTATGTCTCTGTATCTACTCTCACTTTTCCCCCTCCCTCCCTCTCTTCCTCTCTCTTGAAAATCAATAAATATATCCTTGGGTGAGGATAAAAAAAAAGGAAGTTGATTGATGAATGTTTGAGTAATAACACTAACTACTACTGAGCATTTACTAATGCACTGCACTATGCATTTTCCATACAATATTTTATGTAATCCTAATGAAAAATGCTTTGAGGAAAGGTATTATTATTTCCAATTTACAGATGAGAAAACTGAGTCAGAAAGGTGAAATGACTTTCCTAAGGTCATAGCTAATAACTGACAGAGTTATGTCACTATTGCAAAACCTGGGCTAATTCACACTGTACTAGGTCCTTGAGATACTGAAGTTATCAAATTATTTGGATGATTTTCAGAAGATGAATTAATAATTAATTACATTTTATAATGCCATGAAGTTTTAGTTACAGAATTGAATCTCAGACCAAGAGCTTTGTTTATAATAAACTAGAGGCCCAGTGCATGAATTCATGCATGGGTGGGGTCTGGCTGGCCCGCCCTGATCAGGCCCCATCAGGCCGGGCTGGCAGGGGGGAGGGGACGCAGGAGGTTGGCAGGCCAGCCCACCCCCTGGTTGAACTCCCAGTGAAACTCCTGGTCGAGGGGACAATTTGCATATTAGCCTTTTATTATATAGGACTAGAGACCTGGTACATGAAATTCATGCAGCTCCTGGCCTGATCCCCCTAACTGCCTAACTGTGCTCCCCTCCTGGCTTGATCCCCCTAACTGCCTAACTGTGCTCTCCTCCTGGCCTGATCCCCCTAACTGCCTATCTGCTCTCCCCTCCTGGCCTGATCCCCCTAACTGCCTATTTGCTCTCCCTTCCTCTCTGCACCTTTTGGACCCCCGGTGTGCAGGTATGCTGAGAGCTCTCCACCGTGGCCCTGCCCCCGTCCTGATTGGTTGTTACATGACGGCATCCCGGCCAATTTGCATATTAGTATAGATTGCTATTAAACTCCAGTCTTATTAGAAAATTGTCGTATAAGTACATCTAGACCCAGCATGAGTATTTTCTAATTAACTCCCTGGCGAATTTTATACCTAGAGAAGGACAGATTTGGGGTTTTGCTTTACAGCCAGAGCTTGAGGCAGGAGAGATGCCTGGTCAGACTAGTCAATAGTCTGGCCCATGCTGCTGTGTTCTTAGATGGCTAAAATGGCCATCCTTGCTCTGTCATATGTGCAGGCCTGAACAAAAGAGGACTGAGGCTGCTGCCCAAGTTAGTTTTTCACCAGTTTTTCTAAGTCTCTTTTTCTGAGCCTTTTCTGTATTTTTTCTTTTTTTCTGTGCTTTTAAGGAGGAACAACATCAAAGGGAACTCTCTCTACTTCGTAAAAGACTAGAAGAACTAGAAACAACACAAAGAAAACAACTAGAGGAACTTGGATCACCTGGGGAATGATGTTTTTGGAGGAAAGGGATGAAATCAGTGACCCAATAAAGCTTGAAGTTTTAACATATGTGGCATTTAGATACTTTATTACTGTTTGCCAAAACCCTTGAATTTGCCTCAAGAAAAGTACCAGCTACATGCTGTAGTGCATGTAAGTCGGGATTTTAAGGTTATACTAAAGACAAGTGAAACATTAAAACAGCTTTAGAGATAGAGTATTTATCAAAAATCTTTTGAGAATGGTATAAATAAATGGAGCTAATTTAATTGAAGAATCAAATTTTTAAAATATTTTATTAATTTTACTTAGTTGAATTTTGGGGGCATGTTGCCTAAAATATGCCCATGTTGAATTTCTTCTTCCTCATCTTTGAGATGTTTGGCAATAACAGGGTCAGTAAACATTTTCTGGTTTACTATATACGAGTTATAAACCTCTAGTTCTTGAAAAAAGATGACAGTTTTAAAGTCAGCGTAAATAATACAACTTAAAGATATCTAAATATAAAACACTACCTTTTTTAAAATCTGTGTGCACATAATTTATTAAAGAGCTTAATAAATATTTTTTTCTATCTAGCTGTATTGTCTTTTGTTGGATTTTTTTCAACCATATAGTGTGTATTTAGCAATATAGATCATATTGATTTTGACTTCTGAGATAGAATAGAAAATAATAAGGTTCAAATAATTAAATACTGTGGCTTTATAAAACAAGGGCCATTCATTGTAAAACTTGACCCCAGTGGAGTCCCTTTAGGCAGCGGTTCTCAACCTGAGTCTCGACCATCGGAAAACGCATATAGCATATCAGATGTTTACATTACGATTCATAACAGTAGCAAAATTACAGTTATGAAGTAGCAACGAAAATAATTTTATGGTTGGGGGTCACCACAACATGAGGAACTGTATTAAAGGGTCGCGGCATTAGGAAGGTTGAGAACCACTGCTTTAGAGGTATCATTGGTATTTAACTTCACCTCCCACTGTGTTGGATCTAACCAAATTACCATAAATGTTTTATTTCTGTGCATCCCTAAGTGTGCCATCGTTTGCTTTTTAATGTGACATCATCCTTTGAAGGAATTCTGCTGGAATAACTTCACATCAACAGGGTAAAACTCAAGTCTGCCAAACCAAGTGAAATGTCCACTACCCAGGAGGCTTCATGATCAAGAGTTTTAAGTTGATAGTGGAGGCCAGCAATGTAATTGAGCAGCCCTTAGCATCATTTAGAAGATATGAGATTTACTTACTACATAATACAGCTACTTATTCACATAGAGTATATGGTGACATCTTGTTCCTGAAAAGTAAATGATTTCCCTGGATCCACTTTGTATAATAATTTTTAAAATCTATTATAACTAGAAAACTTGAAGGAAAAAAGACAAGAACAGTCCATATTTACATCAAAATGTTTATTTTTGGATATAGACATTTAAAACATTCATCTCCAAGAACAGCTTCAATCAGGTATACAATAAGAAATAGACTCTAAATCCCTATTACGGAAAAGGTAACAATTTTTAAGTGCTGCTGTAGACACTAGTGTTAGGAAAAAAAAGTTTATAAATGGTTTTGCACCAAAAAAAATAGTCAAAGAAACTTAAAAATATAAATTGTTTGCAGTTTGTTTCTCTGTTGCTGTTTAATGTAGATCCAGTGACTGATTGTCTCCAGCACATGTCTAATTTGGCCATTTACTGCATTTGGCTAATGGGACCCAAAAATGTGATCTAGATAGTGCTTTTCACTGGAGGATTGACAAACACGCTACATATATTAGTGAATCTTCACGCCACCTCAGTGAGGTAGGATAGAAATATTATACAGAAATTGAGGCACAAAGAGGTAAGTGACTTGCCCAAAGTTCCCAGCAGCAGTTCCTGGAAGCGGAGGTGAGTCTCCACACAGGACTCGCACCACAGAGCTGGACAGGGACATCCTCATGGAGCTTTCACTAAGTAGTCAGAGAAAGCTGTAGCTGTTCCTTTGAGTTTCCTTAGCATTTCTGTACCCTAAAGAAGGGGAAGTCTTTTGGGCAACTCTCCTACCGTTGGCTCTCAACTCTCCTGCTACTGTTCTCTTACAGACGCTTTCACATCAAGACTGTAGCAGCCTTAGATAGGGGCCAGACCTCTCACCTTAATACTTGTAAGTAACCTATTTGGTAGTTTTTTGAGGTGTGTCCATTGAACAGACAATGGCGAAAAGCGACGGATTGGGAAGGTACCTGTCAGGGCAATAACTGCTTATTTTCTCTGACAGTTTGTTGAGTTGTCACCTCTGACTCTTTACCAGATATTGAGGAGCAAGAGAAATTGCATTTATCTAAGACAAATTCACAGTTAATCCTGATATCCCATACAGTGTTGGCAAGTGATTTTAAGGAATGTGTGATCAATGTTGTATTTGCTAAGTGAAGAAATGCCTTTCCTCAGTCTGGGAAGTGGAGCACCAAGGGTAGAAGGTGCCCCAAGGAAAGTCTGAGAGTTGCCAATTACACTTTCCTTCTGACTGACTAGGAGGAAAACACAGTGGTATTAAAATTGGTCATAAGCAGCAAAAATTCAGGAATAGAAATCATCAATAAAAAGACTACAGTGTAAACTGGATAGGAATTCTTTAAAAAGAAAGGCATGGATAAAATAAGTATTTTTAATTCTTTCTCTTGTGAGGAATACTTTCAAAAAGTACATAGTAAGACTAAGATACCAAGTTTTATACTAATATTTTTCAGGCCTTGGGCCTCAAATATATATATATTCATATATAATACTCCAGTGTGAACAGCAATTTCATGAAATGTAAAATGTATCTTTTCTTTTTTTTTTTTTGAATCACACACAAGTATTTATAACCACAGGGTTCACTAGAACTCTAAAGCAAGGAGACACTAGGATAGAACTGTAGGATTAGGGGAGTGAGTTACTCTTCCACAGATCTGATCGAAGTTAACTAATGATTTTTCTTAAACATCCACCATGTCCACCATCAAATACATTTAGTTTGCAAAAAATAAAATGAGACAAAGTGTCTGGGTAAAATGCTGTTGCATTTCCATGAAGCCTGTTGCTCCTTGCTTTAGAGTCCCTTAGTGAAATGGAGGCGAGGTGGATGGAGTGACCACTGAAAAACACAGCCCTTTCAACAATGTTGCAACACTGTTAGTTTTTGGTTTAAAAACACACACGCACACACACTCACAAATGCTAAGTGTACACACTACCAAATTCTGCAGCCAGCTTTTCCAAGAACTACCGGGGAAAGTTTCAATGCTGCGAACCTTCCAGGTTGCCCTAACACCTCCACCTTGTTTCCAATGTACTTTCACATTCTGTTTCAATCACTGGCAGCGTCCCTTTTCTGCAGAGCTGCAGTGTAGTCACAAGTGGTACATAACTAGTTTTCAAACAAAACCACTTGTATCATTGTGCTTAAGTGGAGACTGAGTTACAATACTGACACTTGCTTACTGGCCCCGTATTCTCTGTAAACAAGGAGGCTGTTTGCAACAACCACTTCAGCTCTATTTACAGAAGGGTTCCCTGTACACACACAGGCACAATAGTTGGTATGCTTTCTAAAAGCTGTGCATGTGCCTTGGTCTCTTACAGACAGTGCTCAGAGTGGAACCTATGTGCAAACTTAAAAAATTAACGACACAGAGTAGCTCAAGCAGCCATTTTGCTCCCAGGTCGTCTGAAGAACTTTGCCAGATTAAGCCAGTGCTCACATCCACTTGCATTTCTTCTTTTCATCAAATAAGACTTTTACATGCAAGAGTTGTTTCTGAGCTTCTTCCAGCCCTCGTTCTCTTTCTAGTTTATTTAGAATCTGTTGACAATTAGAACAGTTATTTTAGATATTGTGGTTTTATCATTACAATTCTGGTTTCTTTTTCTTTGTGCATTCCTGATGCTGAGTGGTAAAATCTGTATGAAGCAGATGCCGACATTTTCTTCGATCATTTACATACTCACTTTGCAAGTTGTTTTGCTAAGTCATTATCACAGGATCAACAATACTTTGGCTTAAAATAGAAACTGGAAAGAAATACCAACTGTTTGCTTACAAATATGGGGCCAGACCTCCAAGGCCCTGTTTTATGCATTATGTCACAGCCATTCCAAGCACAGCAAGCATTTCTGGGCAGCCAACATGCAGGCAAGTATTTCTTCTTAAATGCAGCAGGCAGGGGCATCCTGGTTAGAGATGACTCTTTCCCTTCCCTCCCCTCCCATCCTGGGCAATCTAGTCCCTCTCCCATTCTCTCCCCTCCCGCCCCTCCCCAGTGCTTCCCTTCTAACCCCTGGCCCCTGGAAAGAGGGATGCTTATCATGTTTAAGGAACTCATTGCCTCTACCCTACCTTAGCTCTTCACTTGATCTTCAAGTAGCAAATGGACTTGGTGAGCTATTCTCACCATTGACATGGATAGCCTGTCCCAGCATGACTGAGTGGGGGGAATCAGGGAAGGGGGAATTAACACATATTTGGAAACAACACATCTGATGACTGTGTGAATTCCCAAAAAAAAAAAAAAAATTCAGATTAAGGAGAATTAATCAAGGATAATGGTTTATTGAAATAGCTACTTAAGTTAGAAAATGTCATACTTCCATTTAACCATTGAATACAGAATTTAGGCGATTTGACAAGCTTAGCTTTCATTTTAGCAGTTTACAATCAAGCATAAGCTGGCACCATTTAATAGGACCACTACTTACTCATCAGAGTTAACGTTAACTTGAGTCAATGTGGCTGTAGGCCCCATAAACTCATGTAAGTTCAGGCTGGTCCGAAGGTGGGCCATAAAGCTACGGGGCAGCAGCCATGTGCAGGGGCTGGCGAGGAGCCAGGATCCCCCATCAGACAGGCCCCCTGGCCTCCCGTTTTTGCCATTTGGGATGCCAGAGCTGAGGCCTATTGAAGGCTTCAGAACCAAATCCTGGGGACTGATTCAGATCAATATTTTAAAATGTCATTTAAAATCTTACCTCATCAAAATATTTTACGATGTATTTGTAGATTTCTGTCAAGGCCACTTCTTCATTAAATTCATTTTCATGTTTCTTAAAGAAAGAAAGGCTTGTTGAGAGATTCTGATATGACTTTAAAAAAAAAAGTAACCAAATGTTTTAATTCTACTTTCCAACAATACCTTAGATTCCTGAGTTAAGAATTCTTCCATTTCTGAAGGTGACAATGGAGGCAAATCCCTGATTGCTTTGTAATAAGATTTTACTTCCTCTTTGTAGGTTGGGATATCCTTGGCATAGAGAAGTTTATTAGTTGGTGCTTCCTAAAAAAAAAAAAAAAAAAGACGAAGAAAACAATGATCACCCCAAGAGTGAAAACCGTGGGGAATTTATGACAGTAACGCAGCTGACCCTCCACACTGCTACTGCCTGGCCACGTGTCCCTGCACAGGCCCTCCTCCGTGTTGCTGAATGACTGACTGCTATCCAGATAGCTCTGGTGAGTCACTATTATTTTCAGGCAGATTAAATGCTAATATATTCTGCCTTCCTCTCATAAAGGAACTAAAATTATTATTTTTGCATGATTTGAGTTACTGTAACAATGGAACTTATTTCAATCATACTTCATTACTAATGGCTGTAAAAAGCCTGAATTAAAACATTTGCTCTCCTCCTCACCCACCAGGGAATTTTGGCATTTATAAAAGATCTGATTGTAGGTCTGATTGAGCCCTTTATATAACCATGAAAGTGGTAAGTAGCTGGCAGTGGTGGATTTTTTTCTGCTTGTCCTGTTTATTTTAATAGATCTATCAGTGTCCTCAGGGAAGCAAGGGGTCATTAGTATTGGTGGATCTGATATCTGATTTTGCAAAAGTTCCTTGGCAATTTGAGTGTTTTTATGTAATTATAACTGATAATGTTAAAAAATAAGCGATTTTATTTTAAAAGTCATTATTTTTCACAAAATTTTAAAAAATTCTACTCGAGGAAGATAGATGAGTTACTAACAGGGCCAATGCCCCAGCACATTTAAAAATGTATCAATGGCTTGAATCACTCTGAAGGATGCCTACACAGAGATGTGTTTCACTTGTCAAGTTTAAGTAGAATCCACAATCATGCAATTATTCACTAAAGATTTAGCTGGGCAGGCATTGAGTATAGAAAGGTGAAGAAGACTGGAACCTGCTCTTTAGAAGCTTACAGTCCAGTTGGGAAGACAAACTGACACAGTGCTTACTATGCCAGTAACCAGGAGCAGGTGGACTGTAAAGAAAAAGACTGCAGAATTGGGCAAATCAGGGATCATAATAACTTTGTGTGATGTTAGGCAAGACTTGTCACTTCTCAAAACATCAATTTCCGCATCTATAAAATGAGGGTACTATCAACTACCTTATGTGGGTCTTATGAGGATTCACTGAAATATACCAAGAACATAGTAAGTAATGGATAAACCAAGCTAATTTTTACTTTGAATAAATAAGCACTTACGTGCCTTTCGGTCTGTTTTATGCTAAAAGAACTTTATTGGTCAAGTGAAGAAAGTGTGGGAACTACATCAGGACAAAGTTTACAAAGTAGGTATATTCAGACTGATCGGAGTCTCCTATAGTTTCTGGTACACGTTAAGAAATCATGTTGAAAGAAAAATGTTTGTGAGTGAATGAATAAGTAAGATTTTACTTAGACAGGTATGAGACAGGAAAGAGATGAGCAAAGGGATGTGAAAACAAGTTCATGGTAAACTTGGGAAAAGTAAAAGCTGTAGAATAGACGGTACATGGAATGTACAAGAAAATGATGAGACCAGAAAGAGACTTGAGGCCCAATCAGGAGGGGCTGTGGTAGATAATGGAAGATATCTACACATTTCTTTACATAAGAGACTGACAAGATGAGATTTGTGTTCTGGAAAAATAACCTGAGATGGAAAAGCTGGGGAGATGAGATGGACAGCAGGGCAAGGACACAGTGAGGAGGCAATTATCCCTGTGGAGAGGGGTTGAAGGGATGGGGCAGAGGGATGAGAAGAAAGGGATAGACACTGTAGAGACCGAGAGAATAGAAGCCATCTGGGGATAGGGTGGGGAGAAGGAACCTCTTTCTGAGGGAGAAAGGAGGAGTCGAAGATAATGCCGAGGATTCTACCTTGAGAGACCAGGCAGCGTTAGGAAAACAAAAGTAAACACAGGTCTGTTTCACAAAAATAGGGTGACGGTGAGTTTAGACGTAGACTAGGATCTGAAGCACCTGTGACGCATCGATCCCGGCGCTCTTAAAGGCCTTCTACCCGAGACCCACTGCTCAGCTCTAAAGATTTTCTCAAATCCATCAGGTTCAGGACCCGCTCAGTTTAATATGCTGGGTGCTTGAATGGGACCAAAACATCGCTTTCAAAGTTTGCTCTGTATTTTTATCTTTCTTTGCTTTCTTAGGGCTTTTGCTCAGCAAAGAAAACCATAGTGAAAACAATATTGATGTTTTGATCATAAATAGACAAACTGATAATGTTAGAGACCTTGGGTAAGGTTTTCCCCACACACAAGTTGTTATATTCAAGTAGACTCTTTTTAGGTATATTCAGATGGAATTAATATGGGCCAATTTCAGTAGTTTCATACTTTGGATTTATAGCTTATTAGTGTCTGCAGAATGTTTTATACTTTGTGGTAAAGAGTTCTGCAGTAGGGTTGGGATAATAATCAACTATTTTGATTTTCACTTAGAAAAACTAGATTAAAATGGAAATAAATGAGACAGATTTTAAAGAAATTTTCAGTGACATTGTTGACTATTTCTTTTTAGCTGATGTAATTTAGACCAGTTCTTTATTATTTGAATATTTTCAAGAAAGAGTGCTCAGACTCATGGGAGTACATACAAGGCATACTAAAGCTGGCCTCACCTTCCCGAGTTGCTGCTCCGTGAGAGAAAACGCGTCCATGAATGCCTGGGCGATCACTGACAGACAGCCATCTATGTGCGGCGTCTTCTTAATGTCAAAGACGAACTGGGGGTTCTTCAGGATGTTGACCCAAAAGCGAAGAGGAAGGCTGTTCCGAGAGAGATTTCTTTTCAAAAACTGCCATCCCTATGACGGGGGTACTCTGTTCCCCAGTTTGTAGAGGGGCGGGTTTGTCCCTGTTATTGAAGGATGCAAGTCTGCTCCGCTGAGAACAAGAAAGGGCTAAACTGACAGAGCTCCTGAGGGAGGACTGGTGGAGGAGTCTGAGGTGATATTGACAAGACACATTTTCTCCAGACAGCCCTAGGTTATGTCAGATGGTGAGGGCCAAGGAGAACATCTCCGCGGATCTCCAGAACTGACCTCCTCCCACCCACAGTGCTACACCCTGGCCTAAGCCACATCTCCTCTCACCCGGGTTATCACCTCCTGGCTCCTGACGGCTAATTCTCTCTCTTAATCAGCTCATGGCCCTCTCCATCCTCCTCCAGATAAAAGCCTGGACCCTCACCTCCTGCTCATCTCACTCATTCTCACCCACTGGCCTCCTCACTGCTCTTCATGCGCACCAGGCCAGCTTGTGCCTGAGGACTTTGCCTTTTGTTGTCTGTCTTCCTGAAACTGTTTTGTCCCAGA
The DNA here is from genome assembly GCF_000147115.1 of Myotis lucifugus. NCBI lineage: Eukaryota > Metazoa > Chordata > Mammalia > Chiroptera > Vespertilionidae > Myotis > Myotis lucifugus. The sequence continues at coordinate 119,280 of NW_005871215.1, read as the reverse complement.
TAGTCTCATGGTTTATGCCCTCGCTTCTTCAAAGGCCTGGCTCACATGTCATCATCTCTGTGGGGCTCCTGACCTCCCCTCCCCGCCACCGTCCTGTCACTCTCTGTCCTCTTTCCCACTTTGCTGCACCAATCACCTTCTAATATACTGCAACTTACTATTTGATTTATTGTCTATCTCTACCTATTAGAATACAAGCTCTGTGAGAACATGGACTTCTGTCTGTTTACTTCATTTCTATATCTCCAGCACCTAACAGTTGTTGGTGCATAGAAGGCACTCAAATAATATGAACTTGGGGGACATTCAAAGTTCTTTCATTGTCTACTTCGCAGCTCTGGCCTAGCTAGTTACCTCTGGGATATGGCTACTGGGCCTCTTAATAGCTTTACTGTCCTGAGACTGAAGCATAGTAATCTCTATTTTGTAAAACTGCTGTTTGAAACTGCTATTTGAAATTCTCTGCTATTTTTAGATAGTCCCTTGTTCTGTTATTCAACTCTGTCATTTTTAGACGGTCTCTTATTCTGTAAAATAACTTTGTTTTTTAGCTTAAAGAATAGAAAAGATAAACTTAACTGTCTGAACTTGCAAGCTAGCCATCTAATGTAAGGGGCTGATACGCTGATACTGATAATATTCTCATGCCAGGTGTTTGTTAGATATGATGTACTCAAGGTTACAAGTTGTCTGTATAGATATGATATGTACTCAAGGTTACAAGTTATCTGCAAAAGTAATATACACAAAGACCTGAAAAGATATAAAAAGAGAATGCTTCCTTTGTTTGCTCAGAATTTGACAGAGATATTCTGCTCTGAGCCCACATGTAATAAAGACTCCTAACTAATTGGCTTGTTAAGGTGTCTTGTATCTAGATCGCTGATTTACGATATAACAAGACCACCCCTGCTCAATGCCACAGTCTTCCCAGGGAAATGCTAGCCAGCAGCACCCAGGCCTCGTGTGGGAGTAGCAGGGCCTGGGAATAAGGCTGGAACACAGGAAGGGAGGGAGCCAGAGTAGGGTTGGGATAGACCCAGATTAAATGGGAGAAGATCTGAATTCTGGAACCTTAGCTTTTAGTACTCATTTTAAATGGCCTGGTGAACCTTAATGCCTTGAACTTGCCCGGAGGAGCTGGGTCACATCGTAAACATGTATTTCAAATAGAGGTGATGAGCTATGTTTCTCTACCGAGGAGAAATGTAGAATAAATCTGGATGCCTTGCCTTAGCTTAAGGTAAAATGTTAAAAAAACAAAATACAATCCTTTGGCTAATTCTCATGGTATCTGAGTACTGCATTTGATTAAATAAAAGCAGAAATTTCTCTATAGAATTGGAGTATAGACAGCTTGGAAATTGCAAAATGATGAATTCTCTGAGGGATAAATAAGAGTTCTCTAATGGAAAACTGTATGATAAAACCACAAAATATTTTTTCATCTTTTGCCGGTCAAGCTAAGCTTGTTTTAACATTCCAAACAAAGGCTCTTTTCATGCATTAAAGATAATAGAGTTTGTTTATTTTATCCTGAAGAATAGGAGGCTCTATATAGGAATGTTTTTGTTTATTGTTTAAAATAGTCACAGCAAGAAACTGCTTGGCCGTGCCAGCCTACCAAGCCAAGGCTCTGCTGCAGGGCTACCGGGTCCTCTGGGCTACCACGCCCTCCTCTCAGTCAGGTCCTGCCCCGGGCGCTTGCACAGTCAGCAATCAATATCTGTTCTCACCTGTTTGTTTTCCAAATATGTACGACATCAGGATCGGTGATTTTCTTGTTTTCAGCCTGGGCGTCCAAAAAGTCAAAAAAGTACTTTATAGCAAACGGGGCTCTGCTGTTAGGTAAACTCCAAATGCTTCTAAAAAGTTTTTCAAGCACAGAGTGGATTGCCACCTAAAAGATACAGAACATCGGCTTAGGAGGTAAAACAAACAGGGTAGTGGTTCTGCAAACACGGTGGAAAATGAAATCCAAGCTCAGAGAAACTGATGTGCAAAACGGGCTGAAGAGAAGCTGACGGGGCCAGCACGTGCAGTCCGCGCCGGTTTAGATTTGGTTCGGAAGCCTCTTGCTGATAACAGTATTGTTTAGTCGGGAGGAAGGATACTGGAAACCTCTAGCAGTAGAAATGCCCGTTGTAGGGCTGTGTACATAAACCAAGAAGCCACGGATGTCTGGCTTTTATTAGTTACGCTCAGCCTGGAAACACTCAAGTTGCTCTGTTCCCAGAATCTTTCCTGTTGCATATATTTCTATCATGGGCTTCATTGTGTGCTTTCCGAAGCATCTGAGTGTTTTATAAAAACCCAATAGGCAGAGCTCTGTGGGGCAGATGAGGAAATAAAGAGGCGCTGGCTGTTCTCTACCCACTAAAGAAGCCCCCTCAGCCCCAGCAGGAGACAGGGCCAGGTGTGGGTAACGGCATATATGTTGCCAGTCATTTCAGAAAAAAGGGATCACCCCAGACTTCCGTTAATCCCACTAAAAGCCAGATAAAGTAAAATTTGCTCCCAATTTGGTATTCTACTTACGTTTACAAGCAACACTTTTATATGTGAACAGAATTCTTAATTTTAAAAGGAAAAATAATCGGTAAGATTTACTGGGTCTGTAGTCACGGACTCCCCCACCCCTTCATTTTATTTGCAATTCAAAGAGGGAGTTTTATTGCTCATCCCTAATAACAAACAAAAAGGAGTAATTATGCTGTCAACCTAAAAAACAATAGTGAACTGTGGCTAAAGGGACTGGGAACAATATTAAATCCCTGATTGAAGATGTTACAGGAGAAATTTGTAAAATGCTGTTATCTTTGCAGTTTATAAAAAAGAAGAAGGGGGTAGGAAGTGTTTACAATTTAAAGTTTCATTTTGCGTTGCTAGAAGGCACCAGAGATTTGTAACGTTTTCACACTTCAGTGGAAATTAAATCAAACATATTATACCCCCCCCCCCCCGGGTGGCCGGAAAATGTGCTCCCTGGCAGTGAGTGTACCTTGGTCGACAGCAGCTTTGTCAGATACATTTCTTTTACTTTGAACTTGTGCTTCCCTCGATGTCTCTTTCCTTGCACGTCCTGGAATGCTTCCGAATCTGGTAAAATCTGAAGGGAGACAGAGCAGAAGCGTCACCCAGAGACCAGTCTTGCTGTGAAAGCATCGGATTCAGCAGGGAGCACGGAGGTGAAACTCACCAAATGGCAGTGGTCATCCGAGTATTCCACATCTGAACGCCGAGGGAGAGAAAACAGCCCGTTAACACCAGAACCTCGGGCTCACTGGCCTTCTCACAAAATGCCCCGTTTGCACTATGCAGAGTGTGAGCTCGTCATAGCTACATTTCCCCTTGCTGTGTCTTAGGACCTTCAGAACAGATTGGGCCTGGGACTGGAGGGGAAGCAGGTTCCCTGTCCCTGGAAGTGTGGAAACTGGCCGAGATCACTTGCTGATCCTTCTCAACTACACCCAGGGGCTACAAGGCACCTGGCAATGAATAAGACAGATCGAGTTCCCGCCCTAATGGAATTTACATCCTAGCCAAGGAGAGAATTTCATGTACTAATTACACAAGTATTTAATTACAATTGTGATAAGGATTGTGAAGAAGAATTATATGCCAAGAAAGTATATAACAAGGGCCTGACCTAGTCTGGGAGGTTTCCCTGAGGAAGGGAACCGATATGGAGCTAAACCTAAATGTAGGGATAGAGTTAGCCAGGCAAATGGAGAAGAGGGACAGGTGCAAAGGTTGTAAGGTGAGAAGGAACTTGACCCCATCTAGGATCTGAAAGAAGGGCAGTTAGTGGAGCTCACAGAGCAAGCGGGAGAGGGCAATCTTGTAAGAAATGCGGCTCTAAAGGGGTGGTAAATGGAGGGAAAGAAGGGCTGGCTTTTTGTTTTGAAGATTAGAGGGACTGGCTGCCCTGCTGTTGCCTCTCTGCCAGGCTGCAGCTCTGGAAGTAGGTGCTGGGTCCTCCGGGCTGGGTTGACAGAGGGGTGATGAAAGGGCAGAGGGGCAGGGGTTCTGAGGGATTAAAATAATGGCTCTCAGCTGGACTGGGTAGGAGGAAGGAAGCAGATCCCCAAATAACAAGCTCTGCAAAAGGCACAATCTGGAGTGTGAGACACAACCCTTCACTCTGCAGCACAAGCACACCGATGCCCCCGCCAGCCAGAATGAGGCCACCGATGCAAGAGGCTCCTCTTGCTCGGCCTGAGGGAATGCTGGACAGTGTCCTAAGGCTACCAAACTGCCCTGTCCATTTCCCCGGGAGCCCTGCGTTTCCTGTGTGAACTGGCTAGTGCTACGCCCAGCAGGCTCCTAGACCTCCACCTGTGAGAGCAGCCCACAGGCCAGCCCAGCACCTAAGGGCTGAGGACTGCCTGACCGGCCGGAACTGGACCCTGCGGCTTTCTCAAGGTACCATCAGTGTTCTCTGCCCGAGGCTAGCAGGCAGCAGAAGAGAGTTTAGAGCAGTGGTTCTCAACCTTCCTAAAGCCGCGACCCTTTAATACAGTTCCTCATGTTGTGGTGACCCCCAACCATAAAATTATTTTCATTGCTACTTCATAACTGTAATTTTGCTACTGTTATGAATCGTAATGTAAATATCTGATATGCAGGATGTATTTTCATTGTTACAAATTGAACATAATTAAAGCATAGTGATTAATCACAAAAACAATATGTAATTATATATGTGTTTTCCGATGGTCTTAGGCGACCCCTGTGAAAGGGTCATTCGACCCCCAAAGGGGTTGCGACCCACAGGTTGAGAACCGCTGGTTTAGAGAGTGGCCTAGTGGCTCTTGCATAAAAGCTGCCCCTTTAGTTTGCCTCTTCTCCACTTTCTAGGAATTTTGCAAATGCTATCGTCAGCCATCCTGCTGAGGAGCTGGCAGGATGCTTCAAAGGCTGCCTCTGCCCGAGGTTAGGGCTGGTCGTCCTGCTAACAACTGTTTACAGGGTCCTGTCCTCCTCGTAGGGCTCACATTCTCAGGGCGAGAAACAGAAATGGCTGTTCTCTGCTTCCAGGGAATTAAGTGGCAAGAGCTCAGCCTCCCCTCTGGGCCACACACGTCTGATACTCTACAGCCAAGTGAGAACAAAAGATTGACATTATGTTGGTTACCTGAAGTAAAATTTGCTATCTTCTTAAAGACTTTTATAGTGGATCCATTTGATATCTGAAAGCAAAGATAAAAAAAATATGAGTTTTCAAAATTTAATGTATTTCTCAAGTTCACCCAGCAATTAGATGGCTGGCTGGATTTTATAGTCTCACTTAGTAAATCAAATACTTATGAAGAATTCCTATGTTCTGGGCACTGTGCCAGAAGATGGAGCTAAATGATGAGCAAGACACTGTCCTCAAGGAGCTCCCAGTCCTGGAAAGGAGACAGACAAGGCAACGAGAGGCAGGGAGGCCAGTGCCGGAACGGGGAGCCCAGGTGCCGCGGGACCCACGGGAGGCGGCTGGCCTGGGAGAGGGAAGAAGCTGGGTTCCTCCTGTATTAATGAATGCTGAGCCAGGTTTTCACAAACTGGCATATAAAGCCCGTGCCTACCCTGCGATAGAGCAGTTTCCCACCTAGGTATACACCCAGCAGAAATCAGTACCTATCCTGACAGAAAACTTTTTGTAATTACTGCATACTGGAAACAACCCAAATATCATCAACAAAATGAATAAATACTTTGGGGTACAACAGAATATTATAAAACAATGAAAATAAGCAAATTAGCCCTGGCTGGGTGGCTGAGTTGAACCAATGAATGCATACCGTAAATAAGTGGACCAATAAATCAATGTTTCTTTCTCTCTCTCTCAAATCAATAAATACATTTCTAAAAATTAAAAATATTAAAGAAAGTGAGCAAATTACTACCACATGCCACAGGGATGACCTCACAATGATCTCGAGCAAAAGAAGCCCAACACAAAGAATACATACTGCGTGATTTCATTCACATAAAGCTGAATAAAACAGAACTATGATGTCACAAGTTCAGAGAAGAGAGCCGGGTGGTGATTGGGAGGGCCGGGGCTTCTGAGGGACAGTAATGTCCAATTTCCTGACTTGAGTGGTAGTTATGGGAGGAGCTAGCGATAACTCATCAGCAGTGCACTTATGATTTGTTCTCTTTTGTGTAGGTGTCATACACACACACACACACACACACACACACACACATTATATATATATGTATATACATGTATATACAGACAGTCCTTGGGTTACGTTGGGCTCGATGTACATCGTTTTGTAGTTACGTCACCATCTCCCATTTATTTATAAAAAAAAAGTTCTGTCATTTCAACATATGTACATATGTGCTTTATGTTTTTTATTATTTATTTACCACAAGTAAAAGTCAGGAATTGTTATCTTTCTTTTAAATTTTTTTTTTACTGTTTCACTTCGTTATTGCTGTGTATGTGCTCCATGTAAGTGACGTAGGTGCTTATGTAGGTGGGTTCCGACTTACGGCGAAAATTGTGTTACACTGTGGGAACGGATCTCTGACATAACCTGAGGACCTACTGTACATATACACACACATTTTATATATATATGTATATACATGTATATACATATATATACACACACATCCTATATAATAAAGAGCTAATATGCTAATTAGACCGATGGCGGAACGACCTTCCAGAATGACCTTCTGGAACGACCAGTGGGCAGGGGGCGGGGCTGCAGGGCCACGAGGCAGCCGGGGCTGCAAGGGTCAAGCCCCTTGCACAAATTTTGTGCATTGGGACTCTAGTTTTATATATATGTGTATATATGTACATACGTGTACACGCACACACACATATACACATTTTATATACTTTTGGATAATCTTCATCTGAGAATATTTTCCCATTGATTTTGAGAGAGAGTGAAAGGGAAGGGGAGAGATAGTGAGAGAAACATTGATGTGAGAGAGACACATTGACTGGTTGCCTCCCACAAGCTCCCCGACCAAGGCGCAGGGATCCAGACTGCAACTAAGGTACCTGCCCTTGACAGAAATGGCACCCTCAACCCTTGAGTCTGGGGGCCAATGCTCTAACCATTGAGCACCGACTAGGGCAAGTGTCTCCTATTTTAAAAGGACGCTTGTAAAACCATAAAAATTGCATGCACTTTTAAATAAAAAATTTTAAATTTAACTCTTACAGAAAAGTACCTAACATTCACTAATATAAAAGTATACAGCTCATTGAATGTTCACTCAAGTATATACCTGTGTAACCAGCACCCACATCAAGATATAAAATTATATTTCAAGGCTCTGAGAAGTACCTCCATTTCCCTTCCCAGGCAATAAAGATCCCTTCCTTTTCTGACTTCCATCATTATTGATTAGTTGTATCTGTTCTTGAAGGTCATATAAATGGAGTCATTCAGTATATATTTGTGTGTCTAGCTTCTGAGGGTCAATATTAAGGTCTGTGATGTTTACCCAAGTTGTTGCAGCTACCAGCAGTTTGTCCTTTTTAAAAATCACTGTGTATTATTCCATTGTGTGAATATACTATAAAAAAATTGCCGTACAATAAAAGAAAAGGGGTACTGACACATGCTACAACATGAATGAATCTCAAAAACATTATGCTAAGTGCAAGGAGACAGTCACAGAAGACCATGGGAGTGCGATCCCATTTATACAAAGCATCCAGAATAGGCAAATTTCTATAGACAGAAAGTAGATTACTAATTGCCTAACACAGGGGGAGTGCCTGCTAACGAGTTCAAGGTTTCCTTTTGGGGTGATGAAAATGTTCTAAAATTAGATTGTGGTAATGATTATACAACTTTGTAAATGTACCAAAACCCATTGAATTGTACGCCTTAAAAAGGTGAGCTTTATGTATATAAATGTTATCTCAGTAGAGCTGTTAAAAAATTGCTACAGATTTAAAAGGTGCATGTTTGACAAGCAAATGGTTTTACTCCATTCACACGCAATTGCAGTGCTGTGTGCAGCCTGTTTTGGAGATAAAGGGGAGCTCTCTCACCTGATGGCTTCTAGTGTACCCCTCCCACCCGGCCCCGGGACCTGGATGCTCAGAGGCAGAGGCGGCCTCCATCCTTGGGAGGAGCAAACTGCTCAGAGGGGCGGAGGGGCTGCTCCACAAAACAGAAGAGGCAGATGGGGTCACAGCAATCCTCACCTTCCGCTGGGGGCTGTGGAGGGGAATCACCCTGTCCTTTCTGAGCATCCTTAGCTAGTGCTTCCCCCTCTGCCCTAAAGCTCTAAGGCTGTTTTGATTCTAACACTAATTTGGACCTGGCCTTCCCCAGTTTGGAAAAAAGTAGAAACTTAGGATTTCTCGTCCGGCCTGCTACATGTTGGTTATCAGCATGTACAACCCTGCTTAGCAAGCACAGGGGATGAAGGCCTAATCTTCAGGTTGCACCCACAGAGGCAGGAACTCTGAGGGAGCCAGCCCTGGAGAGGCCCCAGAGCACAGCTCTCCAGCCAGCCGTGTCCCACCAGCCGCTAACGCTAGGCCAGCAGCCCCAATGGCTGGTGTTCCCGACAGCTTGTGGGGAGGGTTCTGGGCAGGGGCTGCTGGGCCTCAGGCCTCTGTGACGTGTCTCAAGTGAGGATTCTGGACTCTTAACTTTGACTCTGCTGTTATTACCAAACGTCCTCTCCTTTCCCCTTGAGCCCTTCATTGTTTTCTGGCCGATTTTTCAATTATCCTCCACATTTGATGCAATTAAAGTGAACTGTGTGCAGGCACCCCCTTAGCGATCCTCCAGCACTGAGTTTGGAGACGGTTTGAAAATAGTTACAAACTCCTCCGCATGAAGACCTGGATGTGCTCTGTTTCAGAGCCAATACATACCTTTTAATAAAAGGAAGCTGGTGATTCATTCTGGGTAACTGTCAAAGAATGAATCCCAAGTGGATCCCACGGAGGGTTGAGCCAATACTGTTACTGTCAGACGCTTCGCTTTGCCAGAAGCGAGCACCCTCGCTCCATCATCACGAAGGCCACGTGGCCGGCGATAGGGAGCGCTGCCCGAAGTTCACCCGTCTTCTCAGGCGCTGGCACGGCCCACTGCTGGCCCGTGCCGCAGCGAGAGCGCGGAAGCAGCGTGCCGAGCCGAGGAGACTGTGCTCAGAAAGTATCTCCCGAGAGCAAGGGTGAAAGCACTTTATGAGTGGACGAGTTGTGTGGTTTTTTTTTTTTTTTTTTTTTTTTTTTTTTTTTTTTTTAAATATATTTTATTGATTTTTTACAGAGAGGAAGGGAGAGAGATAGAGAGTTAGAAACATCGATGAGAGAGAAACATCGATCAGCTGCCTCCTGCACACCCCCCACTGGGGATGTGCCAGCAACCCAGGTACATGCCCTTGACCGGAATCGAACCTGGGACCTTTCAGTCCGCAGACCGATGCTCTATCCACTGAGCCAAACCGGTTTCGGCGAGTTGTGTGTTTTGAGCAGGGATGTGTGTGAGTGAGTGTGCTGCCAACTTTCACAGCTGTTCTGGGCGGGGCGGGGCACTCCCCCCATGTGACACTTAACACCAGTGTAAAGGTGTTGGAAGGAGGGTCATTTTGTAGCTGCTACCTAGTCGAGGACAGAAAGGCCTTTTTGAAAAGCGCCACAGAACCCAAAGTGTTAAAAGTCTGTGCTGTTCGTTCCGTCTGAGGGGCTCCCAAGGCTTTCCTAAAAGTGACTCATTAATCCTCCCGTGTCCTGTGAGGCAGGAGCACCCTCTGGGCTCCTACTTCAGGAGTGAAAACCAAATTGAATCAAAGGAAGATTAATGCCGCTGGATGGGTCTGAGCAGGAATAATCCTCCAGCTCAGAGCAGAACTGGTCCACACGGCAACTTCACAATAAGTCCCTCCCAGTCCTGCGGTGCCCCGGGTTGGATGTGACCACACGGCCACGCGCCCGCCGTCTGCGAGGGCTGCCTGTCGGATGCTGCGGAGATGGGTGTGAGCGTTTCCACCCCCAGCACTGGGAGAAGGGACCCACGTCCACAATTTAAGGTGACTCTTAAAATAAACAGAAAACTAACGTATCCCCCAAACCATCTGCAAGTGAAGGTGAGATTTCTTTCGCTAAAGTACTACCTTTATGGCATAAGTTGAAGATAATTCCATAAAATGGATTTTAAGCTTGAACTTTATGTAACCGTATGAAACTGACATTTTTATAGGTAAATATGGTCCAATATTGACGATTTCATATGGTTTAGCCTAAAAGGGAAGCTGGAATTTCTGCCTAAAAATTTTTATGGAAAATTATGAATAAAAAATATTCATATTTAATTCTGTATGTTGTCTGAAATATTATAATTTTTCCTTAAAGAACAAACCTAAAAACACAATAATCAATATAAATCACCATGTGGAAGCCCTTGCTGGTAGCTCTCCTTCCTAAAACGGTGTCATGTGAAAATAATTCTATTCAACTAGCGTCCCAGCAGCCACGCGTCAATACCACTCGCTCGTTTCTTTCTTAGCTCTTCTCACTGACACCCCAAGGCCGGAGGCAGATGACAAAGGAATCTTTTTCTCTCAGGGCCAGAGGGGTGACCTTGCTCAGTCCTTCGTGGCGGGTGGCGGGCTCATCAGAACATTCTCGACAGACTCATCAAACCACACACACAGTGTCTGGCAGCCTGGACAGCCTCCAAAGGGTTCTCGACACGCGGACACGCTCCCTCTGTGTGCCTGGGATTCGCCCGGGCCAGGGGCCACCCCCCTGAGGACTGTTGGAGAGAACACGAGCTGGGCCCTGAGCTGGGCCCCGGGAGGCAGCGTGGCCTCTGGCAGTGCCGAGACTGGGGCCCTAAGCGCTCCGTGCCCCTGGGGCCGGCCTGGTCAGCTCTGGGGGCCTGAAGGAGGCCTCCCTTCTGATGAAGGCAACTATGGTGTCTTCAAGGAACAATGTTAAAGTGGGATTAGAAATAAGGAAGCATTCCGATAAACCCACAGACGTGAGATTCATTGAAGGTTTGGAGAGGTTACCTTACGAACTGACATCAGGAAAGGTAACTACCAGGGCCTCTCCTGAACGGGCCCGGCGCTCCAGCCAGGCGGCCTCAGCGCGGGAGCTTGGCTGAAAGCCTGGTTCTGAGCAAGGGGACCCCTCTGGCCCGAGGAGAGCGCTTCCAGCCTTGGGGCATCAGTGAGAAGAGCTGTGTGACTACGGCCAGGTGTCTGAGCCTCTCTGTGCCTCTGCATGGGAATGAGGAGAGTATCTGCCTAGAACAGTGCTCACTGTACAAGCGGCGCCGCACACATTCCTTAAATAAACATCGAAAGTCGTGCACGCTGTAAGAAGCCTTTAGAGATAGTCCAACCCTTCACTTCAGTGCCCAGAGGACGCACCTCACCGCAAGGACTCAGCAGACCCGTGGGACAGTCCTATGAGCTTTAAATGTCATTTGCGTGACAGCTTCGGCATTAGCGGCGACCACTTCACCTGTCGTGAGGAACACTCTTCAACGACATGGTGGTTAAACATCTTTTCTGCCCCTCCAAACCTCACAGCTCAGAATGAGGGGTGCGAGCTGCAGACAAGGTTTCCTGCCGGACATGACTCTGTCCTCCACACTCGATGCCACTCCACAGCAGGGTGTGGGCGCGATGACTGGGCCAGCAAAAGGACCCCGGGGCCGGGGAGTGGGGGGGGAGGAGGGCAGGGGGTGGGAAGAAGGCCCGGAGGGAGAGCCGTCTCTAGCCCGAACACTTCCACGTGCTCCCAAACACGGTGTGGTCCCTCCGTAGGAAACATGCACCCCACACACCGCCACGGCCGGAACAGAAGCACGCGGAGGACTTAATTACAGGGAGAAGGATGCCTCCGGCTCAATGTGTTTGTAAGGATGTCGGCTTTCCCACACCGTCTGCACAGGACAGAAGGAGACAGGAGCAGCATCGCCCTCCGCTGTGTTCATCTGATGGAAACGGAGGGTAATAAAAGCGCCTGCATCAGACGGTGGTTGTGAACATGGATCGGGCTCCTGCACGCGAACGGTGGGGGCACAGCTGCCGCTGTTATTACGGTGGAAAGCAATCATGCCGATGCCCAGGGCGGCCGGGCTGCCACCCCCTAGGTGACAGGGCGCTGGGGCTGCCGGCACCCGGCCCAGGAGAGGCTCTATTTTGGCTGTGCCCTCAGGTGCCCTGTAGAAACCTGTTCTTCAAACATACAGACAGCAGCTCCTTCAGAGGAGACCAGCTGCACCCTGTCTGCCCCGGGACAGAGCCAGACGGCGCAGCAGCGCAGGCCCTGCCTGGGACTGCGCTCAGGCAGGAGGAGGCCCCGGCCTCACCGACGGACTTTAAAGCCTAATAATTTGGGCTCATTGGAGGGAGGTGACTCTGAATCTCTAAAACTCTGGGTTAGACACCATTTTTCAAGAAAATACAGTTTTTTGCTTTCAAGCACTTACAGTGAGACTCAAACTAGGCCACTTAAGTAAATGAATAAGAGTGATAATTAGCATCTTGTCGCTTTGGAGGGAAATTCGAGTGCTCGCTCAGGAGAAATTTTTCTTTAACGAGAGGGCGTCAGCCAGCCCTGGCAAATTACTCCAAATTCTGGGCCTGTGGGGTGCTGCTAAACCAAGGACAGGCTCCGGTGGCCGAGGGTGGCGGCGGGTACTGTTTTCTGAGCGGTCTTTGGGAAACAGGGCATTTGAGATGGACCATGCATAGAGCTCCCCGGGCCGATGGCCTCCGCTCCTTCAAGCGCGGTGTTGCTTGCCTTATGGCTTAGCGTTTTAAACAAGGAGAATCCTTTAAGCCCTGTGTCCTCATCGTGTCATTTATTACCACCATGTGGTGACGCTGGGGTATGAGGCCAATAAATCATTTGGACGGGAAGTGACTACAGGCCAGATTAATTTCATTATCATCCCTAAGCAGATAGGTGTCTAGCACGGCCGATGTCTCCAGCAAAGACTGATGTTCTCTCTCTCCCGACAGCCTTCCCCGTGCCTTGCAGACAGCTGTGGTGGATCCTCCTTTTCCCGGCCCAGTGGCGAGTCCTCCCTCAATGGTGGTGAGTGGCCACACCCCCTTCCCTTGGGTCCTACCCACTGCCTCCAGGTTGCCAGGGGACACCAAGAAGCCTGGCCAGGGTGCCCCTCTCCTCGCACCACTGAGCGAGGCAAGCACATTAGTCAAAAGCAGCGAGAGAGGGCTGTGCTCCTCCCAAACTCACTGAGACAGGCTGGCCACCCAGACAGGAGCAGAGGAGGAGCTGGCTGGGGGTCTGCAACCTGAATATCATAGAAGCTCGAATGAGCTCCTCCCCAAGCCCTTCCACCCGTGCCAGCGTCCTTCTCTCCTGCACTCCCTCTGGGGCAGTGCTGCTCCAGCGTGGCCCACCAACGGGACACGTACTTCCAGAAAGTTCTCTGCGGTTTCTATAATCTCCAAGACCATGACCAGCTCTGGACAAGTGGATTCTGAGGTTGGAAGGTCCAAGCTGCCGGAGGGCAGCACAGGAGCCAGCGGCTAATCCACAGCTCTCTCTCTCTCCGCAAAGGCTCAGGGGCAGCACCCGCCGCCGCCGCCCACAGCAGCTGCTCCAAACTGGGCGTGAGACCCACTCAGCAAGGCCCACGGACGAGGTGGTCTTGCTCCTGGCTGTCGTCCAGAAGCCGAGCTTGAGGAACAAACACTCTCGGCGCCTCCTGCAGAGGGAGCGGGCAGGGCGGAGGGCCTCCTGGGCAGACACGTCTCCCTAGGACAGTCAGCCATGAAGGAAGGAGGACCCCCAGCCCTCCCGGTGACCTGGGAGCTGCTCCTCTGGCTTCTTCATCTCTGAAAGAGCCCCCACATCCATGCCTCTGCCCTGCCATCCCCGAGGGCCTTCCTGACCATCCGTTCCTTGTGTCTCTCTCTCACCCGCACGGCTGTGTCCACCTCCTGCCGTCTCTGAATCCACCCACTGTGTCCATCCCCAGCGCCACTGTCATTTCCGGTCAGCATCATCCCTCACCTGAAATCCAGGTTTGCATCCCTTACATCCACGCTCCACGCACAGCCAGTTGTTTTCTGAAACACAACTCTCCCTGCTTAAGCTTCTCCAGTGGCTCCCCACTACTCTTGGGGTAACATTCAGCCCCTGAAGAAGCTGGCTGGGCCTGTGTGACGTGCACCTCTCACCTCTGCCCACCTCTCCTCACCTCCTGGAGAGGCCGCTGTGTGAACTGGTTAAGCCTCAGACCCGAGAGCCCAACTGCCGGGGTCAAAGTCTTGACTCTGCCACTGTAACCACTGCTAAGTCTTTGAGCCTCACTGTACCCATCTGTAAAGTGGGTAATAACAATACTAACTCATGGAACTGCTATAAGATAGAATGAGCGAAATAAGGAGAAATGCTAGGTGAGCCTGTGGCGCAGAGGAGGGGCTCCATAAAGGTTGGCTATTATTACCTCCCCGACCCCTCTCAAGTTTCAGCCAGTCTAAAAGTAGTTTTGTGGAACACGCATGTTCTCCCATCCCTGCTAGATGTGCTGGCACCCCACCCCGGGCTGGTTAAGTTCAGGTCTCAGCTTAGTCATAGCTTCCTTCCCAGCTCCAAGCCTCAGCACTACTCCAACATAAGGTATTGCCTCATTACTTGTGTCCTCTCCCCTTCTCCACCCCTCCCCAAGGCTGCAGGACCTGTGAGGTCAGGGACCTAGGCTCTGTTCCTCGTGTAAGCATCCCAGGCTCTTAGCACATAGTAGGTATTCAACAAAGATTTGGATAATGTTGCTGAATGACTCCCAATATCCCAGTGTGTTCAGGAACCTTCCCTGCCTCCTCTCTCTTGTTCTGTGCCCCTCACCCACATGGACACTCACTCAGCATGTGGGTCAGGGGCCAAAGGAGGTATCGCTGACTGTCACAAACAGGACATGTAGAGCTTCTTCAGAACACAGGACCCTACACCAAAGGTCCTGCGGTCTGTACGGACCCTGGAGAGTGGGAGGCTTTGTCAAGCTAAATGACCCCTCTAGGGCAGTGGTTGGCAAACTCATTAGTCAACAGAGCCATATATCAACAGTGCTTCTTCAAAATAGACTCACCTAGGCCGAAAACCGACTTCTGCGCATGGGCCACGAAGTTTCAATCGCACTGTATGCGTGCCCGCACGTGGTATTTTGTGGAAGAGCCACACTCAAGGGGCCAAAGAGCTGCATGTGGCTCGCGAGCCGCAGTTTGCTGACCACGGCTCTAGGGCTTTGCTGAGGAACATGCTGAGAGACCAGAGAATCTCATAAAGGTGACATTTCTCACCTAAACTGTAGGATGGAGAGCGATCAGCTCACTGAAAGTCAAAGCTTTGGAGAGGGGAACCCGGAGGAAGCCGTAGACCACGAGAGCAGTAATCCACGGGCTTTGCCAGATGAGCAACTGAGGAAAACTGCCCCGAACTATTCCAGAAAGTGGCTGGGAGTCCCGTGACTTTTAAAAAGAATTTACAAGGTACCAGAAATGACCTCATCCAGTCGGGCTTGGCGATGAGGGAGGGGACGAGGGGACCGAGCCTTGTCCTTACCTCGTAGTGGCCGATGGTGTTTAGCTTGGTGATTCCGTCTTCCAGGATCACGGAGGAGCCGTCGATGTCCAGGAGTTCTTTCTGCCGCGTGCCCACCTGAAGCTCTGGAGAAAAGCCAAAAAGAGAGTTTTGTGCGCTTTTAAGATGACTGAGAAATTTTAAGTGCTGCCCTGTCACTTTTGAAAATATTATTTATAAACTTAATAAAGTGGAAAATATTTCTTTGAACGTTTACAGATGTATCAGCCAGACCGGTAGCCTGAGTTTTGGTTTTATGTTGAGGCTTGACTTGTAAGACCACTTTTCCCTGAGGCTGTTCCTCTGGGGCTCGGCCTGGAATCGAAGCCAAATGAAGAGAGTGACACCTGAGAGGGACCAGCTCCTCAGGAAACTCCCAAAGCCGTTCTGCACGCTCACCCACGCGTCTGTGCTCACAGCAGGCGTCGCCTTCTGTGGGCCCCCGAGTGCGGGTGCTGCCGGGCTAATGTCCCAGAACTCAGGGCTCAAACGCCGTCACGGAGCTGCCCACTTGTGCCCTGGGGTCAGAATGTGGCCCACGGACGTGTGTTTTCTCTTTTTGTGAAACTGCACCATGTTTTCCTTATTATTTTAATGTCAATTCAGCACCAACATTTAATGACCGGGATGTTGCACATAAAAATTTGGAATCTGCTTTCTCTCTTAAAAAACAGGACCCTCTGGCAACACAGACCATACAGGCCCACCATCGGCGGCAGCTAAGTGGCACTGCCCCCAAGATGGCCTTTCTTTCCCCATTAGGACAGGCCCCACCACTTCCTGTTGTCCTAGGCCAGTGGTCGGCAAACTCATCAGTCAACAGAGCCAAATATCAACAGTACAACGATTGAAATTTCTTTTGAGGCCAAATTTTTTAAACTTAAACTATATAGGTAGGTACATTGTTATTAACTTAATTAGGGTACTCCTAAGGCTTAGGAAGAGCCACACTCAAGGGGCCAAAGAGCCGCATGTGGCTCACAAACCGCAGTTTGCTAATCACTGTTAGGCCCACCCGTGTCTATACTTCCTGCCCTTGAGCATCTGGGTGTGTGAGTGTCTGCCTGGGGTCTGATGGGGTCTGAGCCTCGCTGCTTCTCGAATGGCTGGTCTCCCGGGCTCTGCTCAGTGTCCTGAGGCCAGCCCCGGAGCAGTGGCAGATCAGCAGCCTCGCAGAGCCTGCCTTCTGGCGCCAAGTCCCATTCCCACCAGATGACTCGGGAAGCTTCCAGCTGGCTTGTCCCGCTCCCTGCCTTCAGGAGCCAGGAGCAACGGGCAGGCACAGAGCTGGGAGTGGTGGGAGGACCACCACCACCTGGCTCCGTGGGTCATCTCCTCTGCAGTCAGGGCCACTCATGTGTGAGAGGCAGACTCAGGGCAAGGAAGCTGATGGTCCTGGTCCCGTTTCCTGGCTGAGCTGCCCTTTGACCCTGCACCTAACCAATGAGCTAAATAGGTCTTCAAGTGCCCAACAGTCCATCCCATGACAGCCAACAGGAGAGAGGCAGAGGGGAGGTACCTCTAGACCAGTGATGGCGAACCTATGACACGCGTGTCAGAGGTGACACGCGAACTCATTTTTTTGGTTGATTTTTCTTTGTTAAATGGCATTTAAATATATAAAGTAAATATCAAAAATATAAGTCTTTGTTTTACTATGGCTGCAAATATCAAAAAATTTCTATATGTGACACGGCACCAGAGTTAAATTAAGGTTTTTCAAAATGCTGACACGCGGAACTCAAAAGGTTCGCCATCACTGCTCTAGACCCTGCTTCCTTTACAGCCGGGTCACACAGTGGCTACATGGTTACCTGTTTCATTCAAATTTGCCCACCCTGTCCCCAGGCCTCTCTCAATGGCCTGTTTGTTAGCAGGTCTGACCGGGAGGGTGGGGTGGGGTGGTTTTAATTGCTTGCTTAGTCGCGGCTACAACTGCACGTGGAGGGGAGATGAACCTTGTTAGGCTGTCTGTCACTGCAGTGATTTTACTCTTCTTTCCCGTCCCATTATCTGCTATAAAATCCCATGACAGTCTCCAGCAAGGGCTGCGTGCAGCTCAACTTTACAATGTTGATGAACATTTGAGTGAAGTGAGCCCTGCTAGCCCCCTCACGCATATGCTCTCCTCTGCAGTGTACCAATAGAGCCCGACAATGAATGCACAGCAGATGCTGCTGGTGCTGGGGGAGGGCGGAGGAGGCACTTAGAGCAGGACGAGATTAGCAGAGAGGAAGATGACCTTTCCACGGATAGAGCTAGCACCCCGAGTCTGAGCCCCCTGCTAATGACACTCGGTACCAAACAAACAAATCAAATGCCAACAGGAAACGCGGCACAGACGGAGGGAGGGCACAGGGTTCACACCTTGTGGTACTTCCTGATGCAGGGAGAACCCATTCGGTCTCAGGATAGCAATCTCATGCATCTGATTTACAAACCTAATATTTAAAACACCAGCATCTCTGAGGGATTACGATTCCAGGAAGAATCGGGACGCTGTTGGAGAGCATCACAGTCTCGGGGGCCCTAGAAGTGCCCCCCGGGAACGACAGGCCAAATAAGCGTCACAGATGGAGGCTTCCATGCTGGGGGCAGGGAGTGAGGGGGGAGCAGGGGTGCTCATCAGGGGCCTGGGACAAAACAGCTCCCGCGTCGCCTTACCAAGACAAATCTCATTCAGCTGAAGTCCATAAGGAGAGCCGTTTTTGCTGAGGAATGCTTGGAAAATCTTTTCTTTGGCTTGGCCTATAGTATCACAATCAAGAACATTGACTGAAATATTCCGACAGACATCTGCACTGTCGTTTTCCGGGATCTTTTCAAAGACGACGTTTAACGCCTGCGAGAACATAAACAGGGTTTCAAGTCGATTAGGTAATTGCAATCTGAAAGGCACTCCTACAAGACACGAACTCGGCGAGCCCGACCAATACCGCCGATGGCACATTAGCAACCACCGCACTGCATTATCCTTTAATCTTTTTCCCATAATCCATTCTTTTCAGGGATAATGAAAAGGAAAACAGAAAGTTAAAACTCTCATTTAGAGCATGTATTGAATAAATATATCTGAGAGTAAACTATATATACTCATAAATGTTCTAAAAATGGTGATTTCTAATTTCATCCTCAAAAATAAATTTAAAAACTTGCTTCCACAGTAGATGAGGGCAGACTGGTGATTATCTTTTTATTAACAGAACCACAGAGTCCCAGGAGTGAGGTTGCAGGTGACGGGAAAGGTTACGCGGTCCCTGTACTGACCGGGGGAGAGGTCACTTTTTAATATGCAGCATTAATTATGGTAACACTCATCGTCCCCTCCAGACTGTTTCCTGAGCCTTCATTAAAACACTGAGATGCCCACCCTGTGCTATTATCTGGGCATTAATTATTTTACATTTCAGGGCCATTACTTAGCGCGTTGTCAGTTAGCATTCTCCCAGTGCAGCAAGAATCAGACGAACTGCCTGGCTCAATGGTTGAGCGTCGACCTATGAACCAGGAGGTCACGGTTCGATTCCCAGTCAGGGGACATGCCTGGGTTGCAGCTCGATCCCCAGTGTGGGGCGTGCAGGAGGCAGTTAATCAATGATTCTCTCTCATCACTGATGTTTCTATCTCTCCCTCTCCCTTCCTCTCTGAGATCAATACAAATATATTTTTTAAAAAAGACTCAGACGAATGGGGGAAGGAAGGCCTTTGTGAATGCGTGAAAACATCAAGCCAGGCATGTTTCAAAACTAATTTAAGAGCAATTTCAGGTTTACTCTGTCTAAGAACAAATGGACACATCAAAAACAACAAAGTGTTTTTAATGCGAATCCTTGGGGAAACTGAGTCACGGATGTGCTAAGAGTATTATATAGTTGGCATAGCATACAGCTTAGAGTCTAAGGCATCTTCGTGATCAAGGGGTCAAAAGACCCGGATAGGGTGTGAAATGCGCACTTATTTAACATTTTTGAGCCTGGCTGTGATGAGGGAATATGAAATGATTAACTACTGAAAATGTTTTAAAAAAATGAAAACACAAATGATGTGGAGAATGGGGTCCTTAGGGTTAACAACTTCCAAGTGTGTATACTAACGAACGGTACCTGCCTTGCAGAGTTGTTATGAAGATTAAATGAGATAATGCATGTCAAGGGCCTGACACAGGGCCGGGCTGCTGGAGGATAATAACAATGGGGATCAGTCATTTCATGTAACTTCCTGCAATTATTACTATTGGCAGTGGAAACAGAGAGTGGCTGCGCACACAGGACTCTGACCACAAGCTCAGTGTCTGTCGGAGGAAGGAGGATGCTGCCGGCAAGCAAAACGGGCAGAACACCTGCTCTAGGGTCAGCCTCCGGGGTTCAGTCCCACCCTAACCAGCTGGTAACCTCTCTGCAGCTGTTTCGTCACCTGCAACGTGGAGAGAACAATGGGCAGTGCCTCCCGGGTTCCTGTGACGATGGGCTGAATGAACCAGGCAGCACCTCGAGCAACGCCTGGCTCAGGGGTGCTTGGGATGATACGACTTGCAGACCAAGGACATGGACAAGGGGCTTCTGAACGCTGGAGCGGTTCTCAGGAGCGTGTCTTCTTGTCACTGCCTATAAATCTTGCCCCCACAATCCTGTTTCCAATTATGCAACAGTCCGCTTGGGCCCAGCGCTAACCACAGGAGTCAGGACTCTGAGTCAGCGGCTCTGAGCTCTGAGGTTTGGCGGTGAGCTCAGCTGGGCCTGTGTGAGTTCCTCCTGGCCCGGAGTTGCTCCCTTGCCTGCTCTCAGAGCACATCTGTTTGGGCCAGTCACCCCCTGGGAGGGTATGTGGAACACCTCTCTGCTCACAAAGCCCAAAGGACTGGACCGGAGAGCAGGCAGGGAGGGCCTGGCGGAAGGGCAGCTGGCTACCGGGCTGTCTGGAAGGAACTGACATGGCGAAGCCTCAGGCCAGAGTCCGCTCCCTCCCTCCCTTGTTTGGCAACATTACTGAGGCCTCTGGAGCCAGACAACCTGCCAAGTGCATTTCAAGACATTCTTTTTAAAATTGTAAAATCCTGGGGAAGATGTTGTATAATCCTCAACCTCATTTTAGAGCGAGGAAACTGAGGCACGGAGGGGCCAAGTGACTTGTGCCAGGGACACAGCTCCTAAGTGGCAGAGCCAGAAGTTGGTGCCATGAACCACTGAGTGACAGGCCCCCCTCCCACCAGCCTCCTCCCTCGCCCTCCCTCCACCTGTAGCCCCCAGGGACCCGGTGTTGGCTGAGGCTGTGAGTGAGGTCCTACGCTAGATCCCAGCACAAACGGGGGTTCAGAGGGGGCGGCAGGGTAAATGCGAGTCCTGTCCGCTAAGGTCTGAGCAGACTTGCCCGTGTCTCCCCGTGTTCCCCTCCCGTGGGCTCCGCCCTGGGGGTGGCGGTGGTGAAGCTATTTCACAGGCTTCCAAAGATAAAGGAGGATAGAAAGCACCTGTCATCAGAGCCCCAGCAAGCCCAGCCCTCGAACAGTTTTATGGGTATTTGTGAAATAACGCTGTGTGACTACCTAAAGGGCACTATTGTCTTTAACAAAAACACCGCTTTATAGGCAATAAATGTTCTTAAAAACATAACCAAAAGGAAAAGAAATCTTAACTGGATGTAAAATAATGGGAACCTGCGCTGCCTCCACAGCTGGATGGGGGAAATACGGAAAATGACAGTGTACAGAGTCCACGGGGAATTCTGAGAGTACATGCAGACACAAATGGATTTGTGTTCATTTCTCATGCTGTTAGCACTTACTATTCAACAGCAGTTTCCTAATGTGTACGGTGTAGTCAGGCTCAGAGTGGGCCCCGCCTCTCCACCCCACCCGGCCCTGAGGGCCAAGTCTCTACTCCCCTTCCAGACCCGGAACCCAGTCTTCCATACTCTACTCTCCTCCCAGCTAGGGGCTGGGTATGGGAGGGACCTTAAGTCAGTCCTTGTTCTCAGGGAATTGTCTAATTCACATTTTAGTGGAGAAGTAAAGCATCACCTGTGAAGCAACATGCAGCCACCAGGTGCAGCTCGATCACCCTCGGTCAGTGGTCACAAAGAATCGGGCAAAGTCAGGGGGCTGAGGCCCTGACAGAGGCAGCCTCCCCCGGCCTGCTCCTTCCAGCTGTGACGCCTGGGCCAGCCACCTAATAACTCTGAGCTTACAATTCTCCTTGTTCTGATCTTCAAAGAGTGATGGGATTCCTAAGTAAGAACAAGTAGCCAGATCGGCACGGTTCAATGGGTGAGCATTGACCTATGAACCAGGAGGTCATGGTTCGATTCCTGGTCAGGGCACATGCCCGGGTTGCAGGCTCAATCTCCAGTGAGAGATGTGCAGGAGGCAGCCGATCAATGATTCTCATCACTGATGTTTCTACCTCTCTCCCTCTCCCTTCCTCTGAAAGCAATGAATAAATAAATAATAACAACTAATAATAGCAAATTAAGGAGTGCTTCCGGTGTGCCAAGCGCCATTGTAAATGAGGTGTATTCATATATGTAAATTAACTCAGAAACAACCCCATGATACACAGTCTATCATGATTCCCATTTTACAGATGAGAAACTGAGGCACAGAGAGGTTAAGTAAATTGCACAAGGTCACCCACCAAGAGCACGGTGAAGCAGGCACTCTATCTCTGTGATCTTAGACACGTGGTGATCCTGTCTTTCAAAATATAAAAATGTTTTGTAAACTGAGCATGGTCCAAATCTATGGAATGGTGATTAATTTTTAATACCCACGAAAGGCTAAAGTGCTCTAAAATGTAGACCTGTCTCCTTACCAGAAAGCTAGCCTTTGGGTAAGAGAAACTTCTCTAGCTCTCCCTATTTCGTTGGCCTGCAAGTGTCAGCAAAGCCTGGGCAAAAGATATGGTTGGTTGTCCAATCAGCAGCCATCGCTCCTCCTTTGCTCGGGAAGGTCAGGTGTCGACAGCACTGGGCTCAGACTAGGTTAGACCGGTGGCAACTGCCTTCTCCTTCACAGGAGATCAGTCATGTGATCCGTTCTGGCCAATGAGACATAATAAAAGGGGAGAACAGTGCTTAGAGCTGTGGTCGCTATTTTGTGACTAGGAAGCAAGGCCTAAAAGGAGCATGAAAATGGTGACTCAGAGCCTGACACTGCTGAGTGGATAGACCAGCCTTGGGCCTACCTACCTCCAGACTTTCTGCGTTAGAATGAAATTCCATGCTCTTACTAGTTCAGGCACCGTTAGTCAAATTTTCTCTTACAGCTGAAGACACCCAAACTGACAGAGCTGCCCTTGTTGATGCTCTGGCAGATAAACCCATTTACTGACAATCATCTACTTTGCATCTACTATATGCAGGGCATTGCAGATGAGATACAAAGGAGAACTTGGCACTGAGCCTGCCTGAGTAGTATTTGAAAACTGGTAGAACTATGATGGGATACACACAACAAATTCTAATATCAGATAGGAAACAGTAGGTATAGATGAAGTTTCAGAGGTTCAGAGAAATATTACCTCTAGCTTAAAGGAGAGATTTCAAAGGGAGAGAAATCAGGGAAGGCTGCATGGAGGAAGAGACATTTGAATTGTATCTGGAAAGAAGCTGCATGTACAGCAGTACATGAGGAAGCCTCTGAACCATTGATATACTTGGCTTCAATTCTAATTAAACTGGTGAGCAGCAAGCTTCAATCTTTCATGCAGGCTACTAAGTCAGGAAGTCTAGTTAAAGAATCTCAATTCCTTTGGGTAGAACAGAGGGTGGAGGACTTGAAGAACCCTGTTTGTATTTCCAAAACCACCACCTGCTATCTGAGAGAGAAGCCTTGGACTATTTACTAGTATAGAAACAAAAGGTGAAGAAGAGAACACTTCCTTCTAATGAGGTTTTAGGTTTCTAATAATAATAGCCAGCACTATTGAGCACTTACCATGTACTGGGAATTGTCTTAAATGCTTTGCTAATTCATTTAATCCTCACAACAGCTCAATGAAGTGGGCATTATTATCAACCTAATGGCTGAAGATACTGGGGCACAGAGAAGTTTAGAAATGTGTCCAAGACTGCACAGCTGGTGATGTTATAACTAGGATGTGCCCATGCTCTTAACGTGGAAGCCAGAAGGTCCATAAGGCAATTAACATCTTAGCACAGTCCCAACCTGCCTGAGGTCTTTGGTAAGTGCCTCAGAGCAGACAGGAAGGACATGACCGCTTGGCAGGGGAGGCTCTGTCTCTGCACCTTGGCTTGGCATGAACCCGCTCAAGCGGATGCACCCACAGGCATTTTCATGGAGTTCATGTTTGCCCAGAATAAAGATGAGCTTTCCCAATGATGTGGTGAAGTCTGGCCAACGAGATGAAGTGGGTATGCTCTGTGGCAGTCTCTGGGAAATTGTCTTAAAAGACAGCTGTGACCACCTGTCCCCCTTTCTATAGTCCAGGTTACATCCTGCTGGCTGGAATGTAGAAGGAGGCTGGGGGGTGAGCGAACACCTTAGGCCATGAGGTGACCTGAGGACATGAGAGAGAAGGAGTCTGGGACTGCAAGGATGTCCCAGAGTAGAGGCGCCCACCAGTGTTGGGCTGCCCACCCCAGAGCTTCATGTGGGAGAGAAATAAACTTCTCCACTGCTGAAGCCACAGGTATCTTGGGTCTCCATTTCTTGCAGCAGAACCACATCCTAATGGATTCAGGAACACGCCTCTTGCAAAGAAGGGTTATTACAAGGGCAAGGCTATTTGGAAGACGCTTGGCCCAGAACCCAGAGAAAGACCAGACTGTAAGGGCCCTTTTGTACCATGTTACAAACCAGCCCCTTTAGGTGGTGGTTGCTCAAGTTTATATTGTGGTCTCCTGTTCACATCTGCCCAGCGGGATGTTGTCTGTCCTGGGTTGTAAATGCCCAGATACAGAAGTTACGGGTAACATTTTGAATAGTAACATAAGCTTTTAATTACAATGGATTCAGCTAACCAACTTGCTGCATCCCCCAACCTATATAATAAAAGAGAAACATGCAAATTAACCATCCCTCTGCTGCGCTCAAGCCACGCCCATAAGTTACGCCCACCAGCCAATCAGGAGTGAGTATGTAAATTAACCCAACTAAGATGGCGGCGGCCACGGAGCTGGAGCAAGCAGGAGGCTTGGGTTGCCCCCAGTGATGGAGGAAGCCAAGCTTCCCGCCTGCCCTGGCTGGCCTTCGGCTCCGCTCAAGGTTACAAAGTTTCAATTATAGAAGATAAATAAATCCCAGAAAAAAAAAAAAAAAAGGCTGAGAGCTTGGGTTGCCGGAGGGGCGTGGCCAGCCTGGAAATGGCCCTCAGCCCCACCCAGGCTGGCCAGGCACCCCAGTAGGGACCCCCACCCTGAAGGGGGTGTGGCCAGCCTGAAAACAGCCCTCAGCTCCTCACTCATGCTGGCCACACC